>NC_056732.1:1570306326-1570476326 GCF_019279795.1 Protopterus annectens
TATGAAAATTATATAAATTAATATCATAAAAACAACAGTTAATATCTATTTACCTGCACTAGACAGAGGTCAAATATTAATGCAGTTGACTTTGCATTTTGTAAGCTTAAAGATAACCCCCCCAGATTCTCAAAAGCCTGCACAGTGTGCATGATTAGTGTAAGAGGAAATAATGCCAATATGGCGTCCGAGCGATCCACGTACGTGCCCGTTTGACATGCGCGAGCTCTCTAGCACTAGTGCTGCACATCCCCAGCCCCCTGTAGGCAAATTACCCCATTTGCAGGTGAAAACCATGCAAATGAGCTAAATCTGCCATCAAGGAAGTAAGAATCAGGGCATGCAGGACTAGTGTAATATGTAGAAATGTACTCAGTTAGTAACCGAGTACGGTACTGCAAAATCCAAAATGGGGACATGACAGCCCCAAATAAAGGCTGCATAACATTGAGGAAGCATGCCAATGGCCAAGTAGAAGGCCATAGGCATTGCAAACAATGCAAAATGTACAAAATACAACTTTTATTATATGTCTGCCGATCACTGCTGTTGAAACATAGGGCAGCAGTGCGCAAACGGGATCAGTGGGGAAATAAGAAAATAAACCTAACAAAAGCAGTCTAACTAAAATCAGTATTCTGCCATGCAAGTCAATGGCAAGCAAAAGACAACCTGGCCAGTGAATAGTGGTTGCTAAGGGGGGAGGCTCAGTGTGACACATGTAACCATGCATTAGCAGGCAATCTTATGCAAATGAGAGGAAGGATAGTGAATCCTGGTTTTCCCCAGCATGTGAGGCAGGTCCCAACAGTGTAAGAGTGTGAATAGCTGAGTGCAAGACTAGGAGGTAGGTGACATCATGGGTGAGTGAGTCAGGCATACTGTACGCAGAGTGGAGCCCTGTGGCTCGGGTATGCTCCCAGCTTAGCATAGCCAACCTAAGGGATGTGTCTAAACCTGCCCAGTGCTCTTTACAAAGACTAAGTGGGTGTGCGTGCCACACACTGGGATGTACAGGAAGAGAAAAGAAGTTAAAACAGGAAACAGCAGCAGTGTGCACATCTGAGTACTCTTTTTGCGCGGCATGGCCCCAGGCCCAAACAGAAGGGCAGTGGGAAGGGAAATCAGCAGTAGGGAAGGTAATCAAGGAGAACAAGCATATCTGGCAGGTGAAATGTATCAGAAGCAGCTAATTACACAGGCAGCAGTCCAGCCCAGCCCAGAATACTACTATAAACTAAGCAAACACCTTCCCCACTGTTTTTTTCCCACACTCTACACCACCAGTGTATACAAGTGGGGAATTTTTAACAAACAAACCTACAAAATGAGAAGGGCTGCTGCAGGCAACATAGAACAACATTTGTAAGAGGCTGAGGGTGGTGAGGATGTGCATGTTGCTGAACAACCCACAGTGAGGAGATGGAGAAGAGTGTACAGACCCAGGGTAACCTACCAGGGGCTACATGAGCTGGAGATACTGGAGCACTATAGGGTGGACAGAGACCTACTACAGCAAGTAGTAGAGCTGTGCCGGCCACACCTGACACACCAAACCGAACGAGGGGGAACCCATGCCAGTAGATACCAAGGTATGTGTAGGCCTAGGTATACTAGCCACAGGTACCTCCCAAAGCACAACTGGGGATAACATGGGGATCTCACAGGCATCAGCATCCAGAGTATTCCACCAGTTCCTGGATGCCATGTCAGCACATGCCAGTGAGCATGTATATTTCCTCAACACCCGTGGGGTGTTGACCAGCAATATGCATCTTTTCCACCAAATAGCACAATACCCTGGAGTAGTGGGTGCTATAGACTGCATGCACATATGCATCAAAGCACCACCCAGTTAGCAGGGTAGGGCCTACATCAACTGCAGGGGCATCCCCTCCACCAACTACCAGGTCGTATGTGATGCCCAGGGCATTATAATGAATGTGTGTGCTGGCTGCCCTGGAAGCTATGACAATTCTCACATATGGCATCTGATGCAGCTGTACCAGAGATTTGCCAATGGTGACATCCCCTATGGTCACCTAATGGGGAATGCTGGGTACACACTGGAGCGGTGGCTGATGACACCCATCAGAAATGCATACACACCTGAACAACAACGCCATAATGAGGCACACGCACAGGCCAGACATATAATAGAGTGTGTGTTTGGGATGCTCAGGTCATGGTTTCGGTGTCTGGACACATCTGGTGGAGCTTTGCAGTGTTCACCAATTGCAGCCAGCAGGACAGGTGGACACAAACCCAAGCAGGGCCTGTGCCATGGCCCCAGAATGATGGCTAGGGTTAACCCCACCCCCAGGCCTACACAGACAGACCACAGAAGGGCAGGCATTGGGATGCCAGTACTGAAGGGTAGGACATCAGACAGTAATATGTGGGGCAACCAAAGCCACGATCTGTAGTACACAGGGGTGTCTCAAGACAGCATGATAGGTAGCAATACAGAATGAAATGGAGTGCATGACATACCAGTACAGGCATAGCAAATGTTTGCATGTGTCACTTGTGCCCCCCATCCTACATAGCATGTAATGACAGTAAGGTGTGCCCCCCACTCCCATGTAGACATGTAGAAACAGTCAGATGTGCCCCACCCCCATTCCAGCCTAGAAATGTAGTAACAGTTTGCCCCCCAATCCAGTGTAGAAATGTAGTAACATGCATGTGTAGGTATAATACGAGTGGAGCAGAGATGCCCAGAGGTGACCAAGGTAGCAGGATAGGTTGTAGCATGTGCACAATATGCAGGTCTGTGTGTGTTAGGATGGTGTGTGTTTCATATTCTGTGAGAGTGGTCAGTATGTATGCATGCTGAGGTAAGACCTGGTGCCCATAGCCCATTACTGCTGATGACAGGGAGAAGCCCTCACACCTGCAGTGCCAAGGACAATCCCCACCAGTATACCACCTGCCAGCAGTAAGCCAATGTACATGTATGGTGGTAATATGTGCCCCCATCTGAAAGACTGATATGGCATGGTTGTCGGGCTAGATATACAAGCACTACACAGGGGGAAGTACCCCAGACATACAGTATACATTGTATCACTGTGAAATGGAGACACCCTTGGAACTGAACATACAGGTAAGCATCACAGCAACTGGTCCCTTAGCAGGGGATACCAGTGATGCCCGCCCAAACAACTGCAGATCACAAAGGAGGCAGGACTGATGTATTGGAAAAAGGTGGTATACCTGCACATGCCAGCATACCTGGAATGGCCCATACATATCTGTGTGTCAGATGCAAGTAGTGTCCATAACACACATGAACCCAGCTCATGCAAACACCACCCACATGTACCTCTCTGGCCATATCCCTGCTGTCGGGAATGGGTACAGTATGACCCCCTCCTGTACAATGCAATAGTGGAAGAATGCAGCATGCAGTGCAGGTGTCTCATGCAGGCATGTCCCTAGCTGTATGTAGCACCCTGCCAGCATCCACACCACCTAATCCAGACTGATAGAAGGAATGTGCATGAACACCCATCACACCTACCCTGTCACCCCAGGGGAATATACTGTATGGTGATCTGAGTCTGTAGGCCTGTCAGAATGCAACAGCCTGCCACAAGTGGCCCACAGCAACACCTAATGCCCCACAGGCATCTGCCAAAGGCCTGTGTCTCACACGTATTGCCAATACATGTTAAGTCATGGAAACCCACAAAACAACATAACACACTCCACATAAGCCATATGCAAGGCCATGCGGACAAACCACAGTAACATGTCCACCATGTCCTACTGCATGAAATGTGGACCAACACTAACACACACCTGTGATGAGGTGATACCCTTAGGTGAAGTATCAGAGAATGTCTGCATAATGTATGGAAGATGTTAGAATAACAGAGGAGGGGTGGGAGCATGGCCAGCATGGAATGTGCAGGGTCTGACACCAAGCTGTGTGCCCATACTATCTCTGGCTGCAAATACATGAATGGGTGCCTACACATCTGCCTGTACACCACAATAGGGTTAATGTCCTGACCCATGGCCCCTACCTCTGGGCAACCTCTGTGAATCTGTACAGCTGTGAGGCACTGCCACAGCAAGATAAGACCATGCTGTCTTGTCAATGGGTGTACAAGTATGGTAACCCCCGCCAGCGCACTACCAAGGTGCTGAACCAGATACACAGACCCAGCAGCAAGAGTTTGCAGCTTTCCCTCCATAATGGCATAACGTACCATGAATACTTAGGTGTCTGCCCACAATGCCGGACACAGCTGTAGCCACCCTTGTCCCCCAAGACAGCACTGTGATCAAGAATGCCCACCTGACAGTACATGAAGACAGCCATCACTGTGTATAACAGTACACATATCTGAATATCTCTGCTAACAGCAATACCATGCAGCTGAAGCTGCACAGACACAATCACCTATAGTACACACTATCCCTTGCACAATTTGTCCCCATATTGCCAAATGATCAATGGATACCCAGCATAAACACCTTGCTACCTGTAGGTGTACAACACAAAGGCCTGCACTGGAGTACAAACTACTATACAGAAGGGCATACTGAGCATGCTCACACACTTAGAGAAATGAAGGCAATGTCAATCAACAACATACTGAAAGGTCATACTGGGCATGCTCACACATGTAACCAAAAAAAGCCTATGTCTGCAAATAACTGTGGACCAGACATATCTGGCAGTCGTAGATGTTAGTGCAGACACTCCTCAGTATGCACCACTCATGCTTTGCACACACAGTGGATAGGAATACATGCATATATCCAAGGACAGTACACTATAATAAGCCAAACGTACACATATATAGATGTGTGGGAGAAAGTGACTGTCACAAGGAGCCAACCATTATGAGGCTTGTCCCACCCAGCACACAGCCAAATGACCACAACCACATGATGCTCAGATGTCACTCACTGTGGACAGTATCCACCGGTGTCTGTCAGCATTACGGACTATGTGGTGCAAGTGCTAGCTGTGCAACATGACTGTACAAGGAAGTAGTCATCTAGCAGCTGTATACATGTGCCTGTGGAATACAACCCTGCATGTGGCCGCATGTGATATATCAACCTCTAGATGAATGAGTTATGGCCCATGCACACACACTGCCCTCCCCATAGCCCTACTATGGCGGACCCACTGAGGTCATCTGCTTTGAAATACACCCTTGGGAAATGTGTAGCCCAGTAATCTCCATAGTATGTCCTGTAACTGTGTACTGCTGTAGAGTGATAAAGTAGCTAGGTAGGTGTTTTAACCCCAGATGTGGCAACTGTGTGTGTGCGTGTGTGTGTGTGTGTGTGTGTGTGTGTGTGTGTGTGTGTGTGTGTGTGTGTGTGTGTGTTAGTGTGTGCAAGTGTGCCTGTCTGTCTCTGTCTGTGTAGAGAGCAATGCATTTTAGTGTAGCCACACATATTACAATTCCTATACCTGACTTTAGCAAGGCTGCTGATGTCAACCACCTAGAAATATGTCTCTGGGAAGGTTGTTGCCCAGTAATCTCCATAGTGTGTCCATCCCCACCCATGGCAGTTCTGGATGTTTTGTGTGTGTCCATGTCTGTATACGGAGCAATGCATTATATGCTAGTCACATGCAATACATCTCACATGGCCCACTTTGGCAGTCCAGCTGATGTCATTTCTTGTGAAAAACAAGTTTTAGGGAAGGAGTCCCCTAGTACTCCCCGTGGTGCATCCTATAACAGCTCCATGCTGTAGTGTGGTATAGACCGCTGTCAGGGGTTCTATACCCACACGTTGGCCGTGGATGTTTTGTGTGTGTCTCACTGTCTGTGTTGGGAGCAATGTGTTTTTAAGGTACTCACCCACAGTACATTTCCAATAGCCTACTTTGGCTATCCTGCTAATGTCATTCATTGTGGAATACACCCTTGGGGAAGGAGTACTTCAGTAATGTGCATGGAGCATACTATAACTGTGTAGTGCTGAGGCATACTAAGCTAGTTAGGTAGGGGTTCAACTCCCAGACATGTCAGGTGTGCGTGTGTGCATGTGTGTTTGTACCTTATATCCTGTGTAGAGGTGATTGTGAGCATGTGACACCTGTGGCCAATGTGGAGTGGGTTTTGCATATATCTTATATGGTGGCACTACTATATAGCACAATGTCCACCATACAGGGATAACAGTTGTGAAATAGCTGAGAGACTGGGGTGCAAAGCTATACCCATACATGTGACACCAAGGCCAGGCAATCACATTTAGCAACCCCAGTATTACCCAGAGCACACTCTCAACCCATGTGTCATATGTACATACATGCCTAGGAAACAGCCAATATGTGAGTAGTACACTGCATATTGGCCACTGATAGTAACCATGGAGTGATAGTAGTGGGCTACAGAGGGCATGTCCCCTGTCCATCTGTCCAATATGCACGTACATGCTGACAGTGCACCTCCCTCATGTTCCCCAATGGACACCTGCACCACCTGTGGTGCCATCACATGTGTCCTACAATGGACATACCATGCCTTACAACATGCCCTTATGGACAGTTGCCACTGACACAAGGGAATGCTGTCAGCATGCTATCAATGTAGGTGTGGTTAAACCTGGTACCCATTACTGGTCCCCACCACAGGGGGGCAAGACTGGCACATATGATGGTACTCTGTGTTCACAACATGGGCCTGACACCCCAGGTACAGTTCCACATGTCACTGTGCATACATGTGGGAGGTGTGCACATCCCTGACACCGTCCATGTCATGGGGTAAGGAACACATACATGTCAAGCGATGCACAACTTTGGCCACACACAATAGTCACCCAGGTGACTGGTTGGGGGATACAATACCCTCCTGTGTGGGCAACAGCAGAAACTACAGCCCTGAGACACAATGCAGACCACTGACTTGTGGCCTGATGCCAAGGTATACCCATCACCCACCCTTGTATAGCCTGCTGCCACAGACGACCACCACACACCCACGCGGACATGCACCCATGCATGTCAGTACTGGCACCCTGTGTATTTGACAGTGTGTTGTATGGTGCTTATGTTCACAGCCACACTCACTACAACCCCCATGTGCATACAGAAGCATGCTGTCAGATGTCAGACAACTCCTCATATTCTTTGCCCATACAACCTCCGTTTGACCCATGTGGTGCATGTGGTACCTGCACAGTGATGTGCTGTGGCAATCCTGCTACTAATGAGTTGTACCACTGGCCCTGCCAAGTGTACCGATGTTTGCGTGTCCCTGTGAGAAAGTGGATGTGTTGACACTGGCAACTGTTCATGCTGACAGGCACGTGTACGTCATCTACCATATAGCAACCGCATCCCTGTTGCAGATTGCATGCACCATCGCACATATGTTCTAAGGACTCCACAACAGGTAACCCATGTGGCACATCCATTACCTGCATTGAACTGTGAATGCAGTACATAGTTGTCAGGGGTTTGATACCCTGTGCTGGTAGGTGTGTGACACTAAGAAGCTGCTGTTCTACTCCCCCACCCTTCCCTGACATGTCTTTGCCTCTGTCTGCCTCTCCTACTCCCTCTCTGGTGGATGTGCAGACCTACACCAGCTTTGCTTAGGCAGCAGCATGTGTATTTTAAGTGATGCTTATGATCAGCTGATGGCCTCTGCAGGAATCGCAGTCCTCCCCTAGCTGATTGCATGTGGAACAGCTGTGTTAACATTCCCATAGCCAATTACATGGAAACACACTCCGATATGTAGGAACATCATGTTGGTGTTGGCCCTTGTCATTCACTGTGAGCAGGAACTAGATCTGTTGGTTGGCAACCAACATCTGTAATGTGTGTGTGTGTGTGTGTGTGTGTGTGTGGATATGTCTTTCCTACATGTCTCCATGCCTGCCATGTCAGTTCCATGTTTATGTGGAATCCTCATCTGCAAGGACATCTGCAGACAGGGCAGTGTGTTGTGCCATTGGTTCCATGTGTTACCAACGAAGCATCTATCTGTGGACTGCAGATGGTAGTGTGAGGAGTGCAGTCTGTAGATGGTGAAAGCCGTGAGAGTTACTGGCGACTTATCCCTCATAGGACATATGTTGCCACAAACCTTGTTACAATTTGACATGTATGAGGTTATCACAGCAACATGTCATTATTGGCCCGGTGTATGTGCTGCCAGCTACAACTCTGCCAACCTGTGTACATATGTCATGCATGACATGGTGCGTATGTGCTGTACACCATAAGTAGTGCCAGCATATTCACTAACAAGCCAGTGGGATATCAGACCACCTCACATATTATGTTCAGTAGGGGTTATATTTGCTGACATAACCTGGACATTCAGTGGATCTTTGTACAGTCCTACATGTGTGTGGGCATCAGTGTTACAGACAGCAGGTAGCAATAACCTCTACAGGGGAACTGGCACACTCAGGGCAGCTACATATGTGTTGGAGGTTCAGGGACTACAGACAGAGTGTGAGTAGAGCCATGTTATGCTTTGTATAGTACTGGTGTTACAGGGTGTGTGTGTACATACTGCTTTACCTTGGAATTCAGTCTGTCTGCATATCGCTCAACTGTGGGCCTATCCTCTAGGTGGCCAAAGGTGTGCCTAACGTGTTGTCTGTCCACCATACAGGTCCTGTGTCTGATATCCCACTGGCAGTGTGTGTGGGGAGTGCTATCAGCACATGACCTACATATCAAGCTTTGCACATATGACATGCTGTGGGGAGATGTTCTGTAGTGGGCTGTGAGTATATCACACAACCATGGCTGTCATCAGTCCACGTCTGTTGCATCCCCCACACATATGGTGGAGCTGGGGCCATATATGTATGGGCATCACTTACACAATACTTGTGTGCTGTTATGCACTCCTGAGGCCACTGTATGTAACAGTGGTAAATGGCCCTGTAGTATTGAGTCTGGGGGGGTGCACCATAGATGACCTAGGCTGCTTAATATGTGGGGGCATCAGGAGTGAGCTTCCAGAAGGTATCTGGGTGTAAAGTGTTGTATACTTCACCTATATGTACATCACGTACATATATTCAGTTACTACAAGCCTACTGCCACCTGGCAGATGGACTGTTTTGTTTGTCAGTGTGTATGTGATGGTGTCAGTTATGCCTTGTTATGTCACAGTTACAACCCACGTAGTCACATGATGTCTTTACCTCCCACTGCTGTTGCACAGAGTGTAGATAGCGGCTGTTGAACTATACACCTGCATTACACACTGTTGATTGTTTGGAATCCTGTGGCCCAGTCAGTCCTCGCTGTTGAACAGCTCAAAGGACTTGGCCTGGACAGCGACGGTTGTGAAACTTTCCAGACTACTGCATAATTATACCTGTTTCATGGTTGCATTCCTCTGTTTATATGCATGTCATTGTCTGAACAGCTGTATGACATGGCATGTAGAACTGTCATGGTACACAATGAAAGGTATTCCATTTCTGCAAACCTGTGTGTGGAGTTCACCCCAATGACCCCACTATGGGTATATGTTGCAGGCAATGGTCGTCATGTGTATGGGTGGCTCATACACCGACTACATATGTATCCTACTGTACACATATCCGTGTGTGTATGTGTAGTCACATGTATATCCAAATATATATGTGTATGTATATATATATATATATATATATATATATATATATATATATATATATATACATACATGGATCTGGGACTTTTGATCGAAAGATCTAAAGTCCAAATCTATTATCACCGAATATACTTTACCGAAAGCGCTTTCACCGAAAAAGCGCTTATGGTAAGACATGTTTAAAAAAAAACAAACATTAAACCTACTTCTATGCAGGGGGCAAGCCCCCTGCACCCCCACACCCTCCTACTTTAATATTCTCACTCTGAGGTTGCACTACAGTGGGGAAAAGGGAATTTTCCCTTATCCACACCGTAGTACAACTGGCACAACAAGCATACTAATTCCGAAAGTGCTGCTTCAGTGAACAGCACTTTCGGTTAAGTATGCTCTGTGATTTCTGCTTCGGTGGAAAGTGCATTCGGGGATCTGTACGGATCCCATGTACATATATATATATATATGTATATACACGTACATATGTACATATGTATGTATGTATCTGCATATCTGTGACTGTGTATCTGTATCCTGGGGATGTTGCTGGCTACCACAGTTTACATTACCTATGGAAGGCAGACTGTACTGCATGATATGTCAGCAATACCAGCCTGACATCATACAGGCGGGATCTTGTAATCTCAACTGTCTGTGCCCATGCCGTGTCATGTCCTGGCTATGGGATCTGCAACACTTGGTACTGTATTGTGGGCCGGAAGTGTTTGGCCGTGGGGGGATGCCTACTTGTACATGACGTATGGTGTGTGGGGCCTCTCAACCCCAGTAATGGTGAATGTGGACATATGTGTGTTCGTTAATCTGTCATTGTTCTCTACAGATGTATGGCCATATGTACTGATATAGATATATATATCTGCTGGCATATATATATAACTATGTCCGTATATACCTACATAGCTGTATATCTGCGTACACATATGTAACGTGCTGTGTATATGTAGACATATAGGTGTATACACAGATATGTGTCAATGTAGCCAATAGCATGTGTATATGTTCAGATATAGTAATATCTATATATATAGTGTTAGAAAGTTATATCTATATCTATATCTATATATACATATATATATATATATATATATATATATATATATATATATATATGTATATATATATATATATATATATATATATATATATATATATATATATATATATATATACATATACAGATATGTTGTAGCAGTGTAGATAGTAATATATTTACAAACAGATACATCTAGATGATGGTATACAGTATCTGTACAGTTGCATGACTGGACTGGTTGATATGTTTTGAATGTTGGTGTTACTTTCTACAGCTGTAGTGGCCTACTGTTAGACCATTGTAGCTGTGTTGTGGAGGGTCCTGGGGTTAAGAACTGCATGTGCTGGATATTGCATTGCACAGCATATCTGTTGTGGCTGTGGTGGGGGGAACATAGCTGTCATCACCAGGTTTCCCTCATCTGAGCCTCCACCCCCATCAACTATGCATAAGGTCAGTTATTTGTGGTGGGGGTTCCGGTTGTTATTCCTATCTGGTGCTGCAATTCACATATCTATCCGTATATATATACACACACACAGATATATATATATATATATATATATATATATATATATATATATATATATATATATATATATACATGTGTATATCTATAGTTATATCTAAATATATGTGGACATCTGTATCCACCCACCTACATACCATTGATGTGATATGATGTATGTGTGAGTCAGACATTTATATGTACCTGTGTATCTCACTACATTTACAGATCTATGACTGTCCATATGTCCATGCATGACTGGCTCACAATATTGGCCTAACCCACATTCATCTGGCCACTTGATGTGGATGATGTCAGGCATGTGGTCAGTCAGGAATGCTGATACATTACAGTTGCAGACATCATGTTGTTCAGATTATGTGTATTACAACAGATCACTGTTTAACTAGCAATGTTGTACATGTATATGAACAATATTTCACATGTGTCCAGATATGTACCCCCATGTTGTCACACTGTGTCCACAATGTTTACAATAAGGGGTTGAGTGTTGTGATATTAGTACACTTCTCCTTATGCAGAATGACTGTGCAGCATGATATATCTGGGAATACATGGGATGTCTGTATATCCGACGTGGTGTAGTGTTAATTCACTGTGATTGTGGTATGCAGGGTCCTGGTGTCAGGCCATGAAATGGCTGTCAATTATGTTGCAGGGTTGAACAAGGGCAGAGGGATGCAGGGTGATTAAAGCACTTGTAAGCAGTTGTGTGTGTGTTTGCGCGATGCTATGCATCACCAATCGCAGGTAACAGCCAGTTACACCAGGTTAGCCTCAACATTGCTTACTTTGTGTACGTAGTGCTCACTGTCACACAAACACAGATTTCTGGTTACATATGCCTACAGATAGTTTGCATCAGATTTGCTGAGTCTGGAAACTTACACTCGTTTACTAGTGCTGACATATGCTTATAACAGCTTAGTGCTGTTTTACCTAACTACTGCTGTATGCATTATGATACCTACATCTCACATGTGCATTTCCTGCAGTACTCCTGTTCATGTATATGTGTTATTCTATGGGTTATGCAACATACATATTTTGCATAACGTGGTTTGCCATGTGAAGTGGTAGGTTCCAGTACCTTCCCTGTGCCCCCCCTTCTCGCTGACATCCATGGGCCAGTCCCATTAGAACAGGTTCATCCAAACACGGCATGCCTCAGTCCATAATGTTGTACCCATCATTCCCTCCCCCAACCCCCCTTCACCCTCCACATTAGTCATCCTTCTTACAGGTTCCAGCCTAATCTAACCACACCACATTGGCCACTCTCCACTTCTTGGGACCCTTTGCGTATGTTGTCTCAACCCATGGATCTTCTGGCTTCCCACATATGTAGTCCGCGGACATATGTCATCATCTGTGCTTATTTTGTAGGCATGGTATGTTACCCCAAGGACTCATTGTGGCAGACGTATGGGTTCATCCCACCAGGGACGGATGTGCATATGTTTAAGAGTAGACCTAGCAGGGTGACACCGTTTCTCCCACTGTTAGTATCCTGCCAGTAGTCTGGGAGCTAGTGCTGAGCTATGCTTAGAGGTGCATATTATTAGATTTGCATGGTAATTGCCCTTTGGCATTGATTTCCCCTTCACCACTTGTTATATATGTGACATGTATCCTCAACACATGTGTACGGACAATGTCTGGGGTCCTGGGAACTTCTACGCTTTATTACATTAACACTTCACATCTGGACTTACTGCTGTACTCCAGTTCACATATGTATGTTCTGTAGTCAGTTATGGCACATATTACTGTATACTGATTCCTTTCACAGGTTCAGTTTGGTTATACTATGGTGAGGACATGTTTACTACTACCCCACTCGTCTGTATGTCTGTTATGGTTTGGTGGATAGCTACTGGGACTATGGTGTATAGGGTCCTGGGTTCGTGACCTGCATGGCTGTTTATTTTGTTGCCGGGCTGACAAAGGCCCATTGGATATGGAATGATTAAGGCACTCTAATGCAGTCGTAACACCTTATGCCCACTTACTAGTGCATACATATGCCTACTATTGCCTATTTGTGCTTACACCTGCTTACTAGTGCCTTATTCCATCTGACACTGATACGTCACATGTGCATATCTTACAGTACTCCATTTCATATATTTCAGCTATTTTGTGTGTCTTGCAACAAAAATGTTGTTTATAATGTGCTTTGCCATGTAAAATAGACTGTGCTACAGTGGGACCTGAACCGGGAATGCCTGCTCATTGGTCGGATGCTCTACCCACTACATTATCGTTATTCTGCTTCATTTGCATATTTCTACGATATTTTAATACCCCTGTTTCCTTCCCCTGGCCCCTGAGCACCACGTACACTGCATCCATCCATTTCCCAGTTGCTAGCCCAGCCATACCACACCTCCATACATTTCCCTCTCTGCACGTCAGTACTCTTCCATTATATTGTCTCAACCCAAGCTTCAGCAGGCTCTTCATCCATTTAGTCCATGTACATTTCAGCCTTTCCTTGATCCTCCTACAATACTGGTGGAAACACCTATATGACCCACAAGGTTTGGTTCATCCCGCCAGGGGTTCATGAAGCAGTGGTTTGCTCACACATCGTGCCAGCCTCATCTCCCGGTTCTATGGAACCAATGCCCCAGGTGTGACATTCTGTGCATGAAGCATGCCTACACACCCCCACGGCATGCACCAATCATTCCAATGGACTTTCCTAGGCACTGTAGAGGATGTGTAGGTGGGTATGCCCTGGTGTGCATGAGGGTCAAATCTGCTGACCTCTGGTTACGGCATCTTACACTGGGTTGGCCTCCACATTGCTTAACCAGTGTGGGCATTGCTTACCGCTGCCCAAACAAGCGTAATCCCACTTGCTGTGGCATACCCCCATGCTACTTCATTTATTTAGCTCTCATTTGTTGTCCAGGACAATCCAACTGGATGCTTCTCCATTGTCAGCGGTGGCCTGGGGAGTGGTGCTCCACAGTAATCCCCAGCTACACATTACATGTAGTACTGAAGTGTACACATTCATAGAGAGTAACAGACTTAACATAGCTATGTACCACATTCTTCATGCTTAGTTCAAATTACCATCTCAGTATTATACATGCTTAGGTCAGGTTTACATGTTAGGCATGACTGTTGACAGAGGTCAGTTTATGGTGAACTGGAATTCCAGTTTAATAGTTCTGGATAGGTTACACTCAGGTATTCAGGTTAAGTTTAGTTATGCCATACCCGTGTGTTAGAGTAAAAGTGAATAGTGAAGGAGTATGTAGGTCAGTAGAAGGGGGACATTGTAACTGTATAGTGGCCGTTGGAATGATTGGTGGTGGAGCAATAGGGAAGATATGCAGGATGTTAGGATTTGTATGCGGACAGGACAGGAGGTGTCAGTTTCACTAGTTGGTGTAGGGGTATAGAATGTTAGTTGGGGGGGGGTCACCAGGTGGTGAGCATTTGCTGCTCCATGTGTGCTTGATGTGTTCCTTCATGTGTTATTTACATGTGCCGTGTGGGACAGCTGAGGTAATACACGTGGGTAGGGGGTTTCAGATTCTGCCAATATAGTTAGGGAAGAGGGTGTCACCTACCTGTGACTGTGACAGGTAATAGTAATGAAACAGGGGTCAATAGGTAACTGGTGTTAATGGGGCACACAGAGGGGCAGATAGTAGGGGAAATGTCCGGGGATGTGCAGGTAGGCTGACCAGAAGGTCCACAGGTGGCCATTTCTTCTCCAGCAACAGCTGTGTATATACACTGGCGGGGGTGGGTTTATGCTACGTATTACATGTTTGTTGGGCCCCTCACCCCCATTTGCAGGGCCTGTGAACATATGCCATTCCTAACTGCTGTATCATATCATAGCTATATATATATCTGTGTATATTTGCACACATACACACACACACACACACACACACACACACACACACACACACACACACACACACACACACACTGCACACACATAAATATATATATATATATATATATACACATATATGTCTGCATACATATATATATATATATATATATATATATATATATATATATATATATATGTATACATATATATATATATATATATATATATATATATATATGTTATTATATATATATATATATATATATATATATATATATATATATGTATTTCTGTTTGTGGGTATTTATATATATGTCTGTCTATGTATGTATACATTTGTACTACAGAGAGGGAGAGGTATATATCTATTTAGTTATGGGTATATATACAAACTCGCATACCTCTACATATTTAGCTAAATATCCTGTGTTTTATGTGCATACCGGCCAACCTTGTGTGCCACATATGCTTTGTGATACCTACAACTAAATCCATTAGTGTACACAGAGTCACACATGCTGTCTATTGTTAATACTAGGAATATATTCGTCCCATGTGGGACAACCCGAACATTGGGTATTCCACCTTCGTCTACACCCAGGGTTACATAGGTACCCATGGCTATGTGCATGGACTACGGCGTGTGCCATACCTAGGATACTTGGGCAGGGACATCATACGGAATTGGTCCCAAGGGGGGTGGGGGGCAATGTTTGGTGGTGTGGTAGCTATGGGCTGGTGACCAGGGTAGGGATGGTGGCTGCATGTGTGCTGTTGGTGGGGGGAAGCAGAACTGTGGTTTATGCATGTATGGGTTGGGGATAGCCTGGGTTGTATGGGCCTGTACTGCTCGGCCCGCCTAGTGAGTGGGGGAGAGGGGTATGTGATGTCAACATGTAAAACATAACTGAAGGCTAATTTTATTCCCTAGTTCAATGACAGATGTACAATACAATGAGCTTGGTAGTGTATTGCAGGGCGGACATGTTTGGCTGGGCGGGGGGTATGCCAATATGTACGTGACGTATATTGTTTGGGGCCTCTCAGGGCCATTAACGGTGCATGTGGACGTATATGTTTCTGTTTATCTACCATTGCTATCTACAGATGTCTGGCCATATATACCTCTGTGGGTATATATATTTGCTTACATATTTCTAACTATGTCCGTATATACCTACGGAGACATATATCTGCGTACATATATGTAACTTGATGTGTATATGTGGACATATAGATGTTGACATATATATGTGTAGTTGTCGGCATTTGCATGTATATCTGTTCATATATTTGTAGATATATATGCATATATCTCTGGATATTTATATATATATATATATATATATATATATATATATATATATATATATATATATAAAACTACATCTATAGATATGTTGTATCCATTTAGATCGTAATATATTTTTACACACTCATCCATCTAGCTGTAGGTATACATTCTCTGTACTGTTGCATGACTGGGCTGAGGTTATGTTTCTGACGACAGACAGACGATTTCTGCATATTTGGCATGGCTTGGTGGTAAATCATTTTGTGTATGTTGTGCATGGTCCTGGGTTTCGGCCTTGCAGACACTGTTTGTTTTGTTGCTGGGCGGAGCACTGGCCATTGGATATGGTGTGCTTAAGGCACTTTCAAGCGGTTGTACATGGGTTTGCGTGGAGGTAAGCACTGCTGACTTCTGGTCGCAGTGTCTTGCACCCAGTTAGTTATTCCTTTGCTTGATGTGTCTCGGTATTGCTTGACCCCACTCACACGCACTTACACACACTTACTAGTGTCTGCATATGCTTACTACTGCTTATCTGTGCTTACGCCTGCTTACTGATGGCTTATTCATTATGATACTGACTCTTCACATGTGCATTTCCTGCAGTACTCCTGTTCATAAAAATGTATGTTATTTAGTGGGTTTTGCATTACAAATATTGCTTATCCCATGCTTTGCCATGTAAAATGGACTGTGCTGTGCTGGGACTCAAACTGGGAATGCCTGCTCCTTAGGTGAACGCTCTGCCCACTACACTATTGCTGACATGCTTCATTTGCATATATTGTCCTTGTTATCCTCTTCAGCCTTTTAGGCTGCTTTCACCATGGCTGAGCAATGGGCACACCTGCTCACCTACGGTTAGCTGTACTCAGAGCTTTAGACAACAATACGGGGTTTTTTTCTTTTCATCTTTATGTCTTGTTGCTGTTGTACACATGGGGGACTGTTGGTGGGATACATGGACACCTATGAGCAGTATCACTCATTTATTTCCCCTTTATGCTGTTCAACATTGTGGGGTATGTTTAATCTGTGGGCTCTGCTCTCAGACATGTCCCCTGCACTCGTACACACTCCATGTATGCCTGGGGGATCGGGCGGCGCACCTTTATTACTATGCATGTCACACTGCCACCCTGCTCCTAGGTGGCCACTTCCATGCAGGACAGAAGATTAGTAAATCCAGGGGGAAATCTTTTAACACCCTGTATATAGTATGGCTTTGGAATTACTGATGCAAATATGAACAAACAATATTTGACACTTAGAAATATTAGTAGGAGTTAACTGTAGATGCACCTGGAGGCGTTACTCAGATATAATGACATAAATAAACTCAGAAAACGTGACATACATCAAAAAGGTCCACATTAAGCTAGGCTCACTATACAGAATCAAGCCATACCTAACTGAGGCCAATAGACATTCCTTAGCTAGGACTCATCTACTGTGTACCCTTCTATATGCCTCACAAATATTCACTAATTTCAGAAAATCAGATTTAAACAAACTGGAGTTCTGTTATAACAACATTACAAGATTCTCTACTAACCTCATAAACTAAATTGGATTGAATTACCCAATTTCCTATCCCTCAACCAACTAACTTCATTCATTCTGCCTTCCACCATCCAGACAACTGTCCAGCACTAAACAGCTTAGTGCAGCCCTACTCAAATGGAAGGTCACTAAGATCCTCCAACAAACTGCTGCTCAAAGTAACTAAAGCTAATAATTGTCATAGTAACTCTCTATTCTGTCACCAAATATCTAAGTCCTAGAATTCAATGCCTCAGACAATACTAGATTCTAGCAAAACATCCAAATTTAAACTACTGCTTACGGAACTAAAGAAATCCACAAAAGCACTGGACTCCAAACGGCAGAGATACTCCCCAGAGTTTTATTCAAGTTGAAAAATAAAACATAAACCATATAAAAAGTACTAACAAGTACTAAAACTGAGACTGTGAATGTACAAAACAAGACTGTGAAAACACATGGATGTTAAGCGCTTTTCGTCCGGATCCTATCCGGACTTTTTCAGACAAACAGTCAATCTTGAGATGCAGTTTAAATAACTTCTCCTTGCAATACTGGCCTATCAGGTCCCAGTATTCAAGGTTTAAAAAATGAAAGTCATATTTACTATCGCTCTTGTGAGCGTAAATAAAACATAAAACCTGCTTAAAATACATGCTAAACATAATCGCTGTTACTTTAAACATATTTTACATCAATTTCTTATAGTAAGGTAGTCCTCCTTATCAGTAGTTAGATCGGCTTCCTATAAAATTATTATGAATGGTGTCCACTATTAAATAGCTGCCAGCTAAAAATTAAATATGATGTAAAAATGAAGTGCTCGGTTACTTATAAATCCAATATTAATTAAAAGTTAATTTTAACTACCGAACACCAACCATTAATTCATGAACTGTTGTAAATTGTCCACTGTTTCGTATAAAGCTCTGACAATCCTGTCTGTTTACATTCTAAACTACTACTGTGTTGTAACAAACCTTACAGCCAACTATTCTATTCAGACCAAAATATGTAATAATGTTTATGTTTAAATTACATAAATATTTGTAATTAACCAAAATATCTCTTCCCTTACTAAATTCTAACATCCAAACTATCCCTTCTCTCAAAAAATTCCAGTTTCTCTCTACCTGTCTCAAGCTCACTATTGCTCCTGTTTTTATCTACCTGTATCAAGCTTCTTACAGTTTCATCATATTCCCTCCTTCTTGCACGTCACATCAATATTACCTTAGCTATCGCTGCTTAGAACAAGTAACACTAGCATAGCAACAATCAGCCATATTTCTTGTTCTTATACCATACATATATCTCATAAATATTTACCAACAAAACCATGATATTGATCTACTGATCAGTCATTTTTCTATAATGGTACAAGCTATTTCGTGCTAGTTTATTTGTTAGCTTTATTTTTTCCACTTTATTCTACTCTCTCAATTTTTATTGTTTATGTTTAAGCTATTTACAACCTATATTTACTAAAGTTATGTATTCTTGATTATCGATTTTTTGTATTGTTTTTAATGTGTTTTTTTTTTTTGTAATGAAGCTTTTCTCCCTGGGCCTTCACTGAAAAAGGGCCACTGGCCCAGCTGGACATCCCTGGTAAACAAATGTAAAATAAATAAAAATAAATAAATAAATCCCTGCATCACCAAATGGATAGTCAATTGGTTCATGGACAGGACATGTGGTTAAAGTGGGTGAATCCAGAGCCAGTAAGAGGCCAGTTACTAGTGGTGTTTTACAGGTTTCACTGCTGGGACCACACCTATTCAGAATATACTTCTCTGAAGTCAAGGCTAATGTAAAAGACCTCTGGATGACAAAGTTTGCTGATGACTGCAAGCTGGGGGCATTCATTTAATACTTCAGTGATGTTGATATCCTTCAGGATGGTCTAGATTGAAACAAATGAATGGTGCCAGAACCATGGCCTAAGACTAAATGTGAAAAAAGTGTATTATCATACCTTTTAGAAAGTCAAATACCTCTGCAAACTACAACATCAGTAGCACGCCCCTAAGAGTAGACTCAGAGGTGGGAGATCTAGGTACACAGATAGACGTTAGCCTAAACTTTGACTGCCATATGTCCACAGTGGTAAATAAGTCCTTCTATATGGCAATACCTATAGGTAAAGGTATGGCATCCAGATCCAAGGAAATTATAGTCCCACTGTAGTCAGCCCTCATTAGACCAATAATCAGGTACAATGCACCATTTGGCATGTACTTAACTAGGCACTTACAGAGCTGGAGTGACCTCAGAGGCTCCTCATGAAGAAATTACAGCATGTAAACAACATGTCATATGTGAGTAGACTAAATGCCCTGTCCCATTACTATCTCTCCTACTGACTATTAAGGGGTGACCTATGCCTGACCTACAAGTCACTCACAAATCCAGCCCTGATGTAGCTGCTACACATCTGCAAGTCAAATAGCATGAGGATCACCCAATCTGGGGATCGAAACTTGGTCATTGACTCAAACAAAACATGCTAGAGAGACATATATCTCTCTGAGAGATTGCCCCTTCTTTGGAACAGACTTCTTATTCACAGTAAACAGAGCCCTTCCCTGGCCTTCTTCAAATGCATTTTGGATCAATGGATGGGGAATCACAAATTCAAACCCAGGGTAGTGCCTATGTCCCTTATGGACAGGGACAGTCTTTAAGATACTCGATGCCTAGGCACAAATCCATGCCATCCTCTGACCCCTAGGCTTCATATATTGGGCTATGCTTGTAAGGGTTCTTAAGCTATTAGCCTAGGAATCTCCTATGAACCCATGATCCTATGAGTAGAGTACCAGAAGACTCTTTAATTGAGCAGTCAGAAACAAGGCATAATCTTTAAAAAGTGCTTAGAGTTTTGAAAGTAGTTTTAGTGAAGTTTGTCTGAAGATTGCCCAAACTAACTAGGAGAGGCCAGCAACTGCCTTCTAACCCAAGAAAGCCAATTGAGACAGTGTCTCTTATTGAGCTTGAAGTCCATCATAAATCAGTCCTTTTTGGGTGGACCCATTCTCTTGAGCAGGAGCTGTTTTGTTAAAAGTCATATAATTTGCAGAAAAAAATGATTGACCTTGGAGACACTCACCATGAAACCAAATACCCTATTCATGGAAGACTTTAACTACCCTTCTTTAGATTGGGAAACATACATTGCCTGATACTCACAGGCACAAAGATTCCTGGACTTTATTAATGCAAATACCCTTGACCTGATAGTGTGCACACCCACCAGAGGTTCAAACATACTGCACCTGGTACTCACCAATATGGGAGAGTGCTGCACCTGACCCCACCCAAGTGCCACTTTCTCATTGGTGAGTTTAGACATCCCATCTGTCTACTTCACAATAAAAATCAACTCAGTAACTCCAGCAAACCCTATAACAGTTAGGAACTGTTCCAATGCAAACTATATTATTTTAAGCAATAGTTGTCAGAACTCATTGCCCCTCCCAACCCTGAGGTTCACAGCAACCTATGTAGAACTGTTCAAAGCGACCTTGTACAAACATGTAAATGGCTGTACAGAGGCTGCTGTACCTACTAGAAATAAGCACAAAACAAATTCTAAAAACAAACCACAGCAGTGGAATCCTAACCTTAATAGGATATATAACAAAATGAAAAATGTCTTAAAATCAAGAAAAGTACCTTCCAAAATGATAGGAACTCTCTAATTAAACTAAATAGGAAACTAGGAGGACTAATTAAGTCCAATGGGGCCAATTATGAGGTTAAGATAGCCTCATAGGCTAAAGACAACCACAAGACCTTCTACAGCTATGTCCAAAACCTCAGAGGCATCACACATCAGTGTGCTGAACTGGTGGTCAGTCATGTCACCTTCACTGTGCAGTGACATGGCAAATCTGCTGGCTGACAAATTCAACTCAAACTTCACCTCCCACTCCCTCTTTCTCCTCCCATGAAATACCTACTAGCATATCCCCCCTTAACTATTAACAGGAGCAGGTCCTGGCAGTAGTTGCTAAGAGCAAAACCGCAGCCTCATTGTGCCCTGACAATATTGTGGGATACCTCTTAAATAGCTTGAAACATGGCCTATCATGACCACCTGAGTCACTTTTCAACTATAGTCTCAAAACAAGATTTGTACCACAAAAATGGACGACTGCAATGGTTACCACAACTCACAAGAGTGGGCCATCAACTGACCCTGGAAACTACAGATCTATTAGTCTGACTAGTCTGATATGCAAATCCATAGAACAAATGATCATGGAAATTATATAAGGATATAGCCAACCTTCAGACACTGGACCCAACCCAGTTTGGCTTTGTCAAGGGAAGATCATACCTACTAAACCTGGTAGACTTTTTTTTAGAAGGTCACCAAGCAATGGATGAGGTAAAAACTGTACATGCCACCTACCTGGACCTGGCTAAGGTGTTTAATGCAATACCCCAATTGGGTATAGTTGACAAACTCACTGAACTGAGCATAAACCTCTACATAACTCACTGGTTTGCCAGCTGGCTTACAAATTGGACCCAGGAAGTCAGGACTGGTAAGACCATCTCCACTAAGAGATCGGTCATCAATGGGGGACTTCTAGGCTCCCTGCTGGGGCCACTCATATTTAATATCTAATTCTTGGAGGTAAAGGCTAATGTCAGGGGCCTTTGGCTGACCAGGTTCACAGATGACTGCAAATTGGGAGCTATCAGAGATTCCCCCATGACACAAACATCTTACAATAGGGTCTAACACAGACAAATGACTAGTGCCAAAGACACAGATTAAAACTCAATGTCAAGAAATGTATTATAGTTCATTTTGGGAAAATTGTTACCCAGGCTAATTACTCCATCAATAAGATACCCATAAGAGTTGACCCGGTATTCAGGGATCTGGGAATTCGACAATTCAACAGTGATGCTGATGTTATCAGGGACACTTGTGACCTGTTTTCACATCTTCCAGAGATCAATGGGCTACTGGGTGACTGTCACCTCATTATATACAGAAGATGGCAAAATTTCAAAGAAAATTTTGAGCAAAACAATAAAGATGCTACAATTAGCAACAACAAAAAGACAAGAGATCTTCACTGTGGTTTTTTCAGCCAATGCAGATACATTTAGAAGGCAGTGATGTAGTAATTACTGCATGTAACAAATCCATGAACTTTCCTAAGCAATTCACCTGTGGATATTCAGGGTTAATTTATCTTGCCAAATATATCTAGAACACTGAGGAGAAGAATTTATGAAATATTTATGACATTCACACCAGTAAGCTTAATAATGATTTTTTATTAAACATTCACTTGTTTGAAATACCTTGGGTTTAAATTTTGCATTTTTCATGAAGACCTACACTGTGTACACTATGTTTACACTGTTCTAAGTGAATAGACTACACAAGTATAATTCCCACCTTCTTCCTCATAATTTAGTTTTTCTATTGATTTTCTTGCAGCCTTAAACAACGAGGGGATTCATAAAGGTTACAACAAAATGTAGACTATGTCTACACTTACTGTAATCTTTCTGAGTGAACAGACAGCATAAAAAATGTGGTAGGGAGGTTTGTAAATACAGATTGTGTACACTCAGTGTACATTCAGTGTAAGCATTCATGGATCTGTCCCAATGTCAATCATACAGAGGGCCTGTACAACATTAAGATTGAATATAAATGACTTAAATGGCAGCTGAATCTTGATACCAGTTCCTGTCCTGGTCTCATTGACAACATTTCTATTACTAGGGTTTTAAAGCTCAGAGCTGGTAAATTCTAAAACTCATTTTTTTTTATTTTGAATTTAGATATATATATATATATATATATATATATATAAAATACATATATATATATATATATATATATATATATATATATATATGGATCTACTTCATATAGTCGATATTTCAGAATGTTAACATTCATATGGCCAAGACCATATGACTGATATTCAAAATGTCGACCATAGAATAAAAAATAAAAAAACTTACCTTCACACTGCTCCGCCCCCACAGCCCCTGGAACTTAAATATATCAACTCCAAGATCGGACTAGAGTACAGAAAATGGAAATCTTTCCATTCCGCATTGTATGGAGATGCCTGTTCCTCATGGTCGATATTTCGAATGTCGATCATATGGTCTCGGCCATATGAATGTCGACATTCTGAAATGCTGACCATGTGTAGGGAACCTCTATATATATATATATATATATATATATATATATATATATATATATATATATATATCTTGACTTTTCTAAGTAATGTTTCTAATTTGTGTTCTAGTTTGTGTTTCATAGTTTTTGTGTTTTACTTCTTTGCATGAAGCAATACATTTATGTTGCTGGTCAGTCACATTGTTTCTTCTGTTACATGATCATTTATTCATATGACTTGAGTATTATAAAACAGTGGATGATTCATGTACCAATGGTTATAAAAAGTCATAAGTTTTGCCGGATCAATACAATCAATGGTTTGGGATTAAACTTGCTCCTTTTAATTGACAGAGAGACTTTCCTTACAGTGCAGATGGTTTTTTTTTTTGGTATACAGGCACTGTCCTTAGTGTGCAATGCACACTGTTGTCTTGCTCTGCACTTACATATACATTCTCTCCCCCCACTTTCTATGCTGTGTACAGTCTAAAAATTCTCTGCACTATCCCACTGAACTGCTAAACTGGCATTCTGCTATGAAGTCCAACGTTATTAGAATGCCATTCTACCAATGTACAAAATTGTATCTTCACTAAATGTTATTGCAACTTTGTCATCCGATTATTGTTTAAGTAATGTATTACTTCCTATGTACTTAATTTTATTTTTCAGTTTGTCTTTTTTTTATTTGTCTTCTTTTTACTGTAATGAGGAGCTTTTCTCCCTGGGCTTCTACTGAAAACGGGCTTTGTATGGCCCAGTGGACTTTCCCAGTTAACAAACTGTAAAAAAAATAAACAGATACAGCATAAAAGCATAACTTCCACAATGACTTGTCTACTGTTACTAAGCAATATATAGACCCCTCCCAGAATATTACCCTAGAGCATTTTCTTTGGAGGAAGCCCCCACCATCTTTTCTTATTTATATATACTAACTTCAAGATTACACATCCTGTGAAAAAAGTAGATTCCTTGTCCCCAAGAATATGAAATTGCATTTACTGGTAGAGTTTATTTGAGATGACTGATCTTGTTTCTTGGAAACCACATGAAACATGAACAAATTGGCTGGGAGCTACAGGTCCTCTCCCTCCTTCCCAGTGAGTGTATTGTGCTGTTTCCCAATGTTGTGCTTTGTGCCTCTTCCAAGGTTATGCTTTGTACTCTAAAAAACTCATTCAGTTAGCTCATAGCAATTACAATTTAGTTTCATTGTTTGGCTGTCATAGGCTACAATGCTGTGTGTCCTCTTTACAACACTTTACTATCCCTCAAGGTTCATATAGTGTATTGTCTTAGAAACCTCACAAGCTGCAATGCTGTGCACTTTTTTTGACACAGCAGACAAAGTGCTTACAGTATGATTTCCTTACATGGAAACAGACTGTAAATGGGTTCACCCCATACTTCTCAACCTCTTAGTTGAAGAAATCTGGACAAAGCCTAATATAATGGGGGACAAAATCCCAAAAATAGGGACAAGTTTTGAATAAATATAAACTTAGAAAATTGCTAGAATAATATATTTTTCTGAGAGAAATGAAGTCTGAAACTCAAATGTATGTTATTAGTTAGTGACTTCAATCCTCAGTGATTTGGTAGAAAAAACACAAATTTTATGAGGGAAAATACTAAAAATATGAGGCAAAAATCTGGACATTCTGTGAAAATGTGGAAATGTGAGAGGTAAGAGTCACCCTATCTTAAAAAATTGTCAGCATTTTCAAGACCCTAAATGTATTTTCCTCACAGTACACACAGGTTACAATGTGATTCATATTATGTCAAATGCTTTAGTCTCTGTCAAGCATTTATTTTCCATAATGAACTAAATATTGGATTTGCAATCTTCAGAATATGAAGGATTTCAGTGCTAATTAGAGAATATAGACTAATTTTAAGATTGTGTTATCTCAGAATGTTCTTCCTACTATGAAAAACAGTGAAGAGTTAGACTATATAGGCAGTAGGAATATGCAAAAGGCTGTAAAAGTAACCACTGTGTTTCAGAATTTCTTACTTTCCTGACTATCGTTATACTTTAAATTTCAAAATGCTACGACTTCCATTACTGAGACTCAGACAGTTTTCTTTTGAAATGTTGGCACCCGAAAGACTCTGCACAGAAGGCGCTCCAGCTGAGAATCGAACTGGAGAACCTCTTGCTGTGAGGCAACAATGCTAAAGGGTAGTAAAAGCAAATTATGTCATATCTAACCATAACACTGACTGTGATTTCACAACTCGCAGGTGCACTGCTGTCAAAGATCAGCTTCCCATCCAGCTGATGTAACCATTGCTGGTATTTTTAGATACAGAATAGTAGGCTGTTATTTCAGTGTGATAGTGACAATTAAGGTGCTGATCTAGTTAGATAACATAAAATTCTTTTGTTGCCTTAGTGTGGATATTTGATCAACAGTTTTTCCAGGACATGAGCACTGCAACTCACTTTTGTTCATAAGATTGTTACTTTTGTTTTATTTGTTTGTGTGCAAATTTTTCTTTCTTATAGCCAGTTGGACAGTAAATGTAAAATTTTTTTTATGATGGAAGCTGAGAGATTGGATTTACAAATCACCATTATCATCACATAAAGAGTGAGTCAGTGGTGTGAAGAGTCATCTGAAGATCCGATTTAAGTTTTGATAACAGTAGTAAAGGTATGAGAGGGTCTTGAGGTACATGTTTGGAAATTGTGACTGAAGACATTTTGTTTCTATTTTAATCCTGCAATTCCTTTAGTTCAAGAAATTGGAGAATCTAGGATTTTGTGAACTGATTCTTGTGTATAGGTATTTGAAGTGAAGTTAAGTATGTGACATTTACGCAGTATGGTGGTTTTCTTGCCAGTTAAAGAAATGCTGATGGTGCAGGATTGGTGATTTGTTGCACAACATGCAGTAGGTGATTAATAGTTATGAGAGTGGAGAAATGTATATTAACCCGGGTACTGATAACATGCTATGTGAGGCAAGCATGCAGTATTTGATTTAGGGCTTATGTAAAGATAGTAAACTTATTTATTTATTTCCAGTTTGATTACCAGGGAAGTCCACTGGGCCCAGAGAGCCCATTTTCAGTGGAGGCCTGGGGAGAAAAGCTCCATGAAACAGATTACAGTAAAGATGGCAGTCCAATAAAAGTGCAAGTACAAATACATAGCAAATAATACAAAGTGTGAGCAATATTGCCCATAGTGGGAAAAATATCATGCAGATACATTTTAACAAATTCACACAGTCAACAGCTATTTACAATATTTACAGAGTGTGAGAGATCGTATGAGAATTGGCTATAGAAGGTTATAACCAGCTATAAGGTGCTTAGGAAGTCAGAAGGATACACTCCCAGGGGATTTTGTTAGAGTTCTAGGTAGGGAGAATGCAGTTACACTTCCATTTGGAGGAGAGGTAGGTGTAAAGGTGAGTTTTGAAGTTTTGTGTATTGTCCTTAAAGACGAGATTACCACTCCTTAGCTAAGGAGAGGAGAAGTTGTCAAAGAGGACGTTTAGGTTTGTGGACAGTAATTGTTTTGGTGTTCAGATCGGAGAGTTCTATTTGGGGTGTATGGGGGAATGATGTTAGAGCAGAGCTTTTAGTTGGATTTAATATTAGTCTATGTGCTGTAGTGAGCTGGAGGAAGTCCAGGTAATTTTGTGAATTCTAACCAGTTGAAGGATTGGAGAGTAACACAGGGATGAGGGGAATGTTTGGCTTTGGTGGCAAATTAGAAATTTTGTTATAACAGTTTTCAAGTTTGGAAGTGATGGAAGAGGATAAGTTAGTTAGTAGTGGGGCACCATACAGAAGGGAGGGAAGGAGGTAGGAGGAGGCCAGAGTGTGCCTGGTAGAAGTAGAGAGGAAGTGGTTGTTCCTGTATAGCATATCTAGTTTTTGGTGGGTTTTCTTTATATTTTGATGAATGTGGTTGTCAAACTTGAGGTGTTCATCTATAGTTGCACAGATTAGTTTGGCAAAGGGAACAACTTTGATCGGAAAGTTGCTTTGGCCAAGGACTTGGAAGAAATTTTTATCAAAAGAGAGAGATTTTGAGGGTGTGAATAGTAGTATTTTAGATTTGTTAGCATTGAGAGAAAGGTGATTTTGACTCATCCAGATCTCAGTAGTTGAGAAGGCAGTCTAGATAGTTCAGGGAGGTTAGAAGCAGAGCACACAAATGTAGTCTCATCTGCATATTGGATGACTTTGGCATTAGGAATAGCAGTGTGAAAGTTATTGATAAAGATATTAAACAGCATTGGTCCAAGGATGGACCCCTGTGGTACTCCGGTAGAGATGGGAAAGAAAGTCGAGGTGCCTTTTTTCCATTTCACAGCCTGAGATCTATCTGACAGCTTGAGAACCAAGAAAGAGTGCTTTGGGAGAGATTTAGGTTTGAGAGGTGACTTAGAAGGTGCTTATGGGAAATAGTATTGAATGTTTTAGAGAGATCTAGGAGCACTGTGGATACTAAGTTCCCAGAATCTCGGGCTTGATTGACAGTTTCAAAGAATGAGAGTAGAGCTGTTATGGTGCTCTGTCCTGATCGGAAGCCATGTTGGGTAGGGGTAAGAAGTTGGTTTTAAGTCAGAAAAGGCAAAAGTTGGAGGTGGATTCATTTTTCTAGGATTTTGGAGATTGGAGAGAGAAGAGCTATAGGGTGGAAGTTTGAAATGTTAGTGTGTTTGCCTCCCTTGTGGAGAGGAAGAATAAAGGCGGAACACCAGAGTTTAGGGACATAGGATTCCTTTATGGATCTATTAATTAGGATACTAATTGGGGAGCTATACCATTGGCAGCAGACTTGAGAAAGGAAGAGGAGATGTCAGGTACATTGGAGCAGGGTTTGAGTTTGGATAGAAGTCTTTTTATGTAGTTAGTGGAGACAGGTTTAAGCTCAAACATGGGGGGAATTATCTGGGGAGTTAGATGAGGTGAAATGTAGGAGAGATGGGTCGTTGTTGGGGAAAAGTTTTCTTTTTGGTCTGATACTGACTCTATATAAATAAAGAGTTGACTAGTGAGTCTAATTAGAGGTCAGATTTACTTGGGCCCAGACAGGGGTTATTTTTGGAGCCTGGGTTGAGGAGTGAGTTTATGGAGTTCCAAAAAAGCCTAGGGTTTTGGGGATGGTTGGACTGGAGCTTAGTGTATTAGGATTTTTTGTCTTTTGAAGATTTGTTTTTTTTTTGCAAAGTCATGGAGCTGTGTATATTGGAGAAGGGTTTCGGGAAGTTTATTCATGTGGTAAAGCTTCCAGGATTTGTCTTTTTGATGCATGATTTGCTTTGTTTCTTTGGTTAGCCAAGGGGCAGTTATAGTTATTCTTTTTTTTCCTTGGTAGAGCTAGGGAATTTAAAGCATCTAGGAAAGTAGAATTAAAGTGGTCTATGGCTTTATTGAGTGGAAGGGTTTTTAGAATGTCCCAATTCATTTGAGATAGAGAAGGTTTTGGGGCCAATTTAAGGTTGTCGGACTGAATATATTGATGTTGGTGTGGATGGGAGGTGGTTGCACGGTAAATGAAAGTTGGAAGGTGGTCACTAATAGAGTCAGGGATGATGCCAGAGTTGGTAATTTTATTTGGATGGGTGACTACGATCCAGTCGAGTGGATCCTCGGAGATTTGTTTTATTGGGTCTGGTGATGGAGTGGGTTACTTGAGTAAAGTTAGAGGTTAATGGACAGGTGGGGTATGAGACTGATTTTATTCCAGTCAATGTTTACATCACCTATTATGTAAATTTCAAGGTTAATTTCAGCTGAGGCCCATTGGAGTATGTCTTCAAGGGTTAAGGTGTTATTTTCGGGTGGGATATAAAGGGTGGTGATACAGAGGCTTTTGTAAGTATTCATTTTTAATAGACCGACTGTTAGTTCTGCATTGGCGAATTTAAGAATGGGGTTTGGTAGGGGAATTAAGGTAAGTAGAATGGAATAGATTAATGCAACTCCTCAGCCTTTTTTCTTTGGGTGGTCACATCTAAGAGTGTGAAATCCAGAGGGTAGGATTTCAGAGTCAGAGATGTGGGGTTTGAGCCTAGTTTCAGAGATGGCTACAGTGTCAGACTGCTTATGACTTAGCCATGCTTGAAACTGATGTGCATTGTTGTTGAGACTCTGGGCACTGAGTGTAAAAAATTTAAGAGTATTGTGGGAGGAATGAAAGGTTAAAGGAAGGGAGAGGGTAATTGTTATTTGTGGGTGGGTTAGGTTCAGGGTTGGGGTGAATGTCTCCAGCTAAGATGAGGTTATTGAAGGAAGTTATTTTTGTGTGTTTTGGTTTGGATTTAGGGTATTCTGGATGGTCTAGTATTTGTTTAAGAGTAAGTGTCTTAGCAGTAGTGGAAATAATTTTAGGAGTAAAAAGGTGCAGAGGGTTGAGCTGAAACAGAGGAGAAGTAGATGAAAAAGAAATGATTATTTGTGTGAGGGAGGAGATGGTTTTGTGTGGGAGTATGATAAGGAGTAGAGAGTGGAAGCTGGAAGTATATGAGCTGGCATGGTATAAAGTTGTTAGGAATAGTAGGAGGGAGATGGAAGTTCGGAGTGTTAGCAATAGTAAGGAAAGGAAAGTTAGCAGGTTAGAAAAAGGTAGTTGTAGTATTAAACTAGTGACTACCAAGAGTTTTATTGGCACAGGAAAATAATTTTCTTGGGTGGCAAAAGCCAGGGTACCATTTGGCTAGGCCTATATAGGCCCTAGGGCCAATAGCCTAGTACCTACCTATGAACCTATAAGTGCTGACACACAAACAAAAAAAAAAGGGAGGTCAAAAATGCAGAAGAACAAATCTCTAACATTGCTCTTATCCCTTAAACATTTTTGCAAGAGGTAAAACCGCCCGCCACCTCCATGTGGAGGCAAGCCCCCTGCAACCTCCCAACATATATATATATATATATATATATATATATATATATATATATATATGTGTGTGTGTGTGTGTGTGTGTGTGTGTGTGTGTGTGTGTGTGTGTGTGTGAGTGTGTGTGTGCGTGTGTGCGTGTGTGTTTTAATTCTGAGATAGCCATACCTCAGGGGAAAAGGGAATAGTCTAATTAATGTCAGTCTCAAACTTAGTATATTTATTTATTTTAGTTTGTTTACCAGTGTATTTAAGTCAGTTTTTTAGCCATTCAGTCTATGTATTTTGGGTCTTGCTCTAGTGGGGCCTGACATTTGAAATGGCTACTGTCACAGACAGCTGACTGGATAGAAAGCTGTGCACCCTGCCAAAATACTTTATTGTTTCTAAAAGGCTTGCAACATGTGGTTCATACATGATACACAGGCTACAGGGCTGTGTACTGTATCTTAAGTGCTGTACTACAACATCCCACCATGAGTGCAGCATTGCCCTGCTCTTTGTCTTTCCCATCCTGGTTAACACCCTATCCCCAGATCATCTTCTGCAAAGAACAGCACTTACCCACTGTGGAACTGAATGAGCTGCAAAGCTGACATCTGTTTTTTTATACATAGACAGTGAGCACCATCTGACAGATGCAGGATTCTGTGCCTGAATTGTATTTCTGTCACAACACTAATCTGGTCATTGGTCTCCTTATATGTGTTTTTCAGTGCAAGTGGTGACTGAATGTTGCCAGCCTGTTTAAAGATGCATAAATGCACAGAGCTCAATAGCAAAAAAAAAAAAAATGTTTTTGAGGAGAGTAAGTAGCCACTGAGGGAAAAGAGTATAAATAGCAGGAACTGGATGGAAAGTTCCATATTTCTAAAGGTTGTACCAAGACATGATAAACTAAGAGAAGAGAAAGAGAGAGAGAGAAGAAATTTAAAGTCAGAAGGAAGACAACTGCTAACCTAAAAGAAAATTGATATGAAAACAACAAAAGGATTTAGGGACAAATGAAAATGTGAATAAGAGATGCTGCAGCACTCATTCATTTGCAATAACTGCTTAATCCAGTACATGGTCAGAGGGAAACGAGTTCCACTACTTAATTCGTCAAATGCATAAAACGTCATGATGAACAGGATACCGATCTAACACAAGAGATACACATACATACACATAGAAGCACGAACGCGCACACACACACACACACACACACACACACACACACACACACACACACACACACACACACACACACACACACATGCATGCACAGACACAAACACACACATACATACTCTTTCTGACACAGTACGCTCACCTATGGACAATTTAGAGGATGATCAATTCATTTATGGCATTTTTGTAGGACGTGGGAGGAGATGAAGGCAAAAATCTTGGACAAAAACTTTAAATACAACTCATGTAAAACTAAATAATATTCAGCCAAGAACACAATGCATTTGTCACAAGGAGCACTTTGACAACTATTTTATGACAAGTATTTGACAAGTGAAAGTCAGATTATGTTTAAACGCATTATCAGTTAACATTATTATTGAACCAGTACCAGTAGTCAGAGAAAAATCTGGTTTGTATATCAAAAACGCAATTATCAATAATTTAAATACAGTTTGCTGAGAAAGGAAAAAAACAAAATAAAAGTATTCTTTTATTACACAAAATGTGATACAGTATGTGCCTCCATTGATGCAAACATATATGCATTTATTTGCTCAAGTTATCATAATATATAGCAATACTGCAGTAAATGAAAAGAAAATGTAGCTGCTATAGTCATTCAACATATTAGACATTGATTGACTAGATAATAGCTGAATCTGCAATGAAAACTTTAACTACTGAGTTCACCATTATATATTTGCTTGCAATTGGAAACAAATTGACTTTTTTGAGCGTTAAAAGGACAAAAATGTAAAATAGCGATAAGTCGTATTAATTTTAAAATGAAGGAGAACTCTAATTTGGCTACTCTTTGTAATAACAAAATCTTTGATGAAAAACAGGACAAGTAAAATATTGCCTGACATTTTAACAAAGAGTTAAGGTGATGAGATCTTATCGGACTTCACTTTGGGTTTCATTCCCATTTTCCACTGCAGTGTTTTCTTCACTTTGGGTTTCATTCCCTCAGACTTCAGGTGGTTACAGTGCAAGTTGTCTGCATTAAAAAAATAGAAAAAAAAGAAAAAAGTTAGTTTTAAAATATTAATTCACCTTAAAATATCATTTTTTCATAAAGCATTTTTTTCCAACGATCCCTAGGCTGTCGCATATAAATAAAGCATGACCTGCTTGTTTTCCCCTCCACTGTATTCTGTGCTGTTTCAGCTTCTTTAGGGCATGATCTTTTGGGTTTGAATACATTTTCCAATATTTTCTTTAGAAATGTATCTTGTTTTTAATCCCGGGAAAGCTCACATATTAAGATGTTTAATCTTTTCTACTGTTCCTTCCACTAGGATCATTAATCTTTTAAATTTCTTGATATTTGCTTTATTGTGTGCTATTGTCCACAGCTGCCTTTATTAACCTTCTACAGAGGCCACAAGCATTTTTTTGATCTATATCCATAACTTAGGTTTTTTTTTTTGGGGAGGGGGGCGGTATATCAGGCAAATTATATACACAAATATGTATGTTCTTGGGTTTGTTTCATGTCAAAAGTAAAATTTCTCAAAATGAAAAGGACCTCATGGCCTAGCTGCTATGCCCATTTAATTTAAATAATTTATATATGCTTCATGCAGCTCTGCATGAGAATTGTCTTATATTTTCATATGTTCATACGTGTGTACTAGGCTAATGGCCCTGGAGCCTTTGCAAGCCTAGCCCAAAAAAAAATGTCCATGTACCATGCCACCCAGTGTTAGTTCACAGTGCCCCTATCTAGTAGGGCAACTGGAGTGATCTCTGGGGTGAGCTTTCTGTTACCCATCCACTCATCAAGATTTCTCTTGAAGAGGGCCAGCAAGATGCTCTGCTTGACATGAATGGGAAGTTTATTCCAGGGTATGGGCAGTCTTTGGGAGATGAACCTGTCCCTCCAGCATGTCCTGTTAATTGTGGTAATGAGGTTATGATCTCTGGAGCGTGTGGTGCAGGGGATTGGGATTTTTTTAGGTGTAGCATTTCAAGTAGGGCTGGGTCAGACATGACTTTGTAAGTCAAGCAGCGATCACCTCTAAGTAGATGATAAGAGACTGAGAACAGCTGAAGTTTCTTGAGTCTGTCCATGTAGGACATGTGTTTAAGGCCTGGGAGCATTTTTGTGTGGTACTTTTGTGACCTCTCCAGCTGTTGTAGGTGTCTGGGCAGGTACATGTCAAATGGGGTGTTATATTCGATGACTGGTCTAATATGGGAGGGGTAGAAAGGGATGATGATCTGTGCGGTGGTGGTGCTGCGGTAGCATTGTCACCTCACAGTAAGACGCTGTCCGGTTTGATTCTCAGCTAAAGCGTCTTCTGCGTGGAGACATGCGTGAATGGGCGTACCTTCATTGAAGGTTTTGCATCAGGGCTGGTAACTCGGCATGTAAAAATCAATTACCAATCATTAGCGAACCAGAGTTCCTCTGTGGTGACCCCTAACTGGGAAAAGCCGAAAGACACAAGAACAAGAGAGGAATGATGATCTCTTTCTTCCTGGATGCGAAACCTTTGGTTATAGGATGTGCCACGTAGAAGGACTTTCTGACCACAGTGACAATGTGGTGGACGAAGGTGAAGTGGCTGTCGATGTCCCCTGCAGTGTTCAGTGTGCTCCCATCAATGTGGTAATTCGTGGGAACTGAGTTTTTTCCAAAGGGGATGATAATGCATGTTTTGGCATTAAGCTTCAGGCCATGGTTCTGACATCAGTCACTGGTCTCAGAGAGGCCCTTTTGTAAGATGTCTCCATCACTTGGGGAATTGATAATGACTCCTAGCTTGCAGTTGTTAGTGAACTTGGTCAGCCAGAGTCCTTCTGTGTTGGCCTGGACTTCAGAGAAGTAGATGCCAAACAGGAGAGGGCCCAGGACTGAGCCCTGTGGGACCTCACTCATGACTGGTCGACAGTCTGACTTGGAATCCTCAACTTTCACTCTGTGGGTCCTTCCTGTGAGCCAATTTGCAACCCACCTAGTGATGTAAGGCTTGATGCCTAGTTTGGTGAGTTTATCAATGATACCTGAGTGGGGAATGGCATCAAAAGCATTGGTCAGGTCAAGGTAGGCTGTATGCACTTCCTTACCCTCATCCACAGCCTTGGTGACTGCCTCGAATAAGTCAACCAGATCCAGCAGGCAGGATCTCCCCTTGACAAAGTCAAAATGTGTGGGGTCAAGAGTCTGGATACTGTCTATATCTTTGTTAAGCAGATCTATAATGATGCACTCCATAGCTTTGCATACCAGACTCATCAGGCTAATGGGGCGATAGTTCCCAGGGTCTGTAGTTGCTCCCCCTTTATGGAGCGGGATGACTGTAGCAGTGTGCCATTTGTTAGGGACATAGCCTGAAGTAAGGTGTGGTGCCAGTTTATTTTGTAGCTCATGTAGGATGCAGCCAGGGATATTATCAGGTCCCGTGGATGCTGTGTTCTTGGCTGTGGACAATGCAGCATTTACCTGTGTCGTAGAAATGGTGAGTACCAGGCTTTCTTTTGGTATTGTGATAGGGCCCTTGGAGGGAGAGAGAGAGAGGGGCTAAAGTTGGTACTCAATCTGTTGGCCAGTATGTTGGCTATATCTGTTGGCTCAGTATAGGAGGTGCCAATGTGCAGTAACTCAGAGCAAATCTGCTTATTAGCTTGGAGGTTTTTGATAGAGCTATAGAAGGCTTTGTGATTGTTTTTGGTGTCAGCTGTAATTCTGCCTTCATAGCTGGCTTTAGAGGATTTAATAAGGGATCTCAGCTTTTTGTTGAGACTGATAAGGGAGGTTTTCCAGTCTTGTGACTTCAGTTTTTTCTTCAACAGTTTCTTCCTTCTGTTGTAGAGTGTATTGCTAGCTGGGGACCACCAGACTGGATTCCTTTTTTTGGAGGAGATTGCCTTAATTCTATTTGGTATGCCAAGGTCTATGCATTTGTGTACATGCTCTTATTGGTGTATGATTCAGCAGTCATGCAGCTATTTTCCATTGGCATGGGTGCCAAGAAGTTAGCCACCTCTGTTTTTAGGAGCCCAAAGTCAGCTTTAGAGAAGTTTTTCAGGGTGGTCGCCTTAGTGGTGGTTGTAGGTGAGATGAAGATTTCCATGGTGATCAGTTTGTGGTCAGATCTAACCAGGGAGCAATTGACTTTAGGTGTGGAGCAACAGTCTCCCATGTTGGCAATTACCACGTCGAGGATGTTGCTTCCTCTAGTGGGGGGTCAGAATGAGCTGGTCCAGGGCATTGGAATTAATAAATTCCAGAAAGCGTTGGGCTTGTACATTGGTACTTGAATAGTTTTCCAGTTGATGGAAGGTTAGTTGAAGTCACCCAGTATGAGGGTATTGGATTGGACATTGATAGATTCCAGAGTGCTTAGGAACTTGGAGTGAGAGTCTAGGGACATGTTTGGGGTTCTGTAGCAGGCTATGACTTGTATCGCCATCTTACCTAGTGTTAGTTGTACCTGAAGTATCTCAGATGTATTATGCTGGGCTACAAATCTAGAGGTGTGCGCATCCTTTAAGAATATGGAGACACCACTGCCTCTGGAGCTTCCGGCCATATTCTGGGGCTGAAAGGTATGGAATGAGTTGTAGCCTGGGAGTGCAGAGGTGCTTTCTGCCTCTTTAAACCTGGTCTCCATTACAGCACAGATGTCGACCATCTCCTTTTTGAGGAGAGCTTCGAGTGAGTGCATCTTGAGATTTAGACTTCCCGCATTGAGCAGCATGACCCTCAGACTGAATTTGTTTGTAGCTGTTATGGTGGAATTTTGGTCTTTGGAACACTGCCTAAAAAAGGCACTATAGGGGTGGCAAAAGCCTTAGCTAGTACCCAGAATCCCAGAGGTGACAGATGCAGGCTGTCTCTGGCAAAGCATCTAGGTCTGTTGATCATGTCATCCCAGGCAGACAGATACTGGATCCCCTTAGAATGACAGCAGAAACGCAGCCAATTGTTGAAGTCAATCATTTTCTGCTTGTACTGTGGTATCATTCTTGGTGATGGTAGAATACTGCTCAGGGCTAGGGTCATACCTGCCTGGGCCACATAATCTGAGAGTGGGAGGATGGCATAATGGTTAAGGTGTTTACCTTAGAAGCACAAGGTGCAGGGTTTGATACTCATAGGGGGTAATTGGCTAGGCTTAAAATGGTCCATGAGGGCAGTTAGCCTAGTACTAATCTATGAATCTATGAATCTCTTTTCATGTAGTCCAGGAAGGTACATCTCAGGTCATTCATGCCCACATGGACAATGACTGTGTCATAGTTGTACTTGTTGTGGAGTGACCTGAGTGCATGTGTTATGTGACAGATCCTGGCACCTGATAGATAACTGATTGTCACCTTCTCCTTGTTCAACCTAGTGAGTGGGACATCAGTGTGCCTCACAATTGAGTCTCCTATGATTAGTACATTGAGCAAAGTGTTTTGCCTTAAGGGCTTAGATTGAGGGGCACACTGTGGTGGTGAGCTATGTGTTCTGGGGTTGGTGTTGTGTTGTGGTGGTCAAGTGCGTTTCTGTCTCAGGGTTCTCTGTTGTTTGGGTAAATTTTTATTGACAGCCTCTACAAAGGTGGGTGTATGGTTTGTGTTTCTATGTGTGGGTTGTGATGGTTGGTGTTTTGGAGGGCTGTGTGTTCTATGTAGTGAGTTGCAGGTGTTGACCTTCTCCTCTTGACCAGCTAGCCCAGTCTTGGTTGGAGCATGCACTGTTTCCAGTTTGGTGGTATAAGTGCATCTCTTACATGTATGAATGTTGGAAGGTAAGAGGAGCGGGTTGTCTGTGTGCATTAGACAGTTGACTGTCTCAGAATGCCCAAGTGCACCAGGTTAGCAGGAGAAAGCACAGAAAATTGCCTTACAATCATGCCAGGAGGGGTGGTCATAGCTAATAAGTACTGGTGCTGTTACTGTGTAGGAGATAGCTGATTATGCTAACTGAAGTGCAAAAAGTAAAAGAACAAGCTCGTTCTAAAGGTAAAATTGAAGCGCAGACTTTCTGGCACCGGTAATACTTTACCTCAGCTGAGCGCCACTGCACGGTGTGCAAACACGGGCTTTTAAACCAGAAAGTTTAAAGAGACAGAAAAACTGCCCAAACGGTCAATAAACTACAATTTCTGGGCCAGAAACCACTCCTCTTGTAGTAGATAGGCTGCCTAGTGCTTACCACTACCACTGATAAGCTAAAATGCTTCCTTCCAACACAGAAATGTCCGGAGGGTCAGAAACTTACAAAACAGTCCTGAATACAGCAAATCTGTATCTGGACTAGACTAGTTACAGGAAAGGCAGGAAACAAGCTTAAAACATTTTTTTTTTTTTTTTTTACATAAAAGCAGTTAAAACAGTAGCAAAACACTTTAAATGCAGTACAAGCGAGCACACTTGCGTGTGTAGCAATATTAAGGCAAATACAGTTTAAATAAATACAGATAAATTAAAAATGACAAAAAACAAGTGCAGACAGCAGTAAATTATGAAAAAATCAAAATGGAGCACTTAGGGCATCTTTTTCTCCTTCTTGTTGTTCTTGTAGTCTGCAGGATGCCACATACATTTGAATTATATTACTCATTTTACTTATATACTTATTTAGGTGGAACGGTCCAAACATATACTTCTGTTTCTGCGAACTAAGCCATATGCCTTGTATCTTCGTACTGTGTCCTATTGTTCTTATCACTGTCTTTTTAGACACTTTCACAGTAATTTCTTATCTGTATTTCATCTGATATGCAGGGGGTGTAATGGTTAACATGGCTGCCTCACAGTGCTCAGGCCTCCTATCTTATTCTTCTCTAGAGTACCTTCTGTGTGGAGTATGAATGCCCTCTCACTGTATGGATGTGTTTTCATTTAGTCGATGGGGCTGGATTCCTAATACATTCCAAAACACACAGGTAGGTAAAATGCCAGTGTGAAATCATCCCCAGATGTGGGAATGGAGAGTGTGTGTGGGGGGGGGTCCATATATTCTGGAATGGACTAGCATCCAGTCTAAATCCAATATTGTTTCCTGTTTTATTCCTATTGCCTTCTAGGGCTAGTTATAGATTTTCATGTCTCTAAATGAAAAAAAGTTACTATGGAAAAAATCATTGAATGAATGAATGAATAAATGAATGAATGAATTAATTAATTATTTAATCAATAATTACTCCAGATATCTTTTGTCATGTTATTACTGCTACTTCCCTCCAACTGTGCACTCCATCCCTGGGTAATATGACTTATGGGTGTTTGTCAGGATGTTTAGTAAACAACACAGACAAAATGGATATACTTCAGCCCCCATGAGTTCTTTAATCAGGTAGGCATTTAGAAGTCATGTAGCTTGGAGTAAGATCTTAAAGCTGTAAATCCAATATTTTACATCTTCATTTTTTTAATTGTAAAATGCAAACATAAACTTTAAATGCCACTGTCTTTAACATCTACATTAGAACCCCCCTTTTTATGTAGATAGTAGCCTTACCTTCAACCACTATATGGTCACAGTGGTGAGGATATCCTTTTATGTCACACAACTTATAAGTAAGGGCATGGCATCTAGATCAAAAGTGGTCATTATCCCGGCATACTTCACCCTTATCAGACCAGTCATAGAGTACAATGCTCCCTTTGGTATGTACCTGACAAGGCATACGCAGCAACTAGAGTGACGTCACAGGTTTCTTACAAAAAGAATACAAGGCATAACAAACCTGCCTTATGCAGAGCATCTTAAAAGCCTTTCACTCTACTCAGTCCACTGTAAATTGCTGAGAGGTGATCTATGCCTGGCTTACATGGCATTTGCAAACCCCACACTTATGAATCTCCTGCATATTCATAAGTCAAAGAGTACGAGAAATACAAGGTCTAGGGACCTGGATTTTGTCTGTGACTTAATCAGAACATACCGGAAAGACATATATGTGTCCTAGAGATTGTCTCTCATATGAAAAAGACTTCCCCATCCATGTGAAGCTGAGTTCATCTATTACCCAGTTTAAGTGCAGACTAGACCAGTGGATGGGGAATATGACATTTACACTGAGCCTGGCACCCATGTCCCTTCTGGAAAGAGATAGCTTGTAAATGTCTGGCCCTCAATGTCCTATTTGGATACAAGACATCTTTATTCTTCTGGGAAAACTTGGCTAGACTTAGAAAGGCCCCTGGGTCATCAACCTAGTGACAATCTAGGAATCTATGTGTCACACTGCCAGCCCAGCTATCTGGAATTTTATAAATAATTCATTTGTGAATATTGATATTATTTATACAGAACCTTATGTTATGTACTGAGCTTCAAGAATGTAACTGCAACATACACTGCTGGAACATAGAAGATTAACTTACAATACATCAAGAAAATAAGTTGAAATTAAGTGCTTTACGATATGCTATAAAAGTTAGTTTCAATGCAGCAAGGAGACAGGATGTCTAGAGCTAGACGCTTTTTCTAATGTCTTGGAGAGAAGTAGTTACTAGGTTTAAAATGTAAAAGTGTTTTATTGCTTTATGACATCCTAGCAGCTGCACAATTCTGAGAGATATGTATTTCTCACACAGGTATTAAATTCTGTTAAGTTTCTGTTTAGCCTGGGAACTGAAGTCAGGTGACAGAGTGATGTCATCCAAGCTAACCCAGCAGTAATATTTGATATTGATTTAAGAACTCTCTCAGAGAAAGACTGTGCATTTTGTATTTTGTCTTGGACCTAGCAAGAGCATCCACTCATCATCACATCTGCACTTGCTTGTAAGTAAGACTTAGGGCATAGTATCTCTTTTAGATATAGATAGGAATATAGTAAAGATTAGTTTAGATGTTTTCTGTGTTTATTTGAGACTGTCCTACAACGTTGTTTTAAAATATTTCCTGTGATTCTGAACTCTGAAGTAACTATTTGTTTTCTGAGTATTGTCTTATTATTTTATTATGTATTATTAAATATATTTAAACCTATCTTTGTGGCTGATATTTGTGAGACATATTTAAGCTCATAGAGCACTTGCATACATATTTGATTACACTGTACAGACTACTCCTAAATAGCCTGGTGCTTGGTCAAAACTTCCATTTGGATAATAGTAACATTACACAGTAGGATTGGACGCACTTGGGCCTTATAGTAGCTGATAAAGAGTTGGTTAGTGGCAGTGATAACTACCTTATAGTCTGAGCAGAAGGGGCATAGCCAGTAAACCTGTGCCAACCTTTCCCAGGTGTGTGTGTGTGTTTGCATATAAATCAAATTTCAAAGTGTGTGTGTCAGCTACTTGGGCAGGGACACAATGCACTGGTTGGACAGAGAGGGTGCTTGAGGTTTTGGCTTGACCACTCGGCTGAGATCTTAACCCTATAGCTGTGCCAGTGGGGAGTCTTATTGGGGATCTGGAGAAAGAGGGAGAAACCAGCCCTAGACTGACTGCGATCTCTGTGTGCTCTCAAGGGAAATTGTACTTTACTGTGTGTGTACTTATCATCCTTCCATTGTTGTCATCATTCACTGTTACCAGTAGTAAGGATTGAGCCTCTCTGATTACCGGGCCAGTGCTGGGGCATCACATTATGAATGTGTTATTGTGTTTGGCTCCATAGTATCAGATAATTATTTTGCAGCACCTTCTAAGCCTTCACCAACCTATGAAAGACATCCTTTGTAATATTTCTGGTGACAATGAACCATGAAATGGAAGTCTAAGGAATCTCTACCTTCAAATGCTGTACTAAATGGATGAAATTTTGAGCTTTCTTTAGTTTTATTTGCCAGAAACCCTGATTTTCTACCCAATACTTAAAAAACTTAGCATTTAACATTGCTTAACAGACCACTTCATCAAGTATAAGCACTGGTTAATAATCTGTTTTAATCACTTTATTCAGATCTTGTGAACCAATGCAATATGAATCTTGTTTATTTATTTATTTATTTATTGACATCTGATTACAGGAAAAGTCTGACTGGGTTGGTGCACATTTTCAGCAGTCTTTGGAGTAAAAACCACAAAATATTATAAAATTATTTTAACAACAATAATTTTACAATCTTCAAAATAACACAAAACATCTACAGCTTAAATAATTGTGCATAATGTGACAATATTGATTAAAATAGATACAACTTATATAACACCGTTTTAATATTTAGAGAAGTTGTTTCCAGTTTAGAGAAATTAAAAGTATGTTAGTATACTACAAACAAGAACTACAATATGAAATGAGAGAAAAAAAACACAGTTATTGCATATTTAGATAGAGGGAGGGCAGAGCAATTGATTGAAGTTAGTAAGTGAAGAAGGGCGAGTAAGGAGGTGTAAGGTATGAATAGCAAATTGTTCATATTTAGGGATATCCTGAGGTTGAGAAAGAACAGAACCAGAGTTTGGCTAGGAAGCCTTTCAGCATGCTTTTAAAAAACTGGATGGAGGGTATTGACTTGATGGTTATAGATAAGTAGGTTCAGGCCTTAGCAACATGGTATGAGTACAGACAATGCCCAGCGGAGTTGATAGGTTTGTGGACAGTGAGAAGTTTTTGGTCATTGTATCATTATGACTGAGTGGGAACATAGTTGTACTGAATGGTATTCAATGCAGGACAGGTAGATGGATTCTGGATAATTTTATAGGTGGTAAGAAGCTGTGTATATGCTAGTTGATGGTGTAGATCTAACCAGTTTAGGCTTTTTAGTGCTATAAAGTGGTGGTTTCTGAAACTGATATTTACTGCAAATATAGCCATTTTATTGTAGCATTGTTCAAGTTTTGCTTTTTGTGATGCCTGGAGGATGGAATGGATGGAAGTGCCATAAAACAGTGATGAGAAGAGGTATGTAGCTGCAAGTGCAGTTGCAGTTGTGTTGTTGAGAAAGCCTTTGGCTCTATAAAGCACCCCTAGTTTGTGGTGAGTTTTTTTAAATGCAATTTTGTATATGCGAGCTGAGTTTAAGATTATCATCAGTTATCACCCCTGATAATTTGTTATGAGAAGTGACTTCAATAGTTGTATTATTAAAAGAAACAATTTTATTTTATTTTTTTCATGAGAGAAGGGTTAAGGGGGAAAGTAGTTTTTTGGTGGAGTTGAGCACTAGTTGCGAGTTACAAAGCCATGTTTCAGTGGCTGTTAATGCTTCCTAAGTAATTTTTTTGAGCTGTGCCACATTGTTTGATGTGCAAATTAGTGTCATGTCATCTGTGTATTGCATTGCCAAGGCCTGTTGTGTGGATGTTTGGAGGGGTTGTTGAGAATGTAAAATAGAAGGGGATCAAGGATAGAACCTTGAGTTACACTGGTGGTGACTGGAAGATATGAAGAGAGGGTTGAGTGCCATTTTACTGAATAATACCTATTGGACAAGTAGCTTTTGAACTATAGAAAGGTAGGTTGAGATATACCTAGTGAGGACATTATTAAAGTAGAAGTTTGCTGTTACAAACTGTGTTGAAGGTTTTAGACAAGTATAGAAATAAAGAGATTAGATTGTTGTTATCTCAAGATTTATTGACAACATTTATAAAGGCTAGAAGTGCAGTGTTAGTATTATGGAAAGGATAAAAGCCATGTTGTGTCTGGGGTAGGTGCACTTTCTGTAAGAGACAGGTTAGCAATTGTTTTTGAATGCTTTTTTCATGTATTTTGGAGAGGGGGAATAAGATTGCAATAAGTTAAAAGTTAGTAATGTCTGTTGAATTTCCTCCTTTATGTCAAGGGATAATGTATGATTTGTTTTCCAGAAAGAGGGAACATGGAATTCATGGACTGACCTATTTATAAGGATTGATACAGGATAGGTAATTTTACAGTTGTTTATGCTGGTTAAGTTTCATTTACAGGGAGAATGTCAGGATTGGATTTGGTAATCCAGGCATGTAGTTCAGTGGTTTTATTTCTTATGCTTCTAATATTTATGGCAGCAAAAGTTTGACCCTAGTATGTGAAAGGAAATTGTCTTGATGTGAGTTGTGATTGGTGGGGCCAGGATTATGGTGAATATCTCCTCCTCCTATGAAGATTTTAGTATATTGGGGTGTTACTGATTCTTGTTTTTGGAGAGCATTTCACCATTTAATTTTATTTTGATTTGAGTTTAAATGGAGTTAGTGTATGTTTGGGTTAAAGGTAAAGAGTATCATTAAACAGATTTGGTGCAATGTGTGGAGTTTAGGGAGGAAGTATGTCTAGGTGGCTGGGACAAAGTTGGAGAGATGATGAGAGCTATTATTGAGTCGTGATAGCATGAGAGATGGCTCAGTAGGAGGAGAAGACTAGAAGATAAGCTGAGGAGTAACATGATTAAGTAACGGGGATCTGTATTTTTACTGATGGCAAGTAGTGAGGAAATAGGAATCAAAAAGGAAGGGAGAAGTTGCAGGGCTGTAGGGTATTCAGTGGTGGTGGAATCTGAAAGCTGGTTGAAGGCAGGTAGGAAGGAATTATTTTCTATGAAGGGAGAGAGTTTGGTTTTCCTGGTATCTTCTCTTATGTTTCTGAAATGTAAGAAATAGAGGAGTTTGAAAGGATAGGGTATGAGTATGTAGTTAAGGTAGGAAGTAGTGAGGGTTTGTTTGAGGAAAGTAGAAGTTGAAATGTAGAATAATAGAGGGGTGTGAGTGTGAATGGATGTAATGCAGAGCAGTATGGAAGGGAGAAAGGTTGTTGGGTACAATGTTAAATGTTAGAAGCTGGGAAATAGGAAAATAAAAAGAGGAGTGTTTATATGGTAGTAGTAAAGTTGTTTGGGGAGGGTTAGGAATGGGTGTTTTGCTTCATGACAGAAGCCATCTTATTCTCCCATTTTACTAGCTCATATTGCTTTACAATGTCATCTAAGCTTTCTATTCACTTCAGTTCTCTGCTGTTACAATCCTGAGTGTTAGTTTCCTTAGAGCTTTTATCACTGGCATAGCTTCAGGATTTATATGCCTGAGATAGTGTGATATTAAGTCCACAAAGTGATTTTAGCAAGTTAACATGGGTGCACCCAATAAGGACAGCATATGCATGTAACCCGCGGTGGTGGTGCTGCGGTACAGTTGTCACCTCACAGTAAGACACTGTCCGGTTCGATTCTCAGCTACAGCGTCTTCTGCATGGAGACATGCGTGAATGGGCGTACCTTTGTTGAAGGTTGTGCATCAGGGATGGTAACTCTGCACGTTAAAATAAACTACCAATCATTAGCGGACCGGAGTTCCGCTGTGGCGACCCCTAACCGGGAAAAGCCGAAAGACACAACAACATGCATGTATGATCAAGAACATTATATTATAAACCATTAATTGATGTATAGTACTTAGAAAAAAAATAGTCTCCAACCAAACATCTGAAGCCTGCAAATAGATAAATTAACACAGTCATTCAGGATATATAACAATGGCTCTAGCTAAGTATTCAGGGTGTATCCATGACTGTCAATTTATACATACATCCATTCTTTGCTTTCAGACTCTGAATTTGTTTTTCCATTCCTAGTCTCTCACAAGCCAAAAAGCCTAAAATGTCAAGTGTTAAGTGTTAAAATTTAGTGGAAAATGCAATAGTTATTTTTATATTCACATTTGTAGCTACTGGCCCAGTGGTTTCACCTGATGTCCTGACTATAGCAGTAGTATATATACAGCTCTGTTTAACACCTTTCATTTCAAGTGTTTCAAAAATTTCTTCAAAAATCATGTTAGGCCCTGCACATGTGTCTAGTTTAAAATCAAAAGTTTGGCTCTTATTCTTACCTTTTCTTGTAGTTTGACTTAAATTCTTGTTTGAACAATTGCCTGATTCAGTTTCAGATTTTATTTTATAAGATCTTTTATAGCTATAGTCCATATGTGAAGCCTGAATTTCATCTGCATAGTACTTTCCATATATGTCATGGCTGCCTTTCTTGTCTCTGTTAGAGGTTTTTATTTTATTTTTTTCATTTTTTCTCCTGATACATGCCAATCGTCAGCCCTCTCCTAAAATAAGTCTATTTGCTCCACATCACCAGGGTGATAGTCAGCAGGAAAGGCCCATCATTTAAACAGCCATTAGGGGTGGCTTGAGCTTTTTCTGTTTTATGCACTAATCCCTGCATGCTTCTTGGAGGAAGCACTGAGGAGCAGCTATGTCCTCATTTCTGCAAGGGGTGTTCCTCCAAGCAGCCCTTCTTCACCTCCCAAAGCACAAGCACTGGTTGACCAGTCTCTACCAGGGAATCATACTGCTCAACTGTCCAGATTTTCACAGAAAATCCACATTTTTTGCCTCATGTTTTAGGTCCGTCTCCTCATATAACTGTTTTTCTGGCAAATCAATGACAAATCATTGAGGATTGAAGTCGGACTTCATACCCTTCAGAAAAATACATGTTAATGCAAACCCTGTTACTCTAGCAACTTTCTAAGTTTATAAGACCAATATTTAAAATCTATCCCTATTTTTGGACCTTTGTCCCCCTATTATTTATGGCTTTTTTCCAGATTTAGTTCTCTAAAATGTTGAGAGGTATGCAAGAATCCACAATGCTCCATGTGCTTTGAACATGTGCATCCCTTCACACCCCCTAGGAGAGCTGAGCAGAACATGCCCCTTCACTCCTCCTTTTCCTTGCTATTGTCACGTACATTTAACCTGTTCGCTTAGTTCTCAGTCAGGGTTCCATCCATATATGCCACTGAGGTAGGTACATGTCTCTGTTAAAATGAAAATGTATTCTTGCATGCCTTATGGGTCTATATCGAAACATCGAATGCTTAAAACAGCGAACGATGTTTCATCGACCCTTTTTCAGTGAAAGCTGAAAATGTCGACACCTCAGAACAGCGATTTCTTTCCTAGGGAAAGAAATCGCTATTCCAACCAAAAAAAAAAAAAAAAAACAGTAAACACTTCCAGACACATACACACATACCTTAACGCTAATTGTACCCCCCCAAAAAACAGTAAACAGTTGAAAACACATATGCATGTAACCCAACCATACATCTAACGGAAAAAAAAGTAAACATTTTAAAACATATGCACTTACCTTAACCCACACCCTAACCCTAAAGTCAGTAATTGTTGCACATTTACGTAAATAGTTCCAAACACATACACACTTACCTTAACCTAATTCTACCCCCCCAGAAGAAAAGTAAACAGCTTAAAACACATATCCACTTAACTCAACCGTACATCTAACGCAAAAAACAAAAAAGTAAACACTTTCATACATATGCACTTATCTTAAACCACACCCTAACCCTAAGGTTAGTAACTCTTGCACATTTTTGCTCAAGAGCTATACTGGACAAGGGCCACACTGCAGTGCAGAACACAACAAATCAACAAAGTGGTCAAGCGACTTCTTTCCCAGGGAAAGAATTTGCTGAACAGCTGCTTCACTGTTTTGCCTGTTTGCTCTTTATGTGTCGACGAAAACGCATTCCACAAAATGCGTTTTCTTCGTTCTGTAGGAACCCTGCCTTATATATCTAAAATGTATATGGTCTATTTCTTTTAATAGCCTTATATATCTTAAACTATTATTGGCTATTGTTAATGATTTATGTAGCTCACCAAATTCATGTCCTTTGATTCAGTCCTATTAGTTCAGGAATACCTTTGCTGGACAAGTAGCTCTTTTTAGGCTCATGGTAATTTCTAAACTTTTCCCTAACTGCTTCTATTTCCTCCAATTCACCTATTCAAGAAAATTATAAGTGTTAGGTACCTTCAAGACTTCTTCCCTGCACAATGTGGAAATGTGACATGGTGTATCTTTGAAGAATTTTCATCTGTTCTGCTCACAGTGAGGCAGAAACCGCATTTTAGAGCCAAAGCTTTCAACTTTTTGCTAAATTTCTGTGTAGTGAGATAAGTGAGATAAGTGAGATATTTCTTGATGGTTGTAGTTGGATCATTTTTTTCCACTGAAATCGATGCTTTTGTAATCCAAGCATATAAAGTCTTGAAAGCAAAGTAATTTCATTATTTCTGCAAATACATTAATTCAGTTTTGGCAATATGCTGTATATGGTCAGTAAACCCCTAAAGATGTGTAGATGTCTTTGATCAGATTAATATTTCAGAAGAAATGTATACCAAGTTATGTGTAAATTCCCTGCAGTTAGGCATTCATATTCTAAATTTTGTACCCATATGTTACATGGGTACCTGCTTCCCAGATAATTTTTAATTTTTTTTTCTAAAGCAACAGTTTTAAGTATAAACCCTGTTTCTTAAACAAGTAAGTTTCATTTCAGACTTTCTATAAAGTTGCTGATAAAGTCATTGAGACAGACTGCACCAGTACTGGCCCTATGGAGGATCACATACCATAAGCCTTTCGTATAACTGGACTCTATTTTCTATGACCCGCCAGTCTTAACCATGGTGCCAACCTGGGAACTATATCCTCCACTATAAGTCTACCTAATCTCTTTCTCTCACTGTTGTAAAGGAAGCTAACATCTGCCTTGTTCCATTCTTCAGGACCATTAGCTACCTCTAGCAAATAGTTAACGGATTATTTAATGATATTAGCTGTATTGCACTCACTTCTGTAGTCTAGGAAGGATCTCATTAAGTCATGTTGTCTTATACACCTTTAGTTTTTCAAGTCCTCTCAGTGGCCTTTTTTCCTATGAAATCTTTTGGCACAACTCCAACATCCGAGGCACTTCTAACTGCTGCATTTAGTAAGCTTACCTGATTGCTTTCATCAGTACTGAGCAGACTTATTTAACAGGTTTGCTTTTTCACTCCCCCCTTCTGCCAACTCGCTGTCTTTTTGCTAAGCTTTCGAATCCCTCCTTTTCTTCTTTCTGCATGTAAATGTTAACAATCTTGCATTGCTTTTGACTGAAGTTGCAACTTTCCTTGGTTTTTATAAAATTTTTGGCCACCCATTTACCCATCTACCATGGTCGTCAACCCCCATCCCCCATTCTCCATTGCCCCATGTATTCCTCCCATCTTTGGGTTGTGAAAACGCAGGACGAGAAAATGAGAGAGAGAAGCCATAGCTGTTATCCAGTGGGAATTAAGAGATTTTTTTGAATGCCTTTGGAGATAAAGCACAGTACAATGCTTCATATGCTGAGATAAGTTCAGATACATGTTTTTCATGGTTTACTATCAAAATCCTGAAAGCAGATTCTCTGAGGATGGGATATCAGATGGCCGATTGCTGTGTTGCCGACTGTGACATGCTCAATAGTTCATATACACGAATGCCAATGTGCATTTGCTGATATGAGCTTGACCTAATGACTAGAGATTGTGGTACAGTGCGGATTGGGAATTTCATCCCTTTCCTCGTTGTAGTGTGATTTCAGAGTTAGAATATATATTTAGCAGGGGGTGTGGGGGTACAGCCCCCTGCAAAAATGTGATGTGTAGTATAGGAGTTAGACTTACCTGAGCTCCTATATGGACATCATGTTCGATATTCGGCGAAAATGTTGAATCTGCTGACTTCGTTCAGCAGATTTGACATTTCAACTAAGTGATATTTTGTGATTTGGCATTTCCTTCGAGGTTCCGAACAGATTTTGTTTCAAAGTTCGACATTTTGATAGTAAACCATTATTCATACCAACAGTTTTCAGAAAGAGTGCTGTCCACACTTTGGTATGCTTGTGCATAGAAAATAGAAAATAAAGCCACTGTGCTAGGAATGAAAAATAAAGATGTTTAAAAAATTCTTTCATCCGCAATAATACAGACTTCATCATATACACTTCAGAAGGATGAAATCCAGTGCTTAAGAAGCTAATGTAACTAAATAGTGACTTTTTTCCCCTCTAATTAAAACAGGAAATAATTAGTAGCCCAGTAATGTAACATTTCTTAAACACTGCTACCATCTAGTGGCTTTAACTATAACAGCATTTATTTTAAAAATGGCAAAATTCAAGAGAACCAAAAAAAAATGTATGATGTAATAAAAAGAAAAGCAATCTGGGTTACTTTTTAACATTTCAAAGATTTTAATTTTAATGATTTAACAAGACTTAAGTGCTCCCTCAAAACAGGGCTTCTATCAACTAGCAACCTAAACTGCATCTTGAATTCTTACTTTTCCAGTTGACTGCCAAAAGTAGCTCCTCTGATGTTCAGCATAATTTAATCCTAGATTTCATATACAGTTTTATTTCTGAAATGTAATACTGTGCTTGAATAAAGCCTTCTTTTCATTTTTTGCAAACATGTGTTTATATATCCCTGCTGAAAGCTTTCTGTTGGTCTTCCCAACATAAATTGTTTCACAAGATGTACAGGTAGTAATGTAAATTACTACAACAACATTAAAATTGAAATGTCCAGGTAGTCCTGTCGACTTGCTGAGTACGCATTAGGACTGTTAGCAGTGTATGTGCATATAGAATATCCATTGCAGGAACATGCGCCTTTTGATTATTAAGAAAATGATTCCACAAATAATATGCAGGCAATAACAGCCTGTAGAACCTGAAGTAATCCAATGTGTGCTTTGAATCAAGCCAACATGTCCATTTCTGTTCAAAAGTGCTTTAAGATCAGACAGATAAAATTTCGTATGCACACCACAAAATATAAAAAACAATTTTATAAAAACAGTATTATAGATCAAATTCATATCTGTAAAGGGAATGTTTCACCTATCAAGAGTCTTCAATTTAAGCAGACTACTAATTACTACTACTATTGTGCTATATGTTCCTTTTGCCCATGTTTTTATGTGGGGAAAATGGAGCGTAAACTTAAAAATAGGATTAGCGAACATCTTAGGAACATCAGGGATGCTAGTGATGTTAATGCACTTGTTAGACACATTAGTGAGCACAATAATCATCAGTTTACATTTATAGTACTTGATGTACAAAAAAGACACAATAGGGGGGCAGCCTGGCCATATCTACTCGAAAAAGCTGAGCTGCTATGGCAATTACGACTTGATGCCACTCATTGGCCAGGCTTAAACAATAGCCTTTCAATTAGTATTATTTATAACAGTTATTTTCCTGTAATCCATTGTATCTGATGAAGTTCCTGCTTTAATTTTTGGAACGAAAGCTCTCATACCTATTTACTTGTTGGTCTGAAAAAAGAAAGCACTTTTGAACAGAATTGGACGTATTGGCTTGATTCAAAGCACACATTGGATTACTTCAGGTTCTGCTGGCTTTTTATTGCCTGCACTGCTTGTGTGACAATTTTCTTGGTGGTTTGTGCTTTTTTCTTCTTTTATGAGCCTTTTGATTATTGTTTATTCTGACATTTAATAGGTTCATAGGTGTTTACCAGGCTAACGACCACAAGGGCCTTTTTAAGCCATGCATCCCAAATATCTGACAAGTTCTGATACCCTTGATAAGTGTAAGCATGGGCCTGGGAGATGAACCATTTACAGGTTACCTGTGTCCATTAGAGACACAGGTGCCAAACCAGAGCTGAACTTCTGGTTTCACATCCAATTCTTTAAGTTGCACTTAAATTGTATTAGGGAGTAACTCTGCTTCACATGGATGGGGAGCCTGGACCATAGAAGTGGTAGTCTCTGGGATACATATGTATTTCTCCAGCAGGACATATTTATATCACAGGCAAGGTTTAAGTCTTTAGAATGGGTAATTATGGTACTGTTTGTTTTGTGGATATGCAGGAGGTCCATCAGAGTGGGGTCTGACAATGCCCTGTATGCCAGGCATAGATCTCCCCACAAAAGCTTGATAGAAAGAATACAGGGACAGGGAATATAGGGATAGGGCCTTGAGAGGGGTCTGCACAGGACATTTTACTTATGGCCTGTATTCTTTTAGTGAGGAACCTCTGTGGATGTTCCAGTTGTTGGCTATGCCTGGTTAGGTACATTCCAAATGGGGCATTGTACTCAATGATAGGTCTGATGAATGCCAAATACAGTAGAACAATGATTTCCTTGGACTTAGATGCCATACCTTTGTTTATAACTTGTGCAATATAAAATGATTTCCTCACCACTGTAGACACATGACAGTCAAAGGCTAGATTACTGTCTATATGTGTCCCTAAGTCCCTGAATACTGGGTCAACTCTAAGGGGTGTGTTGTTAATATGATAGTTACCAGGGATGGATGACTTCCCAAAGGATACTATTATGCATTTCTTGGCATTTAGTTTTAGTCCATGGCTCTGGCACCAATTGTTTGTCTGTGTCAGCCCCTCCTGGAGAACATTTGTGTCAGTGTGAGATTCAATTACAGCTCCTAATTTGCAATCATCTGCAAATTTAGGCAGCCAGAGACCACTGACATTGGCCTTGACTTCTGAGAAGTAAATGCCACAAAGGAGTGGTCCAAGGAATGATTTCTGAGGGACTCCACTTGTGACTGGCCTTTTTGTATAAGTGGACTCCCCAGTTCTAACTTCTTGGGTCCTGTCTGTGAGCCAGTTGGCTATCCACCGGGTGACATATGGGTTTGTACATAACCTGTTGAGTTTGTCCACAATGCCCGAGTGGGGTTATTTTGTCAAATGCTTTGACCAGGTCAAGGTAGGCAGTCTGAACAATTTTGCCCTCATCCATTGCTTTGGTGACCTTCTCAAAGAAGTCCACCAGGATGAGTAGGCATGATCTGCCCTTGACGAAACCAAACTGGATTGAGTCCTGTGTCTGGAAGTTTACTATATCTCTGTTGATCATCTCCATAATAATTCTTTCCATGGCTTTACATATAAGACTAGTGAGACTTATGTGTCTGTAGTTTCCAGAGTCTGTAGATGGCCCAGTTTTGTGCAGAGGGATGACTGTTGTCTTTCTCCATTCATGAGGCACAAAATGTGTTTGGAGGCAACAGTTAAATAGTAGTTCCAGAGACCCTGATAGGTCATGTTTCATGCTATTAAGAAGGAATCCTGGGATACTGTCTGGGCCCATTCAGTGTTCTTGGTCTTAGATCATTAAGGACCTGTTACCTAGTGATAGTGGGGGGGGGTTATATTTGACGATATTTCCTGAGGGAAGGTTGAGGGGGGAGAGAGTAGTAAAGCTGGAGCTGACTTTATCAGCCAGAAGCTTTGCTATGTCTTCTGGTTCAGTATAGGTGGCTCCATTTACAAAGAGCTCTGCACACAATTGTGTATTGCCTTTGAGTTTGTGGACATAGTTAAAGAATGCTTTGTGGTTGTCCTTGGCCTGGGAGGCCAAACCTACCTCAAATTTGGCTTTGTTAGACTTTATTCGTCCTCTGAGTCATTTGCTTAGCTTGATGCAAATGTGTTTATTCTGCTAGGTTCTGCATCTTCTAATTTTTGCCATGATGTTCTTCCTCCTGTTATACAGCCTATCGATTTTGTAATTCCATCAGGGTGGCTTGTTTTTTGAGTTAGTTCTGTACTTCTTCCTGATGGGTACATCTGTATGCAGCTATAATATGCTTCTACAGGGTTTCTGTGAACAGTTCTGCATAGGCGGCAGTGTTCTCAGGGTTGGGGGGGCTTGAAATTTTGCCAGGTTCTCACTTAATAGCAGGAAGTTAGACTTAGAATAATATTCCAGGTTTAGCTGGGGATCCAGGTTTTATTTTTACTTCAAAGGAGACCATTTTGTGGTCTGACCTTACCACGGAAGGCATTACAGTAGGGGATGTACAGCACTCTCTCATAGTAGTCAAGACCAGATCCAGTGTGGTTGCACCCCTGGTTGGTATATTGACTATCTGGTCCAGGGAGTTTGTGTTTACAAAATCCAGGAATCTCTGTGCATGTACTTTTGATGTCGTATAGGATTCCTAGTTAATGGGGTAATTAAAGTCACCCATGAATATGGTATTAGGTTTGATAGTTAGTGTTTCTAATAAGTTTAAATACATGGTATGCGTTTCCTGGGTCATAGAGGGGGGACTATAACTTGCAAGGAAGTGGTATTACATTTTGCCTTTGGTGATTTGAACATGGAGTAGCTCAAGTGAATTGTCCTGTTTGACCAGCCTTGAGGTATATTTATCTTTGATGTAAATAGAGATACCGCCACATTTAGTCTCTGCCTGTGAAGTAGCTGGCCTAAGTTTCTGGAAGGTGTTATGACTTAGTACTGTTGTTGTGCTCTCTGTGGCTTTAAACCATGTTTCAGTGACAGATGTTAGCATTCTCTAGGGTAAAGAGAGTTTCTAATGAGTGGAGTTTTTTGTTTAGACTCCTAGCATTGAGCAGTAATGCCTTTAGATTTTCTTAGTTTTGATTTGCTATGTCAGAAGTACTTTCAGTTTGGCATTGCCTAAAAAAGGCAGTATGGGGGAAAACAATGTTTTAGCTAATATTCAAAAGCCTAGAAGGGAGAGGTGCAGACCATACCTGGCAAAGCAGCATGGTCTGTTGACCATCTCCTTTCATGCTGACAAATATTGCATCCCCCTAGAATTACACCAGAAACTAAGCCAATTATTCAAGTCAATCATCTTTTGTTCATACTGTGGCATCATCCTTGGAGAAGGTAAAATGTTACTCAATACTAGGCTCATACCAGCCTGAGACACATATTCCGAGAGCTCCATGATGTTTCTTTTCATATATTCTAGGGAGGTACATCTCAGGTCATTCACTCCCACATGGACTACGACTGAATCATATTGGTAATTGTTGTCCAATGACCTGAGTGTCTGTGTAATGTGGTGGATCCTAGCCCCTGATAAGCAACTGAGTGTGACTTTCTCCTTACTCAGCCTAGTGAGAGGGACATCAGTGTGCCTTATGATGGAGTCTCCAGTGACTAGAATGTTGGATTGTGTGGTGGCTTGTCTTACGGGCTTAGAGGTAGAGGCTCCATGAGATGCAGCTCTAAGTGTTGATGTGGATGTTGTTTTGAAAGAGTTCATTTGGGGCTGCTGTGGGTATTTGTTATGTGTACTTCATCTAGGTGGTCTTTGTGGTTTAGGAAGGTTACAGTTAAGTACCTCATCATATTTGGGTCGATATGTCTGCTTTGAATTGTGCGTGACGTATGCAGCGTGTGTACTACTGACAACCTTATTGACATTAGGAGTACTTTTATGTGAGAGCTTTGCCTTCAGTGATGTTATGTAAATACATCTCTCACATACCATATCAGTTTGTTTGAGAATTAATTGGTTGTCAGTAAACATAAGGCAATTTCTACATTGCCTCAGGATGCCCAGGTCCACCAAGCTGGTAATGGAGACAGTAGGAAAGTTCATATCTATGGCAGTAGACCCTTTTTTCTTGATTAGAAAGTTGGAGTGAAAATATCAATTACTGTTAGGAATATCTGGTTTGCAACTATGTGGACAGTGCTTGTCACTGCAAACTAGTTGCTCTGTGTGCAACTAGATATTGGAGAAATTACAATTGTGCTTTTACAGGAAAAATGCCACTGAATGTGTCTAAGTCTATACAGAGCACTGCCAAACACTTGAGGAGAAACTAATAAGTGGACCCTGAAAATTTAAGGATGAAGTATTTAGGCAGATATTTTGAAGTTAGAAACAAATCAAGTAGTACTTACCGCAAACAAAGAATTAGCTTGTCAAGAATGAAGAAAAGAGGGGAGTCGCATGAATGGCTACTGCCTGGCTACTACTAATGCTAGTCTCACCACAGCTTCACTCTGTTAGGATACAACACTCCTTTGCTTCTTCTCTCACCAGAAGCAAAATGTTAGCACCAATCCCAAGATGAGAAGCAGGCCACAGCCTGTTTAGTGATTCACAGTCTTGTCCCAGATGATGCAAGGGTCTGTAGGCTTGTAGCCTTTTCCTGGTAGATGCCTTGAATAGCAACCAGACCAATCAAGAACGTTAAGCACAGACGCTCACTCTCCAACCAGTGACAGTGAGGAATCAATGCACTCTGCTTCTTCTCTCACCAGGACCAGAATATAAGCACAGATTCCAAGCTGTCACCTATAAACCAGTTATTAGACTTTCTGGTGATCAGCAGTCTCCAGGAAATAATGTAACTGCACTCCTTCTCTCACCAGGAGAAAACGGAAGCACTAATCCCAAGATGACTACTGAGAGGCAGAATGTGGGCTCTACAATAATTGGTGGTCTTGCAATAGATGTTTAAAGGTAAGATGAAAAAAAAGGTTTATCCTAAACACTGCAGTGTACACTAAGCAGTTAGATATGAAAGTGGGTAACTTAAGTTTGAGCTGTCTAAGTGGACAGCCACTATTTTTAAAAGAGCAAGATAGACTGAAAGGGTGTGGGCACTTTTGTATTCTTGGGATGGCCAATAAATTTAAACAGTTGAAGGGGTGTGATTTCACAAAATGATAATTTTGTACTTACTCACACCAACCAGTGAAGGAGAGAGAAAAGTAGATATATGGTCAACTTAACACAAGTGGCAGGCAATTAGAAAGACAGTGGTGTTTAACAACACAACAGTAACAGGGTGGGGAGCATGAGAAAAAGTCTGTCTGAGTCACAAGAGACACAGCTGTGGTCTCTTTTCAAGTTTTTGTATGGAATTAAAAGCAGAATACAAGAAAAAAAACAGTGTAAAGAAAACAAATCACAGTATACAAAATAGCAAAAGACAATAAAGTAATACAAAGTACAAGAAATCAAAAGCAGACTAACATTTCCCTCATAGCAAGCTGTGGCTGGGTGAGCTTTTCAAGCAACGCTTTCAACTGTTTTTTTTTTACCTCTTAAATAGAAGGTTTAGTTCCTAGCTCCACCCCACTTTGTTGGGCCTCACTTTATTGCCTGAATTTGGTCATAACAGGCTTAAAAAGGTAAAAAGTCATGGACATTCAGAACTGCCGTAGAGCTGAAAATACCAGCTGTCCTTAAGGAGTAATTTGCATGTATCCGATGTTACCTCTAATGCAATAAGTTCTAAGAAATCACACAGTGGGAAGTCTAGCTTGGCTAGATTTTTTTTTAGTTTTTACTGATTGACTTTTAATAAAGGAATTCTGGATTCAGGAAACCACTTTAACACCTTTTTAAATAAAAAGTAACGGGCTATTCCCAATAATCTTAAGGCCAGTGCAACCTGTAATTGCTAATCAAAATGTTCCTGATTTTATCACTATCTACAAACAGACATAAAACAAAGAGCAAAATTGGAATTCCTTTCTTTAACTTCTTAATAACTTCTCCAGATTTAAAATGGGTTAAAAACAAGTTTCTCTTTCACTAGTGGTGCCCTTATGTATTAATGTTACTATATTTCTGTTGTAGCCTCTGTTAATGAACATTTCATTTCAAATTCTGATTTCTTCTTGAAAATATTTCTCATAAGAAGTGTGTCTAGAAATTCTAATGAATTTACTTTTCATTATATTTTCATGTAAATAATTATTAATTAAAGTGGGTTTTCTAAGAATTTTTGAGTAAAATGTCCTAAACCTGGCATTGAAAGAAATATCACCATCCAAAAATTGCACTCTCTGCCAATTGCCCTCATGTAAATGAAAAAATGAGCAACTTTTTTTACACATTCCTTTTAAAAACTGCAAATAAATTTAATTTGCATTTCTGGTTGTGGGACTACCTTATACTACTTGGAACAGAATTTATAACCCACCTTGTTTAACTGTGATTAACAGTGCAATATGAGTCTGTTCACCTTTGCATACTGTTTGTGGTATGTGCATGTGGGTGTATTTGTGTGTGTGTGTCTATGTGTGCATGCATGTGTATACATGTGTGCATGTGCTTGTGTCTAAGTATACACATGTGCATATCTGTATGTATACTTTTGTGTGTGTGTGTGTGTGTCTGCATATTTGTCTGAATGTCAGTATTTGTAGAATAATATTGCATTGCTGTTTGTCTTGCTACAACATGATTTGGCTTTGGTATAAGTAACAATAGGTCACTTACAAATAGAGAATTATCCATAAGCTGTATCTCTGTATAAGTATTTTAAATTACCTTTCTTGCATGGAGTCAAAATATCAAACAAGTTTTGATATCAGAAGCAACTTAGCAACTGATTGCACCACTGAAATAATATTTTGACAATCAGAAAATGAAATATGTACAACTGGTTTTAACTTTAGTGCATACAGTCTTGGGTATTAACTAACATTTCTATGGTATTACATTGGGATGAAATGGCTATGCTTGAAATGACCTCCAGGTCGATAGCATAGTAATCTCCTATGATCCTAATCCAGTGTCTTAGAGACTTTACTGATAATAATTATAATCCAATTGATTTTATTGGTAAGAATATATTTCTGGATATATGTTGTGATAGTTTGGTATGGTAACCACAAAGCATCTGACTGCAATGCTGTCCTGAGGGTAGTGAGGGCAGTGGAAAAAGTCATTGGTTCCTTGCTGCCATCCATGGATGATCTGCATGAGATTCAGTGTGTGGGAAGGGCTAGGAGGATAATTAATGATCCCACTCACCCTGCACATGGCATGTAATTCCGCCTTTCCTTGGACAGGTGGTATCACAGCTTACACTGCAAAACATCTAGACTGAACAGGAGCTTCTTCCCTCTATCAATAAGGCTGTTGAACTTGAATAGCAGGCATGACAGTGAACAATCAGATCAATATGCCACTTGCCGTGAAGTATGACCTAAAGTAATCACTTTGACAAATGTCTTCAATAACTGGTAGTTAGCCTGACTTCTTATGGTATTACTTCCTAAATGTGCACTAGTCAGGAGTGAGTCACTACACCATACATGTGCAATATGAAAATCAGAATATATCATACTACACCTGATGAAATGCAATATTCTAAGCAATCACAACGTGAAGTCATAGTCTTTCAATACTTACTAGTATAACATTGTCTAATGTCTTCCTGTTCAATTGTGGTAATTTATTGTGTTGTTGATATTTGAATTATTACTCTATGTGCATTAGTCTTACTGTCATTCAAACTATGTGTTCATTTTATGTCTTGCATGGGGACCAAGGCAATGTCATTTTATTCAGCTTGCACTGTTGTGTATATCTGATCAACAATAAAGTTTACTTTGACTTTGACTACATGCTTTTGCTCTTGGCTGTAAATGAGAAAATATAATATAATTCACTTTTAGTGGTTGACAGTTTCATTAAATAGCATAACAGGACAATCAAGAAGTTTTACCTAGGGACTACTTACTTTCCTTACGGTATAGACAAATGTATTGCATTCAATATTTCAGAGGATGTAAAGTAAATGCTCAGGATGTCATTGCCGAAAATGACAAAAACTGGAAAATAAAGGCTAAACACCTTCTCTATAAAAGTAGCTACACATTTTAAACTTTCAAACTGGTCATACCATGGAAAAGACCTTGAATGTGCACTGTGTTGCAATGAAGTGTAACATACACAACTGTGTGTGTGTGTGTGTGTGTGTGTGTGTGTGTGTGTGTGTGTGTGTATGTTCATACTTACGTACTTGTTTTTCTGTGTACATCTGTGTGTTTTCATGTGCCTGTGACTATGCTATGCAAATATGTCTGTTTATACAGGTACAGGGATAGGGGGATCCTTTCACCACCACTCCTGTTATGTTGTCATGAGCTGCTTTATTATATTATGTAAATACACATAGAATGTAAGTGATCAAGAGCAAAGGTCATAACAAACAGAAAGACACACGCACTAAAGGTTCACTTACAAGTAGTTAATACTTTCAATAATTAACTTAGTGATGTGGAATATAAGGTTTTCTCCTACAGTCTAAATTATATTTCTTGAAATATGAAGTTTAGATTTTTCCAAGGCTGACAGATTTAATAACTTAAACAATTAGGAAACATAAGCCCTGTATAACTTATGTAAAAGCAGAGGCCTAGTAATAAAACAAGGGTTTTATTTTATTTGTCTTTGTCTACTGGGAAAGGTCAGCTGGGTTTAACTAAGCCCCTTTTTAGTGGAGGCCTGGGTTGAAAAGCTCCTCAGATTTTTTACAGGAATTATAAAGATTACAGACAGAATGACAGTTTACAAACAGTATACAGTTGCAGAGTACATGATACTTTAAACAGTGTGCATAAATTTGCACAGTACATGAATATTTAAGCTGTGTCTGTATATTTATAAAGCATAACATTATTATTTATGTATGTATTTATTTATGTATTTGTCATTTGTTAACCAGGTTAGTCCAGCTGAGCCCTGAGGGGGCTCAATTTCAGTGGAGACTCGAGGAGAAAAGCTCCAGAATGAGTACAGACTACTACACAAAGATAAGATTATACAGAAAAAAAATTGCATAAATTCAAAAGTATACATAGATTTAATAGTGTACATATTGACAGTTGACATCAATTCTAGACAATAACAGGTACCAAAAAATTAAAAGTGACTTAAAAAGTGTATACTAGGTAATAAAAATGGTGTGCATAGGGAAATACAGCTAGATTTCAGTAAAGTATAGGAGAAAAAAAACTTATTTAGGTCTAAGGCACACAGTTGCATTTTCATGTTGGCATTACAATATATTGCTGAATTTTGTCTAGATGGGCAACACAGTATATATAGCATTACGAAAGGAAAAAAGAGAATATATTCAAAGGAACAATGGCGAGTATATATATATATATATATATATATATATATATATATATATATATATATATATATATATATATATATACACACACATATATATATATATATATATATATATATATATATATATATATATATATACATATATATATATATATATATATATACAGAGAGAGAGAGAGAGATACAGCATCATAACTCTTATATACAAGGTTACCTTATGAGTCTAAATCAGTAGTAGTGCAGATTATTTTCCATTTGGGGGAGTAGCAGGGAGAGAAAAAATAGCAGACCTATTATAACCCTGCATTTTTGTTAAGAAAAAAATAATGGCAGTGCTCTTATGGGCATTATTTTGGTGGTTAGTGTGTCTTTTGAGACCCACAGTATTATTTTAAGGCAGTTAAAGCTTGGCTGTATGATACTAATAATTATATTAAGGCATAAAGAAAATATTTAGACACTCCCCAGGATTCAATAAACTCCTTGTAGGTTTCATGCACAGCCTACATTTAATGCTTACATGTATGCGATGTTGCTCATCACACTGCTTTGTGCCATGCATATTAATGAGGCATGGAGCATGTAAGCAAAAGTTTTGTAGCTCATACCAGTATTGCTGGCCACAAAACCGCTAATATGAATGCGGAATTGCAGATAGAATTTCAATGTGTGGTTGTTGGCTACAAAAAGCAGATTGTAAGACAGCACAGCAACTGCTTTTGCCTTTTTTGAGTTTTCTTCATTAAAATTTGTTTGGGGCACTGCCATGGATTGCTCTTCTTCATTTCAACTATTTCTTCATTTTTCTTTCTTTTTTTTGAGCCAGTGTTTACACGATGTGCTGCTTACACAAATGTGCTTGGCTGTGGTCATCTGGTTTGCGTGAAGTGCAGCAGTACACAAGCTGGATGAATGGATCACCCAGGTTGCAGACAGGACCCAGACAGCCACAAATATGAACCAGATGCATTCAATTAATACTACTAGCCATCACGCAAACATGGTAAGCAGCATTGCACTGTGATTAACAGTGAGAACTTTACAAGGAATACTAATATAAGGAATGTCATGCAAGTTATCCTGTGGTAGCAGGTGTTAAGTGTAGGTCTGGAGAGCAGATTGTCTTGGGGTCTGGTACAGGGTGTGCAGATTTTGTTTTCATGTTGTGACATTGCAATGAAGTACATACACAACTGTTTTCTCACTCTGCTTGTGGGAACAGCTATGAGTGTAGGACTACTGTACACATGGTGCAGGGTTCAAATACAGTATATTCCATATACGTTTAATGTTGTCCCACTTCACATTATAGTCACTCACACTTATAACACTTGACATAGTATAGCTGATATCAATATTTATATGTGTGAGGGCTGAGACACTAATATTGTGTCAGTTACTTATTTATCTATGTATTGTTCATTTATTATCAGCATTATGACTGTGAGTATACTGTGTACTATGTTCATGGAAGTGTATTTCTGGTCTTTTGACTGCCATGGCCTTCCCATTTGACTAACACAGTTACACAAGTGTCTGTATACCAAATAACCTTGAAATTGCATTGCTTGCCACTGTTGCACATTGCTTACCATCACACAAAAACATTGCCCAGCAGTGCACACCTTCAACTACTGCATTTTCATGACACTAAACGATGCACAACGTTTTCAAATGTTGCAAAACCAAAAAGTGTGCACTCTCAGTAAGCATGCATGCAATTAGAGGAAAACATCAGGATACAAAATGCAGATGGCGGGAAATTCTCATTCTACTTTGGGCTTGATCTATGGTAGTCATGTTAGGTGTTTCTGGTGAGGGAGTGCATTTCCCAGCATAAAGGTGGGATGTTCAAGAGTCCAAGGTCTTTAGTGGACTCCTACTTAAGGAGCATGGGCTCCAGTTGCTGCAGTGTGACTATTCAGGCTCATAACACAAGTCTGAAGCCTGAAACAGCATTGCCAGGGCTTTGACCAGTGTACAGGTATCCCCTACACTGGTGAACAATACCAACATCATTTTGATGACCTCTAGAGGACAAGGAGGAGGAAGCATGATACCTTCAACTATTGAATTGGAGAATTTAGTACAGTGGACTCCCCGCAGATGTGTAAGTATCTATTACAACGACTAACTGTTAGAGTTAAAAGCTGAATATAGTCAAGACATAATGGTGTTCTGTTCTGCTTTTTCCACAGCTGCCATGGTGCGAGCATTGAATGTAAGTTCCCATGTCGTGTGATTGACAAGGTTGCGAGAAGCATGTGGTATGTATGCATCAGAGCAATACTGTAATTGTAGCATTAAAATTTAAGGATGGCTTACTTGAAATTTACTACAGTTGTATCAAACTGAACATGTATATCTCAACTGTAAAAGAAAGTATGCATGCCTTAGTCCGTAGCACAAAGCAACAGTTCCATATTCTCAAATAACAGTGAGCATGCATCTCTAAACTGTAAAAGGAAAGTATGCATGCAGTAGTCTGTAAGATAAAATAACAGTACAGTAGTAGAGAGTAGTCAGAGGTTGTGGGTTCACAAACCACACTTCCCAATTATACAATACTTTTAGGTTTTCATCATTATTGCAATGTAACTTCAGACCTCTATACCAGTGGCACAAATGGCTTTCTGTAAACTGTAATCAATATAACTGGAACATGCATATCTGAAATATAATCACACATCAAGGACTGCTGGCTGCAATCTGTACTATAGTGTGCATGAATTAGGAGTCTTAAAACTAATAAAGAAATTTGTTAGGATTTTGTAGTGTTAAAGGTAAAGGTAACAGAATGTTGTCAAATAATTGTATCAGAGCTTTGCATGTCACATATGAAGTTACTAAAGTTCTCCCTTTTTGTCCTCTCACCCCAGCTCTTATCTTCTCCTTTTTTAATTTTTTTTTGTTATTTATTCCCCACAGCACAGTGGGGTTGACCTGTCCCACAGGATCCTCCTGCCCCCCTCTACTGGCTACAGCACCACTGCCCAGCACATCTAGTGCATGACATGGCAGCATCCCCTATGCTACCCCTGCACTACCTGGCACTCACTGGTGGAAGTGGTGACTTTATCACTCAAGAAGAACTGCCAGGAATGGTGCATAAGATTGTGTGCCACACTGCAGCTGCATGCCTGTGCTAGATGGAGTGCCTGCTCTCCATCCTGGTTCAAAATACCTAAAGGAGATGCAGACATCAGACACTGCAGCCAGCTGTGCAGTTGGATAACAGCAATGACAGTCCTGTGGGTGAGGACTCGATTTTCACTGTCACCCAGCTTGACATGCATCGGACCTCAATTTCACCACCCTCTTCCCAACCATGGTGTTTATCCACCTCTTGTGTCTGTCACTGTTCCTGTATTTTGTCTTGTATGTCCTGTCTGGCTGCTATTTCTTCCTCACCTGCTCAACTTACCCAACCCAGACATACTTACTCCCCTTCCTCAACATTTCTCTCTCTGCAAAAAAAAAAAAAAAAAAAAATTGTCCCATACATAGCTCTCCATTTCACACACACCCTTGATTCAGTCCTGTTGGCTATACAACATGATTGTGTTGTGTTCACCCCTCACTCTGGAGGTGACAGTCCAAATTTAGCTAATATTCTGTATATATGATCATGTTTTACTGTGAAGAAATAGATACCTATGATTCCAACATCATTCTGGCACATTCCTGGCATCCTTTCACTTTGTTTTTCTCCCTGCTTACTCCCCATTCCATCACTTTCCAGTTTTCCCCGTTTCTTTTCTTTAAAGCGTAATTGTGTGATGGTATGCATTGCACACCAATGTGAAACAATGGTGAACGGTACCAATATAAGTAAATGTATTTAAAAGTATCCTACACACTTGTAAAGTTACTACTTACACCCGTATTTGATCTCGGTAACATCTGCTTCTAACAACACTGCATTAACACATGCTGTCACAGAATCAGTTAAGTAGCAGATGCATTTTATACAATCAATTGTAACTGTCACAGTTTAGCAAGGATTTCCCTTTATACTCCCCTGTGCTTGCTCCCCATATCACCAATGTCGTAACTTACCCATTAATTTTGTATGAAGCATCATTGTGCAATCCCCAGTAATGTTTTATAAAGCATTATTGTGTGATACCTATTTAGTTTTATAAAGCATTAGTTCATGATGGCGTGCATCTCACATCATCACTAAGCAACATTGATAACAAAAGTAGTTCAATGTATTAGCTACAGCTGTATTTGGAACCAGTGACATCTGGCCTCAAAAAGGAATGTACCACTGCATTAATTGAATTAATAGCTGCAGCCAGAGAGTGAGTTTAGTAAGTGTATGCAACATCAGTTAAGTCTGCCATTTACTATTCAGTCTCTGAAATACACCTGTTACACAACTGAGTCTGTAGCATCATCTGTTAATGCATTCATCCATTCATTTTTGGGGTCTGATGGGACTGGCTTCGAATCCATGTGACACTTTCAAATACTTTTACATGTAAATCCAAATACTAAAGTGCGAGAGTTGGTATGGTGCCTCTAAAATATACCTGCTAATTAACTGACTCTGTGGCAGCGCATATTTATGCACTCAGTGGAGTAATATATACATTATTAGGCTAGATGGTACTGGTTTCCAATACAACTTTATATAACACTTATAACTGATTTTTTGCCATAGCCGTGCATTAGTGCACAATGTGTACCATTGTGCAGTTATGCTTTAAAGAAAAGAAATGGGAAAGATAGGAAAGTGGTGAAATGAGGAGCCAGCAGGGGGAGGAAAAAAGTGAAAGGGGGGCACAAATGTGCAGGAGGGATATAGGAAGGAACCATAGTTATCCACTTCTTCAACAGTAAAAATGTTCAGATGTGCAGAGTATAAGCTGAATTTGCAGTGTCAACCCCAGAGAGAGGGGTGACCACAACAAAATCATGTTGTATAACGAAATGGACTGAATCAAGTGTGTCGAGATAACACGTGCAAAACTGAGAACTATGTATGGTGTGATTTTTTTGGGGGGGGCAGGTACCTTTTTTTTTTTTTTGAGGGACAGATGAATGTTTGTGAAGGGACATAGGTATGTCTGGGTCAGGTAGTTTGAGTAGGTGAGTAAGCAATCTCAGACAGGCAGGACATACAAGACAAGACACAGGGACAGTGAAGGACACAACAGGTGGGTGAACACCATGGCTGGGGTAAGGGTGAAGACATCATGAACCCATGGACTTCAAGCTGGGTGACAGTGAGAATCGAATTATTACCTGCTGGACTGTCATCACTGTCACCTCAGTGTGCCAGTGGCTGCAGTGGCTGACATCTGCATCTCCTCATGTTATCCAATACAATGACAGACAGCAGTGTCTCTATCCAGCATACACCAACTGTGTGGCACACAATCCTATGCATAAACCCTGGCAGTTCATTGCAAGTGATAAAATCACCACCTCTGCCATTGCTCCCAGAGGGAACAACTGGCCTATGCTGTAGGGCAGAACTACCTGAGGGGCCAGGTAGTGCAGGCCAGGTGAGGGGATGCTAGGTTGTAGGTTGTGTCCCACATGTGTGGGTCTTGCTGCCATAGCTGGTGGAGTGAGGCAGGCCTACCCTGCTGTGCCGTGGGTAAAAAACAAACAAAAAAAAAAACTAGGAGAAGATAAGGGTTGGGGTGAGAGAAAAACAAGAGCAACTTCATATGTGACATGCAATGCATTTATACAATTATATGACTCTATTCTGTTACCTTTACTTTTAAGACTACCAACTCCTAACAAATAACTTTTTTACTAATAAGACTAGCCAGCTCATAACAGATGCACATTATATTACAGATTGCAACAAGCAATCCTTGATGTATACATATATTGCACATATGTTTGTTCTAATTATACTGATTACAGTTTACAGCAGGCCATTGGTGCCACTGCTTTAGAGGTCTGACATTACATTGCATCATCATCATCATCATCATCATCATCATCATCCCCCTTTTTCCCATTTACATGGGGTCGGGGTATCATATTAACTGTCGCCAACTCTCTCGATTCATTGCCACTCTCCTGCCTTCTTCAACACTCATGCCTGACTGTTGCAGATCTTCTTTCACACAATCCATCCACCTCTTTGCTGGACGCATTCGCTTCCTCTTACCTTCTTCCTGTCTGTCCCAAATCTCCCTCACCAGATTGTCTTCTGCTTTTCTACACATGTGCCCATACCATCGTAATCTGTTCTCTTTGATCTTTTCTGCAATTGGAGCTACTTTGGCTTGTGCTCTTATGTACTCATTTCTTCTCCTGTCCCACAGTGTGCATCCTACCACCATTCTCAGGCACTTCATTTCATCACCTCTAGCTTCTTCAACTGTTCTGCCTTTACTGCCCAGGTTTCTGTACGATACAGTAGTACTGGTCACACCACTGTCTTGTACACCTTACTTTTCAGCTTATCTATGATATGAATGGGGTATTGTGTCGAAGGCCTTAGCCAAGTCCAGGTATGCTGTATGGACTGCTTTGCCCTCATCAATGGCTCTAGTGACTGTTTCGAAAAAGTCAACTAGGTTTAAAAGGCAGGATCTGCCCTTTACAAAGCCAAACTGGGTGGGGTCAAGTGTCTGTAGGTCCCCTATGTCTCTGTTTATGAGTTCCATAATGATTCTTTCCATAGCTTTGCAGACCAGGCTAGTTAAGCTTATGGGGCGGTAGTTTCCAGGGTCTGTAGAGGCACCCCCTTTGTGGAGTGGGACCACTGTTGCTGTACGCCAGTGTTCAGGTACATATCCCAGTAAGGCTAAGGTTAAATAGCATTTTTATGTGTGGGTTTAGCTCCTCTTGGAGTTCACGTAACACGCACCCCGGGATACTGTCAGGTCCCATTGATGCTGTGTTTTTTGCTTTGTTTAGGGCGGTTCTCACTTGGACATCTGAGATGACAGGGCGATTACATTCAGCTGGGATAAGTATTTCTTCTTTTGGGGGTGAAGGAGGCGAGAAATTTGCACTGAACCTGTCAGCCAGAATGTTAGCAATTTCTGTGGGTTCAGTGTATTTTTTGTTGTTGTGAACCAACTCTGAGCATATTTGAGGGTTTCCACCCAGGTTTCTGACATAGCTGAAGAAGGCTTTGTGGTTATCTTCCGTGTCCTTAGCGATTTTTCTCTCAAAGTTTGCCTTGGATGTTTTTATGAGAGAACGTAGTTTTCTGCTAATGTTGATCAGAGATGTCTTCCCTTCATTGGATTTCGCTCTGACGTGCAGTAGCTTCCTTCTTTTGTTATACAATTTGTTTATGGCTGAGGTCCACCAGACAGGACGCTTACATTTGGTGGAGAGGGACTTGGATTTGTTTGGGATTGCATGATCCATGCATTCTTGGAGATGTCCATAGAAAGCATTTGTGAAGGATTTGGCATTGTGGGATGTGGTATCCACTGGCACAGTGGGCTTAAAGGATACCATCTCAGTCTTAAGAAGAGTGAAGTCTGCTTTTGAGAAGTTTTTCACTGTGGTCTTTTGTGCTGGGGTAGAGGTGGGATATGTATATCCAGGGTGATTAGTTTGTGGTCAGATCTCACTAGTGAGGGTATACTTCGGTGTGGAGCATTTTGTCCCCATGTTTGTGATGATCAGGTCTAGTATATTATCTCCCCTAGTGGGAGAGGTGACTAGTTGTTCCAGTGCATTTGAATTTATGAATTCCAGGAACCTTTGGGCTAGGGCATTAGGGCTAGAATAATGTACCCAATCTATGTTTGGGTAGTTGAAGTCTCCCAGTATGATGGTATTTTGTGATACATTCATATCCTCCAATGTCTTCAGGAAGGCTGAGTGGGGTTCTTGAGATTGGGAGGGTGGTCTGTAACATGCTACCAGTTGTATAGCAGTTTTGCCTATGGTTAGTTGCACCTGTATGGTCTCTGATGCTTCATGTGTTGCTGCTAACCTGGAGGTGTGGGTGTCCTTTATGAATATGGACACTCCCCCTCCCTTTGTGGTTCAGCCCGGGTTTTGGGGCCGAAAAGCATGATACGAGGTATAGCCTGGTAGTGCTGGGGTGCTCTCAGGAGCCTTGAACCAGGTTTTAGTTACTGCACAGATTGTCGATGTTCTCCATGCTGAGGAGTGCATCAAGTGCCTGCATCTTGAGATTTAGACTTCTGGCGTTGAGCAGCATTACCCTTAGTTTTTTTTCCATTTTTGTTTTCTAAGGAGGTGAGTTTGTCTTTTGAGCCTTGCCTAAAAAAGGCACTATGGGGGTGGCAAGAGCCTTAGCCAATATCCAGAAGCCCAGTGGTAACAGGTGTAAGCCATCCCTTGTGAAGCAGCATGGCTTGTCCAACATATCATCCCAGGCAGACAGACATTGGATCCCCTTAGAATGACACCAGTACTCGAGCCAATTGTTAAAGCTGATCATCTTGTCTTTGTATTGTGGTATCATTCTTGGTGAGGGCAAGATGCTGCTCAGGGTCAGGGTCATACCAGCCTGGGCTACATAATCGGAGAGCTCCTCTATGTCTCTTTTCATGTAGTCCAGGGAGGTACATCTCAGGTCATTCACACCAGCATGGACAATGACGGAGTCATATTTGTACTTGCTTTGGAGTGACCTGAGTGCATGTGTTATGTGGCGGATCCTAGCTCCTGATAGACAGTTCACAGTCACCTTCTCCTTGTTCAGCCTGGTCAGTGGGACATCAGTGTGTCTGACTATGGAGTCACCTATTACTAGTGTATCAGGCAAGGTGTTTGGCCTTAAGGGCTGTGATTGGTCGACACACTGATTTATTGAAGTATGTGTTGCATGTGTTTTGTTTTGAGGTGGTGGATTTTTGGATGTCTGCTTTGGGAGCCTCTGTTATTTTGGTAATTTTTTTATTAGAGCCTCTGAGTATGTCTTTGTGTTTTTATGTGTTTGGTTTGCAGTTGTGGTAGGTCTATGTGGGACTGGGATTGTTGTGTGTGTGGTTGCCATCTCCTCCTGTCTGGTCATGCCAGCCCTGAGTTGAGAGAGTTCAGCCTCCAGTTTGGCTATATAGTTGCATCTCTCACATGTATTTGTGTTTGTTGGGAGGAGGAGAGGGTTGTCTGTGTACATGAGACAATTGTAGCATTGTCTCAAGATGCCCAGATTGACCAGCTGAACTGGAGACAACGCCAGTAATCTACCACTCGTCATGCTAGAACAGTATAAGGGAGTAGTATACCTTTAAGGGAAGTGGGTATTCAAAGGGGTGGTAAGTAGATGTAGTGCTTTACTTAGTACGAGAGTGCTTACTTAGTAGAGAAGTATTGAGAACAAGTGCTAGGCTTATAATACAGTGAGTAGTCTGGTTATACTAAGAGTAGAGCTTCCTTAAGGGAAAATTTGAAGAGCAGACTTGGCGGACCCAGAAAAAGTTTAACCTTGTTTAACCAGCGCTGCGCTATGCGCACGACAGCACAAAGCCGTGCAAACACGGATTTTAAACAGTGAACTACAAAAGAGCTAGAAATGGTCCCAAACAACCAATTACTACAGCTTCTTGTGCTGAGGTCACTTCCCCCAAGGACAGGTAGGCTGCTCAAGGCTCTCCACTCCCACTGGTGAGCAAAGAAACTTTCTTCTATCCAAGTAAGGTAATGGACAACACAGGAACTACACCACAGCCCAGAATACAGCAATGCCTGTAAACTGGTCTAAACTAGTCGAGGAAGGCGGGAAAACAAGGATTATTTTTTGTTTTTTTTTTTGGTAGAAACACACAGAAAATGCAGAGACAGTGATAAATTAGTTACACAGGCTAGCACACTTTAGTGGGCAGCCTCCACAGTTAAATTAAACAAACAAACAAGCAAACTTTCAATCAAATTTGACTAAAATGTAACTTTAAGTGCAGATTTTAAAATAATGCAGCAATCAGTTAAAAAAAACAGTTCAGGCTAGTTCAAGGTAAGCTACAGAAGCTATTTCAAGTGAAAAAAGCAAAGATATGATTAAACAGCTGCTTGCTGATCCACTGTGGTTTGTGGTATATCACCTTCCAGTGCCTAGTGCCTTGTGCTTTGTGTATTACCCTCTGTCTTATGGTTAAATGTGATGATGTTGCCCTTATCTCTTGCTTAACTGCTTTCAGGACCATCAGGAATCCAGCAAAATATGCCTCCTCCATTGGTAAGCCAAATAGAATTATGTCAGTACTGCAGATCAATTTAAAGAAAAATCATAACATGTCATTTTACGACAGTTGTGTGTATTGCTGTACGGTCTGTCGTAGTGGCAGCACTGTTACTTGTTTAGCATATATTGCACCATAGTAGTGCAGGTATTAATGCATGCCTGTGTTTCTTCCTTTTTATCACGTGACCATGACAGTGGGAGTGTGGGCTCTGTGCCACCTAATGCCAATGCCTCGGCAGACACTGATGATAATGGTGGCCAAACTGAGGCACAGTTGGGGGATGCAGATGTTGACTCTGACACAGAGGTTGACATCCAGTTACCCACTTCATTTTCCCCAGACACAGCCAGTAGGCTTAGGCCTATCCAGTCCAGTGAACCCACAGATATTGGACAGGTGGAGGACAAGGACATTGATAAGGGAAGTGTAACTACTGCAGCTTTAGTGCCTGTTGACTCTGGCCGTAACCAAAGTGTGGGCAAGGTGCCATGCAGGAGGGTTGATAGGAGTGCCTGCTGTCCCTCATCCACCTGGTGCAGGTGTCTTTTCCTGTGTCACTCAACATATGTTTAGTGCCATCATGGAGGCACAAGCACATTCATAAAGGCAATCCAGACAAATGCTCAGGATTGTAGATGTGGCACAGTCTGACATGTGTGACTGCCTCCACCATGTTGCCAGTGCAATGGATCAGATGAATGACATGTTGGAACAAGCAGTGTCTGTGATGGAATGCCTGCTGGGTGGAGGACATCATCCTCATGGACATAGGTCAGCCACAACATCTGCTGATAGCCAATGTGGCCATGCCCAATCATGCTACCATAGTGGCAGTACATCCACTGATCTGTTGGTGCATGTGCTGTCCACAGACAGGCATGGCAGGCCATTGGGTCATGGTCCTGAGCGTTCTCATGAAGGCTGCATGTCCAGTAGACATCTGTCATGTTCAGGTAGCAGCACTGCATCTGGCCTTGGAGATGCCAGTGCAACTCCTGACACAGCCAGTTCTCATGATTGGGGTGACAATAATGAGCTGCCAACTCTGCCATGCACAGCTCACACCTGTCCGACATATCAAGATGTAGAGCTAACAACTAGCTTGGCTGTGTTCATGCAGATGTTCACACACCACATTCACAAGGAGGACCCCTATAGACACACACACACACACACACACACACACACACACACACACACACACACACACACACACACACACACACACACACACACACACACACACACACACACACACACACACACACACACACACACACACACACACACACACACAACAGTTACATGGTTCAGACTGCCTGCTTCCCTTTCTTATTCACACACACTCACTGACCTTTTGTGTCAGCCTAGGCTTCTTGCCTCCCCTCCCCACACAACACCTTGTGCAAGTGATGATAACTGTATCATGTTCCTATTTCCTCTCTTTTGGATTCAGGGATACAAAAACTTTGTGTCTGATGCATAAGGTATACAGCTACATTGGTGTTTAGTATATCTGCATTTGTGTTTTTGAACTGATAATTGTACCTGTCACTTATATTTGCCTTGCCAAGTTATACAATGTATAGCATCATCATTTCATTACTTCATAGTGTATTCTCTTGTAAGGGTTGTGAAGTCAGAAACTGCAATGTGTCTCATTACTTTCTAACTTTTCTCTTTAATGGTTTTCCAGCACAAATGGATAGCGCACATCATAAGTCACACCATCACATTCAGGTTCTTGGATTGCATGACAGCACTGTAGTCAAATCTCATCAAAACAGTAATACAGTATAATGCGCTCTTTTGCGTGTACCTCCCCAGATACAAACAGAAGCTGGACAGACCACAGTGCTTTCTCATTAAGATAACACAGGGCCTACAAACTATGCCATGATGTATGTGGATAAATTAAAAAGACATGTTACTGTAATCTTCTGTGTAATGGATGAGGTGACATCTGCCTAGCCTCCAGGTCAGTGTCTGATCATGCCCTGGTGTGATGACTGCATATGTAATAAGCTGATATAGCTGAAGACATCAGCATTGTCTGTTGAGTTTATGATAATAACAGTGTCCCACATGCTGGTGTAAAATGTTTTCTCTAATGTCAAGTAATGACTCACACTCACAAGCAGTTGGCTGCAGTGAGAACAGAACCCCTACCTAAGTAAACAGGCTACAGAACACAATACTTTATGCAAGCGTCATGACACAAGTCTGACTTTTATGTGGCTGCAGGTCAACTTATATTGGATGACATCAGCAGGACACGTGGGTGGCAAGAAGTTATGAGGGCTACTTGAAATGGATGTGCAGGCTTGTGCAAGTATCAAAATAGTAGCAAACCATGCCATTGCAAAAGTAACTGTAGGATAGCATGTCTACTCTGCTGACTAGAGGCACACAAATCAAGTTGACTTGCAGTGAGAACAGAACCCCTACCTATTTAAGGTGCACAGAGTGCAGAACACAGTACTTTATTCAAGCACAATGGCATACGTCTGACTTTTATATGGCTGCAGGTCAACCTATAGTGGATGACATCAGCAGACCATGTGGGAGACAAGGGGTTGTAAGGGCTGCATGAAATGGATGTGTAGGCATGTGCAAGTATCAAAATACTGGCAAGCCATGCCATTGATGAAGTAACTGTAGGACAGCACATATACTCTGGTGACTACAGACACACACACACACACACACACACACACACACACACACACACACACACACACACACACACACACCAAGTTGACTACAGTGAGAACAGAACCCATACCTACAGAGCACAGTACTTTACACAAGCGCCATGGCACAAGTATGACTTTTACGTGGCTGCAGATCTACTTACAGTGGATGACATCAGCAGTGCATGTTGGAGAGAAAAAGTTAGGAGGCCTACCTGAAATGGATCTGTAGGCATGTGCAAATATCAAAATACTATCAATTTTTGGGATAGCCACACACACACACACACACACACACACACACACACACACACACACACACACACACACACACACTTGACTGCAGTAAGAAAATAACCCCTACCTATCTAATTACACAGAGTATAGAACTTAGTACTTTATGCAAGATCCGTGGCACAAGTCTGATTTATACAAGACTGCAGGTGTACTTATAGTAGATGATATCAGCAGGCCATGTGAGGGACAGCAGGTTTTGAGGCCTGCATAGGCACACAGATTCACAGATTCATATTATGCGAGTAGCATAATAGCACTATGGTGTGTAGAAGTCTAGCTGTGTAAAACACAAGTACCCTTATTGAGCATATTCGGGTGTTTGAGTTTAGCAGAATGAGATAGTGAGCACCACTAACTGGCCCTGTCCATGAGGGAGCACACAACATTATATATGACATTTTGTAGTGTGGTTGATATATGTGTGTGGAAAAAAAATACTGAGACCCCAGGGTTGTACTGCTTGTTGTGTGTGTGGGGGGGGGGGCAATACGTGGCTGTATTGTAAATATATGATGTATAGCTAGAGTGTGCCTTTAGTCTGCAATGTTTCCATATGCAGTTTTATGTCATACAAAGGAAATAATAAACACCAGTAAGAAAGCATCATATATATAGCAGCGGATTTGTGCAATGGTTAACAAAGTGTACATGCATGAGAGTTACACCTGTTTGCATGTGGGTAAGCAGTGAACAAATGTGTGCTGCATTGCTAACATATAACACACAGAATGCAATAGTGGCAAGAAACTGCATGTATAGGCAGTTGTGTATGTGATTTTTGCAAAGGTTAAAGCCATGCTGGTCCAGATAACAGGAACACATTTACAGGACTATAGTACACAGCATACCCACAGCTGTACATTTGATCAGAAATGTTATAATACATATATTACTCCATCAGTAGAAGTAATACCATATACAATATGCTGTATTCAAACCCACTTGTCCTACACTTACACATGTTGCCACAAAAATAGTGAGGAAACAGTTGTCTGTGCTACACTTCATTGCTTTAAACTGCAATGTCACAGCAGTAAAACAAATGTTGCAGACTCTGTACTAGAATGCAATACCATCTGTACTCCAGGCTGGGTTTTCATGATGGCCAAGGCATTCATTTAATGTATCTGGTTTCGATTTTTGGCTGTCTGCTTCCTAGGTGGTCTGCCGTGCTTTGCGCAAGCCAGATAAACACAGCCAAATCTGAAATGTATTTAGTTGCTGCTTCCACTGTTTGTGCTATGCAGTGCATCATGCAAAAAGTGCAATTAAAAAAGAGAAGAATAAGAAAAAATCTTAGTAACAGATACATATAAGCAAAATAAGTATCTGCTGTCACGTGTTAGGTACTTTCTGTACAAATCCACCACTATTTACTTAATACTGCACCAAGTTAAGAAATACAAGGATATACCATAATATTATTAAAGAATACATTCTAGGTTCAGGACTTACCTTGCAAATGCAACAATTTACACAATTTTTTATCAGGGCTAAAAATTCCTTGCCTCTACTCCCATGGTATTGAAGTATTCAAGAAAAAAACAGAATGGAGGCTACATGGATGCTTTATAGCTTGCGGAATAGCTTCACCATACTGAAAATCACCTGCTTATGCTGTAATCAGCATCTATGAAAATACCTGCTGTTTAACTGAGTATATTAACTCCAATGGTGCTCATTAGAGCATGATGAGCACCTCAACGCAGCTGCTCATACCTACGTTTAAATAAGGTAAACCCAGGTAATCTTGTTGTTACTTTCCTCTGTTCCTGTGATATCATGCAAACATTCAGCTCAAAAAATGAAGGAAAGATAACAGACCCTGTAGTAGAACCCAGGACCATATATACTCTAGCCCTACACATACACTTGCTGCCACAGGAATAGTTAGGTGATAAGCACCCAGAAATATGCCATTCATTCTCCCATTTCTTGTGGTTGTGCTAAGTGCCGCATTGCAAAAAAAAATGATAAAAATTTTAAAAAATTACTTAAAGCAGATGACACATTTTAACAAAACAATAAAGAGGATGAAAGAACTTGTGAATTTTGCACTGCTTACATGATTATGTAGCCCAGGCAGGTATGACCCTGACCCTGAGCAGTATCCTTCCTTCACCAAGAATGATGCCACAATATAGAGACAAGATGATCAGCTTTAACAATTGGCTTAATGTCTGGTGTCATTCAAAGGGGATCCAGTGTCTGTCTGCCTGGGATGACATGCTTGACAAGCCACGCTGCCCATGAGGGACGGCTTGCACCTGTCACCCTGGGATTCGGATATTGGCTAAGGCTCTTGCCACCCCATAGTGCCTTTTTAAGCAAGGCTCAAATTCTAAACCTACCACCCTAGAAAACAAAAATGGGAAGAAACTGAGGGTAATGCTGCTCAATGCCAGAAGTCTAAATCTCAAAATGCACGCACTCGAGGCCCTTCTCAGTATGGAGAACATCGATGTCTGTGCTGTAACTGAAACCTGGTTCAAGGCTCCTGAGAGCACCCCGGCACTATTAGGTTTTACCTCATATCATGCGTTCCGGCCCCAAAACCCGGACCACACCACAAAAGGAGGGGGTGTATCCATATTCATCAAGGATACCCACACCTCCAGGTTGGTGGCAACGCACGAAGCTTCGGAAACCATCCAGGTGCAACTAACCATAGGCAAAACTGCTCTACAAATTCTAGCATGCTACAGGCCACCCTCTCAAACTCAGGAACCCCACATGGCCTTCCTGAAGACACTGGAGGGAATAAATGTATCTCCAAACACCATCATATTGGGTGACTTCAACTACCCGAATATAGACTGGGAACATTACTCAAGCCCTAACTTTCTAGCCCAATGGTTCCTGGAGTTCATAAATTCAAATGCCATGGAACAGCTAGTCACTGTTCCCACGAGAGGAGAAAATATACTAGATCTCATTATCACAAACATGGGGACAAAATGCTCCACACCAGAAGTATATCCCTCATTGGTGAGATCTGATCATAAACTAATCTCACTGGAAATCCACATCCCGCCCCACCCCAAACAAAAAGACCACAGTGAAGAACTTCTCTAAAGCAAACTTCACACTACTCAAGACTGGTGTGGTATCCTTCAAGGCCCCTGAGCCAGTGGAAACCACAACCCAAGCTGCGGAAGCCCTTACAAATGCCTTCTGTGAACACCTCCAGGAATGCATGGATCAGGCAATCCCAAATAAAACCAAGACTCTTTCCACAAAGGGAAAACGTCCAGTCTGGTGGACCCCAGCCATTAACAAACTTTACAATAAGAGGAGAAAGCTATTACATGATAGAACAAAATCCATAAAAGGGAAGTCACCCCTGATCATTATTAGTAAAAAAATACGAGCACTCATAAAATCAACTAAGGTCAATTTTGAGAGAAAAATTGCCATGGATTCAAAGGACAATCATAAGGCCTTTTTCAGCTATGTTAGGAACCTGGGTGGAAACTCCCAGATATGCTCAGAATTAGTCCAAAATTATACAAAAATCACTGAACCCACAGACATTGCCAACATACTGGCAGACAGGTTCAGTGCAAACTTCACCCCCCTCTCCCCTAAAGGAGAGATAACTATCCCAGTGGAGTGTAGCCTCCCAGACATCTCAAATGCGCAGGTGAAAGCTGCTCTCTCTAAAGCTAAAAACACAGCATCAATGGGACTGGATGGTGTCCCCAGCTGTGTGCTACATGAGCTAAATGAGGAATTAAACCCGCACATAAGGCAGCTGTTTAATCTCAGCCTTACCACAGGATACGTGCCCAAGGAGTGGCGACGGCAACTGTGGTCCCACTCCACAAAGGCAGTGCCTCACGGACCCTGGTAATTACCGCCCCATAAGCTTAACAAGTCTAGTCTGCAAAGCTATGGAGAGGATCATAATGGAGCTCATAAACAAAGATATAGGGGACTTGCAGACATTGGACCCGACCCAGTTTGGCTTCGTCAAGGGCAGATCATGCCTTTTGAACTTGGTCGACTTCTTCGAAACAGTCACCAAGGCCATTGATGAGGGAAAGCCAGTCCATACAGCCTACCTTGACCTTGCAAAGGCTTTCGACACAATACCCCACTCGGGTATTGTAGAAAAACTTACCAGCTTAAATGTAAACCCATATGTCACAAGATGGGTTGCAAACTGGCTTAAGGACAGAACCCACAGGGTTAGAGTTGCTGGCGTTATGTCAGACTCCAAGCCGGTCACAAGTTGTGTCCCACAGGGCTCGGTCCTTGGACCCCTATTGTTCGGCATCTACTTCTCAGAAGTACAGGCCAACATGGGAGGACTTTGGCTGACAAAGTTTGCAGACGACTGCAAACTGGGCGCCATAGTTGAAAGTGCATCGGACACGGATATCCTTCAGAAGGGACTCACGGAAACAGATAGCTGGTGCCAGAGCCATGGCCTGAAGTTAAACGCCAAAAAATGTATAGTCATACCCTTCGGGAAAAACAAGGTAACCCCAAGCTACCATATAGGTGGCAATCCACTAAGCACAGAAGAGGTTATCAGGGACCTGGGGACCCAGGTTGACAGTGGCCTTTCTTTTGACACTCACGTTGCTAAAGTGGTTAGAAAGACCTTCTACATTGCCCACCTAATCATGAAGGGATTCACATCCAGATCTAGTGAGGTCATTGTTCCCCTGTACTCTTCACTTATCAGACCAATGATCGAGTACAATGCCCCATTCGGGATGTATCTCACCCGACATCTGCAGCAATTGGAGAGACCCCAAAAGTTCCTCACCAAAAGGATAAAGGGACTCCAAAATCTGCCATATGCTGCCAGATTGAAGAAACTCCAGCTCTATTCAGTCGCATACCGTCTGCTCAGATGTGACATGTGCCTGACATACAAGGCCATGTCCAACCCGGAATTAATGGACATGCTCCACCTCAAAAAATCTAAATCCACCAAAACCACTAGAGCAAGCGACTTAAACCTTAGCACAGATATAAATAGGATGTGCTGGAGGGATAGATTTATCACTCAGAGACTCCCTATGCTGTGGAATAAAATCCCGGTCCATGTGAGGCAGAGCACCTCACTGGCTCTGTTCAAGAGAAATCTTGACCTGTGGATGGGAGATCGTAGGTTTACCCCGGGAATCATCTCTGTGTCACTGCTGGACAGAGGCACAACAAACTAATGGGTACAGTATTTTTTCATATAAGGGGTGGCGTAAGCCACAGAACTTTGGGCTAGGCTTATAAATGCCTTAGGGCAGATAGCCTAGTATAAACCTATGAACCTATGAACCTATGTGCTTTCACCCTTCACAGACCTACATATACACTTCTGTAAGTGTAACTTGACACCCCCAATGTCATCATTCACTGTTGCCATCCATTAAAAACAAACACCGTGGAAGTGCCTACATGATGTGAACATCCCTACACAATTACATTTTTTTGGGGATTTGGGAATTCTAATGTGTTTTGACATAATTTGCATCTTCACTGCACTGACAGCCCTGAATCTACATGATTGGTAACTGAGTAGGCAGGGAAACTGTAAGGGAGCCTAATGGTGTACACACAATGGAGAGTATTACTTTCCTATATATATGCACAGAGAAATACAGGTTTTGATAAAATGTGATTGTATTTCATTATGTACATACTGCATATGCTTACATGACAGTATGAATAGTCTGTTTCATGGGGTTTACACCTTTAGCTGTCTACATTAGTTATGAGTATATTCTTCATTTGGGAGTTGGGGGACCAAAGATATATTAATGTTGGAAGGGTGGCCTAATGGTTAAGGTGTTTGCCTTATAAACACAAGGTGCAGGGTTTGAATCTCACAAGGGATAATTGGCTAGGATGAAAATGGCTCACAAGGGCAGTTAACTTAGTGCTAATCTATAAATCTATGTTATGGCACTTAAAAAATATTGTTTTTGTTACTATATTTTTATAGCATCCACTCTGTCTAATAATGTCATCATTTGTCTGCTCTTACATGTTAAGGTCAGTTCTGTTCAAATCTAATCACTTTTACTTGCTCTTGTTTCTGTGTGGACTCCTTTTTGTGGCTGTATTTGAAAACTTTTTGAAGAAACGGGTAACATGAGCATGGAGTCTACATGGTTGCTTTACAGCTTGTTGAATTACTCCATTGTGTTGGTTTGCTTCATTAGCATACAATTCAGCTACTTATACTGTAATTTGCATGCCATGGAAATTGCCATGTTTGCATGTGAGTGTGCACCACTACATGGAGTTTACTGAATCTAAAAATATTCCTGGTTGTGTGCGCATCACACAGTGACACGCAAATGGCCAAAAATAACTGTGTGGACTTTATTGAATCCCCCTGACTATTTTTAACTACATTGAAATTCTGAATGCCTTGTTGTTCAATAATAGATCAACAGACTCCTTATACAAATACACAGATATTGATAACTATCTCTCCCCACAGTTGTTTGACATAGTGAATACATAAGGATCTATATAACCCTCCCATTTATCCTATTGTTTCAGCAGGAGGGCTGTATAACTGAACAAGCAGCCAGTGTCTCAGTTCATGTCCTGAAACCCCATGTTAACAGAGTAGTAGGGTTTATTTGGGGTACAGGTAAAGTTTTGAACAATTAAAGGTATAATGAAATGGACAAAGCTAATGTGTTTATGTCAGAGGAACACCAACATGCTTTATATATCAGTATCCAACATGATGAAAGACTGGGGAGTTTAAGGTAGCTGGTTACCACCTATTCTAGGTGCTCTTTTACCTTTACTGATTCGCTGTTGATGCTGGCAGAGCTTATAGTGTGCAACATGTTCAAGTCTGAAGAAGAATACCTTTTACAAATAACAGGCACTGCAAAGGACACACCTGTGACCCCAATCTATGCCTATACTAAAAGCATGTAAAAAAGGACATATTTCCATTTATAGCTGCTATGAATGGTGCTTTGTTCTTTACCAGTTTTATAGCTGATGGCTTTTAATGGCTGGTAACCGAACATCAAGTACTGATTATTTTTAGCGATGCTAAGGATCACCTACTGAGCATTATTAAAAGGAATTCAAATTGCTTCAGATAGTGTTAATATTTTAGACCAAAACACTAATAAGCTAAACAGCAGGTTGTGTAAGTCCAGTAACATTGAAAAATGTTGTGCCAAATTTTAAAAGCCCATACCTGTTTATGGTAAAGTATAACTTCCCAATGGAGCAGTTTATTAGAATAGCAAGAAATGCCATGGGAGGCTCTGGGAAATAACTAATTGGATGGGCTTAACTGGAATGGGGCGGGGCATTATTACAACAGATCAATGACAGTTACCAATAACCAAACAAAAGATAGAGTCATTCATGTTCATCCACAGGCTTCCTCAGTACCCATTCATTATAGCCACTTTACCAACTATATATAGGTTCATAGGTACATAGGTAGGTACTAAGGTATTGGCTCAAGGGCCTAAGTAAGCCTAGCCAACAAGGTTCCCTGGCTTATGCCACCCAAGAACGTTATTTTCCTGTGCTCCTGTCGAGCAGAGCCACAGAAGTGATCCCTGAGGTGTATTTCCTATTTCCCATCCACTCAGCAAGATTTTTCTTGAAAAGTGCTAATGAGGAACCTTGCTTGACATAGATGGGTAGCTCGTTCCAGATTATGGGAAGGCTCTGGGGCAGGAATCTATCCCTCCAACATGTCCTGTTTATTGTGGTGACAAGGTTTAGGTCCTTAGAGTTTGTAACTCAGAGGGATTGGGATTTCTTTAGGTGTAGCATGTCCAACAGCTCTGGGTTTAACATAGCTTTATATGTTAGGTACAGATCACCTCGGAATAGGCGATATACTACGGAGTAAAGCTGGAGTTTTTTGAGATGATCAGTAATCCTTTTTGTGAGGTACTTCTGTGGCCTTTTCAGCTGCTGCAGATGTCTTGTGAAGTACATTCCAAAAAGGGCATTGTACTCTATAATGGGTCTAATGAGTGTCAAGTAGAGGGGAACAACGACCTCTTTTTTCCTAGATGAGAACCCTTTTGTGATGAGGTGTGCCACGTAGAAGGATTTCTTGACTACTGTGGTGATGTGATTATCAGAGGAGAGACTACTGTCCACCTGGGTCCCAAGGTCTCTTATCACACATTTGGAGTTAGGTAGACTGACCCCTATGTGGTAGTTCATGGGCACAGAGCTTTTACCAAAGGGGATGACAATGTACTTTTTGGCATTCAGCTTGAGACCATGGGTCTGACACCAGGCATCTTTCTCAGTGAGGCCCTTCTGTAAGATATCCACATAATTTGGGGACTCGACTATGGCTCCTAGTTTGCAGTCATCTGTGAACTTCGTTAGTCAAAGGCCTTCTGTGTTAGCCTGTACTTCAGAAAAGTAGATACCAAACAGGAGAGGTCCCAGGACTGAACCCTGTGGTACTCCACTTGTCACTGGTTTGAAGTCAGATTTGGAGTCTGCAACTTTTACAGTGTGGGTTCTGTCAGAGAGCCAGTTGGCAACCCATCTTGTGACATAGGGATTTATACCTAGTTTAGTGAGTTTAGCTATAATTCCAGAATGGGGAATGGTGTTGAAAGCCTTGGCGAGGTCAAGATAGGCTGTGTGAACCACCTTACCCTCGTCTACGGTTTTGGTAACTGCCTCAAAGAAGTCAATCAGGTTCAGGAGGCATGATCTGCCTTTCACAAACCCGAACTGGGTGTGGTCCAGAGTTTGGAGGTTACTAATGTCTTGTTTATGAGTTCCATGATGATACATTCCATGGCCATACAGGCCAGGCTCGTCAGGCTAATAGGGTGATAGGTCCCAGGATCAGTGTTGGCTCCCCCTTTGTGGTGTAGGATAACTGTTGCTGTGCGCCATTCAGTGGACACAAAGCCTGACGTGAGGCTATGACTGAACATGGTGCATAGGTGGGGAGCCAGTTCATTCTGAAGTTAGTGTAAAACGCAGCCTGAGATGTTGTCCAATCCCATGGATGCTGTGGTTTTGGCTTTAGAGAGTGCAGCTTTTACCTGCATAGTTGTAATTACAGGGACTCTGCATTCTTCCTATATAGATATGGGCCCTTTAGTGGGTAGGTTAGTACTGAACCTACCTGCCAGGATGTTGGCAATATCAGTTGGTTCTGTAATTTTCTTGCCATTGTGCTGTAACTCAGAGCAGATCTGGTTGTTGCCAGTGAGATTCTTGACATAGCTATAGAATTCATTGTGGTTGTCCCTAGAATCAGTGGCGATTTTGTTTTTGGAGCAACTCTGCAGGATCTTATAAGGGATCTCAGCTTCTTAGTTAGGCTAACCAGGGAGCTCCTCCACTCATGGGATTTTACTCTCTTTTGAAACAGTTTCTTCCTTCTGTTGTAGAGTTTGTTTATGGCAGGATACCACCAGATTGGCTACCTTTTTTTTGGAGGATAGCGTCTTGTTTTGTTTGGGATAGCACGATACAGGCACTCGTGTAAGTGCTTATAGAGTGCATTTGTGCATGATTCAGCAGTGGTAACTTTATTGTCCATCTGCATGGGTGTCATGAAGTTCAACACTTCTGTCTTACGAAGCATGAAGTTGGCTTTAGAGAAAATTTTTACCGTGGTTTCCTTAATGGGGGGTGGGGGCCGGATGTGGATATCTAGGGTGATTAGCTTATAGTCATATCTGATCAACAAGGAGTTGACTTCAGATGTGGAATACCGGTCACTCATGTTGGTAATGACTAGGTCTAGGATATTGTTGCTCCTGGTGGGGGAGTGGATAAGTTGATCCAGGGCATTGGAATTTATGAATTCCAGAAAGCGTTGAGTGAAGGAGTTGGTACATGAGTAGTTTTCCCAGTTAATGGTGGAGTAGTTGAAATCGCCCATTATTAGGGTGTTTGGTTGAACCCTAATATTTTCCAGTACATCAAGAAAAGAGGAGTGGGAATACTGGGGCATGGTGTGGGATCTGCAGCAAGCTACAATTTGGATTGCAGTTTTGTCCAGAGTTAGTTGCACTTGGATAACCCTGGATGCATTATGCTGAGCAGCTAGCCTGGAGGTGTGAATATCCTTAATGAATATGGACACACCTCCATCTTTGGTGTTCCAGTCCAGGTTAGATGGCCAAAAAGTGTGGTATGAGTTATAGCCTGGTAATGCAGGGGTTCTCTCTGGAGCCTTGAACCAGGTTTCAGTCAAGTGATACTTCGGAATTGGCCCATACTCACCTCAGATAGTTCTGTTTCTGATGTTGTAGGTGTTATGCCACATTTTTGTTTTAAGAATGGTATGTCTCTTAAGAGGCAGCACTGTTATGGTAAAAGCAGTGGTGCCAGATCTCTTTCTGGTAGATTGGGTAGCTTTATGTGCAGGAATTGTACTGCATGTCAATACATTTCGGATACTAAAACATTTACAGATCCGTCTAATGATTTTGTTTTTAATCCTAGGTTTTAGGTTTTATGCAGATTGCACTAGTAAACTCATTGTATGTCTTGCTTCATGCACAAAATGCTGTTGTTTTTATGTAGGCAAAACCATTAGGACTTTAAAAGAACGTATTCTAGAACAGGTTGGTTATATAAGAAATAAAGTTGACAGTAGTGCTCTGTATAGGCATGTTCACGTTTTAAAGAGCATTCTTTTTGTTTTTTAGTATTACAGAGGTTTTATGTTAACAAGAGGGGTGGTGATTTGAACAATTTTACTGAAAAGGCTGAAAGTAAATGGATTATGAAGTTGCAGGCACATAGAAGTCCTGGATTTTATTAAGAGAGTGCAAATTGTTACATTGATTAATTGATTGCAATATAAAGAGTTCTCATTTTTCTTTGTATTTTGTCTGATGAAGTGCCGAGTTATTGGCATGAAAGTGCTAACCTTTTATTAAAGTTTTCCTATCTGAAGCTGTGGTAGTCCTGGTTTGCTGTTTTTGCCAATGACACCGGAAGCTTAGCCAATTGTTGAAGTCAATCATTTTTTCCTTGTACTGCGGTATTATTCTGGGCGATGGCAGGATGCTACTCAAGGATAGGTCATACCTGCCTGGGCTATAAGATCAGAGAACTCTTCCATGTCTCTTTTCATGTAGTCCAGGGAGGTACGTCTCAGGTCATTCACAGCAACATGGACAATGATAGAGTCATATATGTACTTGTTGTGGAGTGACCCGAGTGCATGGGTTATGTGGCGGATCCTGACACTTGACAGGCAACTGACAGTAACCTTCTCCTTGTTTAGCCTGGTGAGTGAGACATCAGTGTGCCTGACTATAGAGTCACCTATGATTAGTGTGTTGGGTAAATTGTTTTGCCTTATGGCCTGTGGTTGAGTGGCACACTGACTCTGTGGGCTATATATCATTTGGGTTGTGTTGGGGGTTGGAGGTTGCTTGCATTTCCACTATGGAGGTCTCTGCTGCTTGAGCAGATTATTATTGAGAGCCTCCGCAAATATCTTTGTGTTTCTATGTGTGGATTTTGGTGGTGTAGGTTTAGTGGGACTATGTGATGAGTGTGGTGTGGTGCATTTACCTTCTCCTCTTGACTGTCAAGTTCAGTCTTGGTTGGAGAGAGCTTCACCTCCAGTTTGGCTAGATAAGTGCATCTCTCACATGTTGTAGTGTTGGGTGGTAGGAAGAGAGGGTTGTCTGTTTACATGAGGCAATTTCTCAAACTCACATGTCTAACTGCAATCAAGAAGGCAAGCCTTAGGTGAAATGGAGCCATAGAAAAAAGGTCTGGATGGGTCCTCTTGTTGAATACCAGTTCCCCCCTGCACCTTTCCAGTGTCCAGTTCCCCTTCCCTCTTTTCCACTCATTCTGGCCCCACACAATCCAGACAGCTTAGTTCTTTCTTTTATCTTTCTCAAACTTTGTCTTACATTTTTTAGTTTCCCGTAAAGCTTTTAACAAATCCTAACTGGGCCAAGATTCCACGGTAGTAAGTTTTGAGGAAGTAACTGAACTAAACCAGGTGGTTCCATGAAGTCATATGATTCTATATGCTGAGGTGCATCACTTGAGCTTTTTTAATAACATTCGATCTAATGATGGCCTGCACAAAAAAAATCAAGAATTAGGAAAGACAATTAGTCTTATTTTTTCTGTCAGGAAAAACGTGTGTCTAAGACTTAATGTTCAAAGTTAACAGAATAGTAGTTCTGCAATAAAGTCAAAACACAAATGCTTGCAAGGATGCATGCACCTTATATGGGGATAGTGTATGCCTTCCTACCCTTCCAGAAAATAGTTAACTAATGCATACCACTCTAATGTTAATTTTCTGGATTGTGCTGTAAAGTATGAAGTCATTCCTCTGTAAAAAGGTGTGCCATCTACAGACCTTGGAAACTACAGACCCATATGTCTCACTAGTCTTATATGCAAAACCATGGAAATAATTATCATGGAAATGATCAATAATGATATAGCAAACCTCCAGGCACTGGACCCAACCAGTTCGATTTCATCAAGGGCAGGGAATGCCTACTCAACCTGGTGGACTTCTTTGAGAAAGTCACCAAAGCAATGGATGAGGGCAAAATGGTTCACACTGCCTACATTGACCTGGCCAAGGCAATTAACACAATACTCCACTCGAACATTGTTGACAAACTCAGGAGGTTAGGTATAAACCTGCATTCCACCTGGTGGATAGCTACCTGGTTCACAGACAGGACCCAGGAAGTTAAAATTGTGCAGCCCACCTCTACAAATAGGCCAGTTACAAATGGAGTCCCTCAGGCATCAGTCCTTGGACCACTCCTTTTCGGCATTTATTTCTCTGAAGTCAAAGCCAATGTCAATGGTCTCTGGCTGACTAAATTTTCAGATGATTGCAAATTAGGAGCTGTCATTGAATCCCACATTGACACAATTTTTCTCCAGGAAGGGCTGACACAGACAAACATAACAGTATCCTTTGAGAAGTCATCTACCCCTGGTAACTATCATATTGACAACCCACCCCTTAGAGTTGACCCAGTAGTCAGGGACTTTGGGACACACATAGACAGTAATCCAGCATTTGACCATCATGTGTCTACAGCAGTGAGGAAATCATTCTATGTTGCACAACTTATAAACAAAGGTATGGCATCTAGGTCCAAGGAAGTCATTGCTCTACTGTATTCGGGATTAATCAGAGTTATCATTGAGTACAATGCTGACTTTGGTATGTACCTAGCCAGCCATATTCAACAAATGGAACATCCACAGAAGTTCTTCACTAAAGGAATACAAAGTATAAGTAAAATGTCCTATGCAGAGCACCTGAAGGCCCTATCCCTGTATTCTGTGTCGTACATACTGCTGAGAGGAGATCTATGCCTGGCATACAGGGAACTGACACACCCCACTCTGATGGACCTCCTGCATATCAGCAAAACAAGTAGCACCAGAGTTATCCATTCTAAAGACAAACTTTGCCTGTGATATAAATAGGACCTGCTGGAGCGACAAGTATGTAACCCAGAGACTTCCCCATCTCTGAAACAGTCTCCCTATTCATGTGAAGCAGAGCTCCTCTCTAACCCAATTCAAGTGAAACGTGGACAATTCCATGGGAACAGGAAAGTCATGCTTGGCTTGGCACCTATGTCTTTAATGGACACAGACAACCTGCAAATCTTTCATCTCTCAAGCCCCTGCTTACACTTACCAAGGATACCAGAACTTGTTAGAGATTTGGGATGCATGACTAGGCTTAAAAAGGCCCTTGTGGTCGTTAGCCTAGTAAACACCTATGGACCTCTAAGTGAAAAGTTACAATCAGCTTTCCGAATCTTTAATTCCATTTCTTTTGTTTTTAACAGGAAGGGCTGCAGCTCACCAGCAAGCCACCCCCACTCACTGTCATTATCTGTAAAATCATGAAGTGGCTTTTAGTCAATCTCATTAACAGTGAAATTGGTAGCTTGCAAACACATGGTGGCTTTAATCAGCATGGTTTTCTGAAAGGTAAATCTTGCTTGCTTAATTGAGCTGACATTTTTTTAGAATTTGACTGAAGCTATTGATGGGGTTTGTTCTTTTCATGTTGCTTATTTCAATCTTGCCAAGGTGTTCAACATAACTTCCATTGCAGGCATTGTTAATAAACTTACCAGATTAAATAAAAAAACTTTATTACTGAAAGTATTGCTAATTGGCTGTCTTGTTGCACACACACACATATACACAAGTCTAGAGTAGGTGGTACCTTTTCATCTAAAAGATTAGTCATTAGTGGGTGCCATTCAAGACTTTGTGCTGGATCCCCTTCTCTGACATCTACGTCTCTGTGTGAAGACATATATCCAAGGTATGTTGTTGACGAAATATGCAGATGAATGCAAACTGGTTGTCATTACTGACCCCCCCCCCCAGACTATTATATTTTTCCAAAAATGTCTAGATAGAATCTGCACTTGTTCTCACCATGGTTTTACATATGAAATGTACTATAGTCACATTTAAAAAAAACATTTTTTCCTCTTATTACCACATAAGTACAACCCGTCTTAAGTCCAGTACGGCCATAATAGTTTCTGCATGTTCGTTGACAATGAAATGCCCTTTGATCATCAAGGACCACTAACAGAAAATAAATATTTTTTCTTTGTCTAGTTAATTATCAAATGTATACCATCAAGATATAATACAGTTTAACCCCCCCATATCACCCCCTTCCCCAATTATGCCAAATATTCAGTGCAATACTTTGTTTGGTATGTTTCTCACCAAGCATGTATCCCATCTTGAAATAAATTAATGTTTCCTAACCATAACAATTAAAGGGCTGTGTTCCCTTTCTTATTTGGACAGATTAAAAAGTCTTCCACTTTTCTGTCTTGCACACACTGTTATATGGAGATCTCTGTCTTGCCACTCTTGCTATGACAGACCACATTTTAATAGATCTTTTCCATCTCAGAAACACTGGTAAAGTTATAAGCATTCAATTCAAACCTCTTAACTTTCACTGCAATATAAATAAGATTTCTTTGAGAGGCAGAAGGATTCCCTACCTGTGGAACAAACTTGCATTGCATGTTAAATGGTGCAACACCTTAGTCAAGTCTTCATGACTGGATGGACTCACATACATTTACTGAAGGTACTAGAAGAATGAACCTTATCATGAAGGGACATGTCTTCTGGCTATACTTTTTAGGGTGCATGGCTAGGCTATGTATGGGTGTTCAGCTTGCATGCCTTATATTGACCTATGAGCCTGTGAACCTATGAAAATATGAAATGTTTTATATATTATGAAGAAACAAAAAAGTGCCAGGAATTAACCATGGTTATAAGTTCTCTTGATTGCTATATAATTAGAATCACTTTTTGAGTTTTGATTTCAATGCGATTTTAATTACCTGACAATGAGAGTACACAACAGTGTGGAGAAGCTGGGCACTCCTTTAGTCCAACTCTACCACTGTAATACATGCCTGAATTCAGAAAATTCACTTATGCAGCTGCGTAAAGGCCAAATACTGCAGACAAAGTACAGCAACACACAGACGTTGCATGATGGGAGAGTGATAATTAGGGAGGTTAGTGATGAGAACTCAGTGGGTGACATAATGAGCACAGCAATGTGATGGCAGTCATGTGATCACATGAACTCGGTGGCATGCATGAATTATGTATATGATGATGTGCGTTCACATGAGCAATAGTGCTCTACTATGAACAAAGCTGAGAGTCAAGATTAGGGCTGCACAGCAGAGACCTTTCTATTTTGTTCACTGTAAATGGGAAGGAAGTGGGTATATCTGACAGGCAATAAGGGGAAACGGGAAAGAGAGGAACGCCCACAAGGGAAAGAAGAAAGGAAGGGTGGGATGAGGATGGGCAGCAAGGGTATATATTTTGTGGGACATGTGGCATTTTTTTTTATATTTTCAAGAAGTGCAGAAGGGAAAGGTAGCCTGGGGAAGGTGTGAGCAGGTCTGAGGGTATAGGGATGGCAACAGAGAGAGTCAAACAAACATAAAAGGCAGACAAAAACCAACAGGGTGAGGCTGATTCAAATGGGATGGACAAGATAAAGGACAGACAGACAGATAGACAGGTAGACAACAGAGAGATGGAGGATGATTGTTGATGGGGAGGAATGGACTACAAACTGGGGATAGAAGTGACACACAAGGACAGAGAACACCATTTTGGGGCTTAGGGAGAGTTGTTGGCTGACTGCCACATTGCACAGTGCTGAAACCAACCTGAGGTCACTCACCTCCATAACTGCCCTCATGGCTGAGCCGAGCCCTCACGGTCTGCTGATCAGGATCTGGCAAGTGTATGACTCTGCCAGCTGCATGAAGACATGTTCCAGGCTGTGAATGAGTGTGTCCAGCTACCAGTCCACCAAGGCCTTCATCAGACCTTCCACCTCCTTCCAAGTGACATACCAGCACTCACAGGTGGCAACTCCCTATGAGGATCCTATATTCCACACTACAGGCAGACTACCTCAGGGCACTGAAGAACTCTGCAGACTGCCCCATGCTAGATGACCTACATCACCCTGCAGAGAAGCTGGCCTGCAGACAGCTGGAGACCCAAGAGGTGATGACAAGGCAGGTACACAGTCTGTGAGCTGGTCTGATGCCATGTCCACTGCCATGGCATACACCGCATAAAGTATGACTGGAGAGAAACAAAGTACAAATAAAACCAAAAAGAGGACAACAATAAAGTGAGCTAAACACAAATCAAAATCAATTATCAGTAATGTGTGCTACACTGGGTGGCACCTGGAGGAGTAAAATGCTGTTGACTATGTAATACAAATAAAACACAACATACAGTATAAATACATACACAATATAGAGGTCAGGCATAAAGGTAGCAGAGGAATAACTGCTTCATCTTACAGCCAGTGCCACTCCCCAAAAATAACAATCTCTGTAAAAAGAAACTCAAGCCACAGAAAATTCAAACCAAGAATTTGATGCACAAAATAATAATTTAGTTAAGCTCTTTCCTTTTATCACATGCAAGACTTCATCAGAACTCCTCAGTGGGTTATTGTATCAAAAGCCTTGGCCAGGTCAAGGTAGGCAGCGTGCACCATTTTCACCTCATTTATATCCTTGGTGACCCTCTTGAAAAAGTCTACCAAGTTGAGTAGGCAAGACCTTCCCTTAACAGAGCCAAACTGTGATGGGTCCAGTGTCTGCAGGCGGCCATTGCCCTTGATGATCATTTCCATGATAATTCATTCCATGGCTTTGCATATCAGACTTGTCAGACTGATGGGTCTGTAGTTCCCGGGGTTGGTTAATGGTCCACTTTTATGAAGAGGGATGACAGTTGCAGTCCTTCATTCACCTGGCATTTAACCTGTTTTGAAGCTGTAGTTGAAGAGCACCTCAAGTGGTTCTTCTAAATCAAGTTTTAGACTATTTAGGAGGAACCAGGGATAATGTTGAGGCCCATTGAAGCAATATTTTTTGTCTTAGTGAGCGCCACCAGGACATGCTTCATGTTCATAGTTGTGGGAGTTAGAAGGGATTTCACAAAAAGTAGTAGGGGCTGAAGTTTGAGCTAAATTTATCAGCCAGTAGATTCACTATGTCAACCAGGACTATCTTACAATGCCTCTGTAGATCAGATCGGGGACATAGTGGACAGGGTGAGCTGGGAATGGAATATTAGAAAACTGATACTTGGTGGAAGAAGGAATATGTAAAGGATGTAACAGCTGCCCCCATTATGCCTGACTGGAATGCTATGGGGAACTGTAATGTGATATTGGAGTCCACTCATTGACCATAGTTGTATATCCATAATTACAGGCTGATACATGACACTTAAAGAGAGGAAGCATCTGCAGAATTTCTCCCAGGCAGAGGCAGAAGTGCTACTGCAGACTGACCATGAGCATGGATGCAGATACTGGACACAGATAAGAATGACTAAGCCTTCTGTGATCATGTGTGGCATAAGCTACTGGCAGACATGAATGCAGTTCATGGTTACAAAAGGGCAGCCCATTAGGTTCATCACTGGGTGGTCGCTAACATGATTCTGTGTGCCCACCTAAAAGAAAGTCCTTACCAATACACACAAAAGGCTGGCCATGGGTAGGGATCCACCATCACAGACCACCCCAACCAACATGGCGAAGATCCTGTTGTCACTGTCTGGGGAAAAGGAAGGGTCTTGACACCTGCCAAAGACCTAAATGTGGGAGCTGTACTGGATGAATAATTCTGTGTCTATCCTGGGAATACACAAGGCTGGTATTACCTTATGTCAGTAACACTGTTTAGGGGCACACCTGTGTATGAGCTCAGGGATGTTCAACATTTTAATACCTCCACTATTTGGGAGCCAGACACAAAAGCATACTATGAAAGGTATGCTTTTTTTAAATTCTTAGCATATCTTCTTTCTATACCATTAGTACATCACAGGGTGGTGGACATTGATGGACTGTATGCTGACAGTGATGATGGCTTTACAGTAACAAATTCTGAGAATACAAGGCCAATGTTGGCAATGGTGACTTTGGAGAGAATATTACCCACATCTAGTAACTCTGCACTGTTGTCTTTGTGACCTACCCCTACCATGGAAAGACTGGACATGCCCAGCTCCCCTACTTAGGGCACATCCTAGTCCTTTACCTGTACACCTGCAGTGGATGATGGTGCTTCCACAGAGTGTGGGGAGATGTTACAGGAGCTATGGGTCAATGGCTGTCACCATTACCTGGCTTCCTGCCTGATATGGATGTCACAATGTACAGTACACAGCAGATATGCAGGACAGTCATCCAGGTAGAGGAAGATGTTAGCACTGTCATGGCAGAGCTGATCAATCTAATATTTGTCCTATCCTGTGAGATGATATATGTGAAGGCTTTCAATATATGGCCAATAACTGATGAGTTTGACAGACGTCTGGGTAGCATCACTGCTTTGCAGGCTCCATCTGTCACTACCAACCAGGGATAACACCATTCCTTTGGCTGCTGCCCATCTGCTTCCATGATGCGTACACCCCACAGGGGAGGTAGGTCATGTTCACTTACTGCTAACTCCTTCTGCAATACAGAGGGTGACAATAAGTCCTATCATGGACGCTAGCTGGGACAGTGACCTCTAAAATTTACGGCAACTGGTATAGCTGCTACTCATGGCATCATAGTGTAGTGACTGTCTCTATTTACTAAAGAATCACAGAATATAAATTCATTGGTAGATGGGGGGGGGGTGATTGAATAATTTTGATACATTTCTGAATCACTCCTCTATGTTGTTTATACTCATTCGCATTTGCAAGTGAGCTTGTTAATATAATGTTGCTCACTTTAACATCATTATATGGTCATTATTACACAATGCGAATCTCACAATTTTTTCTGCTTTCTCAATAGTGCCTATGTCTCCGAATTGGTCTACCCTATCTTTGTTTAACACATTATGCTATTGTTTTCTGTGCCCCAGCTGTAAATTCTGTTGTATTCCATATTTATCTAAGAAGCCTTGGAACTTTTTTGCCTGGCTTCAAAGGGAATTACATTCTAGCCAGTTGACTATCTGGATAAACTGAACAAATGAGTAAGTAAAATGTCAGAAATTATAACTGCGATGTTCCCTTACTAAATGCAGTTAAGCACCTTCCTACTTTGCTGCTACATTTCCTGCAACATTTTGTATACAACATTTACAAGTAGATGCTTTTTTATTAATACAAATGGAATCTGTGAGTATGAAATTAAATACTTGATATTTGCGTTCAAACAGAAGTGCAAGTGGTGTGAGTCCTGCAACTGTGAAAATATAAGAGCGAGTTACTATAAATAACTGACCCATAAAAGTTACTGCTGCACATTAAAATCACTTTTTTGTAGAGGGCAAGCTCCTTGCATCCTAATTGTAGGGGGCTGCAACCTCCACACCCTTATATATTCTAACTCAGAGATTGCCGTGTTGTGAGAAAAGGGAATTCTCTGAAATACAACACCTCCTGACTTAGTATATATTTTCTCCTAATCACAAATTGCTGCATTATTAAAGATGACATTTTTGAACTTACACGGGGAACTCCTCGATACTGTATATGTGTTTTAGTTTTAATTCCACTTTATATAGATTACAGTTTTAAGAACCTGAGTGTTAGAATATCAAAGATGTTAAATATTATTACAGTTATTTGAATTAATTAAGATTACCTTGTTTAATTCCACAATTATAGTTACTGCAGATGTCCACAGATGTAAGTGCGATAAATGAATTGTTTTTCTTCGTAGCTCTGAAGACTTCATATGGAGGAATTAATACTTCTTCTTCATGTGGAAAATCAGAAAAGTTGGCAATTTGTACACCGTGACATGTCTGAACATAAAACATGCCTTTTCCTTCACTGAAGTTGACAGCTATAGTCTTATTTAAAGATGAAGAGGCAAAATTTCCAAACCGTACATTTTCCTTCACAGATCCAAATGTGTAATTGACTCCTCTATAGACAGTAAAGCATTTATTACTAGATTTGTTACGTAAACTCTGCAAAGCCTTTGTCAAATAGAAGTGAAGATACTTGAAATGAAAGCTGTTCAGATTTTTTCCAGCTTCACGTACAGCTTTGTTTAGGTCACTGTATATACTATTATCTTCCATAGTATATGCAGTCAGAGCAATTCCATATTCATTTTTGAAATTATGAGGAAGGTTTGTTATATGTGACTGTTTTTTTTTCCATTCACCTGCAGCCTTATTCCATAAAGCATTGTAATTGTTCTTTTTTTTTATTTCATTTTTAAATAATGGCTTAATTCTCTTCCTCTCAAAATCATGTGCACAATTAATATACTGATCATCATATGCATAGTCTGCGTAATCCACATCGATCACATGTACCTTTTGATACTGAGATACAGCCTGGAGAAAACATAACAAAATACAAATAACATTTAAGGTGACGAACACTGAGATTTTACAAACCAGTGATTTCTACAGTTATAAATGTGATTTATTGATTCTTAAAATGTTTAATGCATTAAATTTTCTGAGATTTAAAAAAGTTCAGTTACAGGCTTGCTGTTCCTGAACTGTTTGTAAGTTTCTGTGAGGCCATTTTTGCTTGGGCTAAGGGAAAGTCTCCCTGTTGATCAGTGGCAGTGAAAAACATTGAGCAGCTCCCCTGCCCCCGTGGGAGTGGTTACTGACCTGAAACTGTAGTTTTATTGACCAGTAGGGGTCATTTCCAAAACTCCTTCATCTTCCTCTCTTAAAACCTAGTTGCCTCGTGGGTTTGGCGTCTTTGTGAAGCACCCACCAAGAGGAGAAAATGCTGAGAGAAGAAGGGAGCCACTTTTGAGATTTTAAGTATTTTTCTCTGTTTATTTGCTAAGTTTTTCTGCATAGTTGCCTAGTTTGAGCATTTTCTGGCTTGTTAAACTTGATTTCTGCATTAGTAGCTGTATTTAGAGCACAACCAAACGCTGCTTACTGAATTTCCTGTTTGCATTTAATTTTAAAATCGTTTTTTCTCAAAACTTGCATATTTTCTGTCTTTGACCTAGCACTCTTGTGTGGGGTCATTTACTGCACTGTTATAACTTGATATTACTTGTGAACCTCTGCTATCTCTGAAAAAACAAAAACAAAAAAAAAATCTTGCTTTTTCCCACTTTTCTGAGATTTAAAAAAGTTCAGTTACAGGCTTGCTGTTCCTGAACTGTTTGTAAGTTTCTGTGAGGCCATTTTTGCTTGGGCTAAGGGAAAGTCTCTCTGTTGATCAGTGGCAGTGAAAAACATTGAGCAGCTCCCCTGCCCCCTGTGGGAGTGGTTACTGACTTGAAACTGTAGTTTTATTGGCAGTATTGGGTCAATTCCTGGCTCTTTCCAGCCCCTGCTATCAAGCACGCTTTAGCGTGGAGTTGCCACTAGAGCAGCATCGGGCAGCGCTGGTTTAACAAGGTTAAACTTTTTCTGGCTCCATAAAGTCTGTTCTTCATTTTTCCCTTAGAACTGCTCTACTAGTAATCTAAACAGTATATCCCTTAACTAAAAAGCGCAGCACTTGTTCCTAAAAGCTTTTTTTTTTCTCCAAAAAAAAAAAAAAGCTCAGCACTTGTCTTAAAAGCATCTTCTTTTCAGGCTTAGCACTTCTGTATTATACAAAGTCCCTCACTAGCAAACCCCCCCCCAGGAGTACCCACTTCTTTACTAAGTCCTCCCTCATTCAGTTACACCCCAAACTTCTTAATTTCTCTAGCATGTCGGAGGGCCAGATGCTGGCGTCCTCTCCTGTCCAGTTGGTGAATCTGGGAATATTGAGACAATGTTACAATTGCCTCATGTACACAGACAACCCTCTCCTCCTCCCACATAACACAAATACTTGTGAGAGATGCAGACATTTAGCCAAACTGGAGGCTGAGCTCTCTCAACTCAGGACTGGCAAGACCAGACAGGAGGAGAAGGCAACTACACACACCACAAAACCAGTCTCTCATAAAGCTATCACAACAATGAATCAAACACATAAACACACAAAGACATACTCGGAGGCCCTGAGTAAAAATTTACCTAAACAGCAGAGGCCTCCAAAGCAGACACCCAAGCAACCGCCACCTCATGACACTCCACAGGCAACACATAAAACACAAAATCAGTGTGCAAAGCAGTCACAGCCCTTAAGGCCAAATACAACACCAAACAAACTTGTCATAGGTGACTCCATAGTCAGACACACTGACGTCCCACTCACCAGACTGAACAAGGAGAGGGTCACAGTAAGCTGCCTATCTGGCACTAGAATCCGCCACATAACACAAGCACTCGGGTCACTCCACAGCAAGTACAAATATGACACAGTCATTGTCCATGCTGGTGTGAACGACCTGAGACATACCTCCCTGGACTACATGAAAAGAGACATAGAGGAGCTCTCTGATTATGTAGCCCAGGCAGGTATGACCCTGACCCTGAGCAGCATCCTTCCTTCACCAAGAATGATGCCACAACATAGAGATAAGATGATCAGCTTTAACAATTGGCTTAATTTCTGGTGTCATTCAAAGGGGATCTAGTGTCTGTCTGCCTGGGATGACATGCTTGACAAGCCACGCTGCTTCGCAAGGGATGGCTTGCACCTGTCACCCCTGGGATTCCGGATATTGGCTAAGGCTCTTGCCACCCCCATAGTGCCTTTTTTAGGCAAGGCTCAAATTCTAAACCTACCACCCTAGAAAACAAAAATAGGAAGAAACTAAGGGTAATGCTGCTCAATGCCAGAAGTCTAAATCTCAAAATGCACGCACTCGAGGCCCTTCTCAGTATGGAGAACATCGATGTCTGTGCTGTGGCTGAAACCTGGTTCAAGGCTCCTGAGAGCACCCCGGCACTATCAGGTTTTACCTCATATCATGCGTTCCGGCCCCAAAACCCGGACCACACCACAAAAGGAGGGGGTGTATCCATATTCATCAAGGATACCCACACCTCCAGGTTGGTGGCAACGCGCGAAGCATCGGAAACCATCCAGGTGCAATTAACCATAGGCAAAACTGCTCTACAATTTGTAGCATGCTACAGGCCACCCTCTCAAACTCAGGAACCCCACATAGCCTTCCTGAAGACACTGGAGGGTATAAAAGTATCTCCAAACACCATTATATTGGGTGACTTCAACTACCCGAATATAGACTGGGAACATTACTCAAGCCCAAACTTTCTAGCCCAAAGGTTCCTGGAGTTCATAAATTCAAATGCCATGGAACAACTAGTCACCGTTCCCACAAGAGGAGAAAATATACTAGATCTCATCATCACAAACATGGGGACAAAATGCTCCACATCGGAAGTATATCCCTCATTGGTGAGATCAGATCATAAACTAATCTCACTGGATATCCACATCCCACCCACCCCAAACAAAAAGACCACAGTGAAGAACTTCTCTAAAGCAAACTTCACACTACTCAAGACTGGTGTGGTATCCTTCAAGACCCCGAGCCAGTGGAAACCACAACCCAAGCTGCGGAAGCCCTTACAAATGCCTTCTCTGAACACCTCCAGGACTGCATGGATCAGGCAATCCCTAATAAAACCAAGACTCTTTCCACCAAGGGCAAGCGTCCAGTCTGGTGGACCCCAGCCATAAACAAACTTTACAATAAGAGGAGAAAGCTGTTACATGATAGAGCAAAATCCATAAAAGAAGACACCTTTGATCATTATTAGTAAAAAAATATGAGCACTCATAAAATCATCCAAGGCCCACTTTGAGAGAAAAATTGCCATAGATTCAAAAGACAATCATAAGGCCTTCTTCAGCTATGTTAGAAACCTGGGTGGAAACTCCCAGATATGCTCAGAATTAGTCCAAAATGATACAAAAATCACTGAACCCACAGACATTGCCAACATACTGGCAGACAGGTTCAGTGCAAACTTCACCCCTCTCCCCAAAGGAGAGATAACTATCCCAGCGGAGTGCAGCCTCCCAGACATTTCCAATGCGCAGGTGAAAGCTGCTCTCTCTAAAGCTAAAAACACAGCATCAATGGGACCGGATGGTGTCCCAGGCTGTGTGCTACACGAACTCAATGAGGAACTAAACCCGCACATAAGGCAGCTGTTTAATCTTAGCCTTACCACAGGATCGTGCCCAAGGGTGGCGCACGGCAACTGTGGTCCCACTCCACAAAGGCGGTGCCTCTACGGACCCTGGTAATTACCGCCCCATAAGCTTAACAAGCCTGGTCTGCAAAGCTATGGAGAGGATCATAATGGAATTCATAAACAAAGACATAGGGGACTTGCAGACATTGGACCCGACCCAGTTTGACTTTGTCAAGGGCAGATCATGCCTTTTGAACTTGGTCAACTTCTTCGAAACAGTCACCAAGGCCATTGATGAGGGAAAGGCAGTCCATACAGCCTACCTTGACCTTGCAAAAGCTTTTGACACAATACCCCACTCGGGTATTATAGAGAAACTTACCAGCTTAAATGTAAACCCATATGTCACAAGATGGGTTACAAACTGGCTAAAGGACAGAACCCACAGGGTTAGAGTAGCTGGCGCCATGTCAGACTCCAAGCCGGTCACAAGTGGTGTCCCACAGGGCTCAGTCCTTGGCCCCCTGTTGTTCGGCATCTACTTCTCAGAAGTACAGGCTAACATAGGAGGACTCTGGCTGACAAAGTTTGCAGATGACTGCAAACTAGGAGCCATAGTGGATAGTACATCAGACACAGATATCCTTCAGAGGGGTCTCACGGAAACTGATAGCTGGTGCCAGAGCCATGGCCTGAAGTTAAATGCCAAAAAATGTATAGTCATACCCTTTGGGAAAAACAAGGTAACCCCAGGCTACCATATAGGTGGCAATCCACTAAGCACAGAAGAGGTTATCAGGGACCTGGGGACCCAGGTTGACAGTGGCCTTTCTTTTGACACTCACATTGCTAAAGTGGTTAGAAAAACCTTCTACATTGCCCACCTGATCATGAAGGGATTCACATCCAGATCAAGTGAGGTCATTGTTCCCCTGTACTCTTCACTTATCAGACCAATGATAGAGTACAATGCCCCATTCGGGATGTATCACACCCGACACCTGCAGCAATTGGAGAGACCCCAAAAGTTCCTCACCAAAAGGATAAAGGGACTCCAAAATCTGTCATATGCTGCCAGACTGAAGAAACTCCAGCTCTATTCAGTCGCATACCATCTGCTCAGAGGTGACCTGTGCCTGACATACAAGGCCATGTCCAACCCGGAATTAATGGACATGCTCCACCTCAAAAAATCCAAATCTACCAGATCCACTAGAGCAAGCGACTTAAACCTTAGCACGGATATAAATAGGACATGCTGGAGGGATAGATTTGTCACCCAGAGACTCCCTATGTTGTTGAATAAAATCCCGGTCCATGTGAGGCAGAGCACCTCGCTGGCTCTGTTCAAGAGAAATCTTGACCGGTGGATGGGAGATCGTAGGTTTACCCCGGGAATCATCTCTGTGTCACTGCTGGACAGAGGCACAACAAACTAATGGGCACAGTATTTTTTAACATAAGGGGTGGCGCAAGCCACAAAAACTCTGGGCTAGGCTTATAAATGCCTTTGGGCAGATAGCCTAGTATAAACCTATGAACCTAAACCTATGAACCTATAAAATTACTCAACAGTGATAAAAATGTTTATATTTGGTATGAACTCATGACACACAGCACAGTTTGCTGACATTTAGAATTATCATCAACAGTAGACTGTGTTGATTAGATTTGTAGCTAAATCCTCTTCAAGATGCATTCATAGCTAGTTATTTGGCATGCAGTCCAAGAGATCATTGATTAACGTAGTCCAATTTTACAATTATCCCAGAGCACAGTCTGGTTAAGTGAGTTGGTCAAAGTCACAGAGCAGGAAAATGAAGGCTGAAGAAATAAAGCCATGAACTAGAGGAATGGGGCACTCACCAAAAACAATTCTAGTAATCATAACGGACTAAAACAGAGACAAATTAAACTAATAAATAGTAATAGGAGTATTTTTCATCTTTTTTTATTCATTTGTTAACTAGGTAAGCCTACCGGATACAGGTGACCCTTTTCAGGAGTGACCTGGGAGCACTGCCTGTTTAAGTGCTGCTTAAAGTCACGCAGTAAGAAAATGAAACTGAAGGGAGCCAACCCTGCACCTTTGACTAAATGAAACAATTCATTACAGGTCAGAGACCCAATATTGTGTATTAACTACACTGCCACTTAAATACCCAGAACCTATGGTATATGTTTCCTTAGATAACAGATGCAAGGCCATCTGCTTGTCTTTTACTGTAGCAGATCACCATTACATTCCTTTGAAGTCTAAGACTATGGTGTCACTCATTTCAAGGTAAGACATAACATGGTATTTCATACTGAAATAAATCTACCCTTCCCAGCTGAATTGAATGGGCTGCCTGATGTCCATGTAGCTGCAGATGCTTACATACAATCATTTATTATTATTTATTTATTATTTATTTATTTTACATTTGTTGACCGGGCTAGTCTAGCTGGAGACATGTCCATTTTCAGTAGAGGCCCAGGGAGAAAAGCTCCAAGAATAATACAGATTTTCTTTACAAAGTTAAAAACAGGAGTTATACAGATAATAGAGAGAGCAATATTACAAAAAAAAAGTTTTTTTTTTTTCTTCAAATAGTACAAATTGGTGTTACCATGGTCATTTTGTAAGGTACAGAGTAGAATTAACATGGTCATTTTGTAAGAGACTGAGGTATGATGTAGATATATACTTGTAAGATATATGCAATAATGTAGTTTATTGATACATAAAAGGTAGCTAGTAAGGGATGATGAATATGAGAAGATTTAGTCAGGGTTAGTACAGGTACATAGCCAGTGATTGTTAAGGTAGAGTTTCAAATTCCTTTTGAAAAGTGAGAGAGACGTTTGAGATGTGATTTCAGAGGGAAGTTTATTCCAAAGTTTTCCTACAGAGTTAGAGAACAAAGACTCACCTGCTGTGTTGTTGGGTTTAGTAGTATTGATCAGTAGTTTGTTAGAGGAGCGTAGAGATGTGAGGTTTATATAAGGTGTAATGAGGCTAGAGAGTACTGGGATATTGTTAGGTAGATATAGAGTGAGGAGCGTAGAGATGTGAGGTTTTTATATGGTGTAATGAGGCTAGAGAGTACTGGGATATTGTTAGGTAGATATAGAGTGAGGAGCGTAGAGATGTGAGGTTTTTATATGGTGTAATGAGGCTAGAGAGTACTGGGATATTGTTAGGTAGATATAGAGTGAGGAGCGTAGAGATGTGAGGTTTTTATATGGTGTAATGAGGCTAGAGAGTACTGGGATATTGTTAGGTAGATATAGAGTGAGGAGCGTAGAGATGTGAGGTTTTTATATGGTGTAATGAGGCTAGAGAGTACTGGGATATTGTTAGGTAGATATAGAGTCTTATGGGCTATTATAAGCTGGTGATATTGAAGCTGATTAAGAAATTCAAGCCAGTTTAATTGTTTAAGATTTAGACAGTGATGGGTTCTGTAAGGAGAGTCTATAGCAAATCTAGCAATATTATTATAGGAAGTAGTTCGTTTCCTGATGTTGTTCTTTGAGAGATTAGTATAAATGGGAGAGGCGTAAAGCAGGGTGGATATTAGGTGGGTTCTGGCTATAGCAGTCTTAGCTGCTGGTGTAAGATAAGGTTTAATTCTATAGAGGGATCCCAGTTTTTTGTTGACTGACTTTATTGTAGTGTTTATGTGAGTATCAAAGTTTAGACTGTTGTCTATTGTTATTCCTAGAAGTTTAGTGGTAGGGTCAGGAGAGATAAGAGTACCACTGCTAGAAGTGAGACTGAAAGGTAAAGATGTGGACTTTTGGGTTGGTGAGAAGAGTAGCAGTTTAGTTTTTTTGGGATTCAGAAGGAGGCAGCGTTGAGAGAACCATAGTTCAACAGTGTTGAATGCTTTTTGGGTAAGAGACTGTAGTTCAATTTGAGAAGAGGCTGAGCAGATTATGGTAGAATCATCTGCATATTGAATGCAGGTGGAGTAAGGAATGGCTTTTTGCAGGTCATTAATGAAGATGAAAAATAAGAGTGGGCCTAATATAGATCCTTGAGGGACACTGAGAGAGATAGGAAGGTGATCGAATAGTTTATTTTTCCAGAGTACAGCCTGGTGACGATTATCAAGGTAAGATGTAAACCAGTTCAAGGCAAGAGGATCGAGTGAGAGAGTATTCAGTGTATGGAGTAGTAGTTGGTGGTTAACCATGTCAAAAGCTTTGGATAGGTCAATGAAGACTGCAGATGAAAGACAATTATTGTTACAATTATTGTTGATGCTGTTTGTGAATGATAGTGCAGTGGTGGTACTATGGAAAGGTCTGAAGCCATGTTGACAGTTAGCGAGTAGGTTGTTCTGGAGAAGGTGGTTGAGTAGTTGTTTATGGATGCATTTTTCCATAATTTTTGCAATAGGGGAAAGTAAAGCTATGAAGCGAAAGTTAGAAAAGTCATTGGAGCTCCCACCTTTGTGTAGTGGGATGATGTGTGACATTTTCCATATTGAAGGGACAGTTTCTTCACTTTTTGTTCTATTTATCAGAATAGAAATAGGGTAGGCAATGGCTTTAGCTCCTTTTTGCAAGAATTCTGCTGGGAGTTTGTCAGCTGAGGGAGTGGTAGGTTTTAACTTAAGTAGAAGAGAGGAAATGTAGGAGGTGGATACTGGTTGGAGGTGAAATAGAGAAGGTGGATTTGTAGAGGAAGTGGTCAGATTAGATGTGTCAGGAGACATGTGGCTAGCTAGAGTTTGGATGGTATCAGTGAAGAAAGAGTTAAAGGCATTTGCTGTTTGTGTGGGATTCTCAGGGTTAGAGCCTAGTGGGTTAGGTGTTATTAGTTGGCCTGGGTAAAGAAGATTATTAATAGAAGTCCAAAATTTTTTGGGTTCTTTGAGAGAGGTTTGTTGTAGCTGAAGATAATAATTCTTTTTGTCTAGAAGTATGGCTTTTTTTGTATTGTTTCTATGTTCTCTAAAGGTTTGGCGGTCTGTTGCATTCTTAGTTGTACGCCATTTTGCCCAGGATTTGTTTCTGAGTTGGATTTTTTGTTTAGTATTGTTAGTGATCCAAGGGGCTGGCTTAGCTTTAATTCTAATAGAACAAATTGGAGCGTGGTGATCCAGGGTGGCTAGGAATGTGGAGTTAAAGTATTCCACTGTTTCATTTAGAGGGAGATATTTAATGGTATCTAATTACATTGTTTTAGTTCTGTTTGGAAAAGTTCTGGGTTAAATTCCTTTTTAGAGAGTATTGTTCTGAGAGTGTTAGGGAATATTATGTTGGTTTTATGTCTGATAAAATATGTAAGTGAGTGGTCACTTATATCATCTGGAAGGGTTCCTGTTGTGTAAGATTGCTGAGGATTATTAGTAAGTATCCAATCCAAGGTACTTTCTTTGTTATTGAATCTATTAGTTCTGGTAGGGGAGTGTATAAGTTGTGAGAAGCCATACAGGTTAATGTGGGTAGAGGGATTAGTATTAGTACAGGAATTCCAATCTATATTAAAGTCGCCGAGGACCATGGTTTCTTGCGGGAGATTAATAGAAAGCCAGTTGAGGATATGCTCTAGTATATTGCTGTTATTTCCTGGGGGAAGATAAACAGATAATATTTATGGTTTTACTTGTGTTTACCTGAAGTTTACAGATTATTAATATCATCCCACATGACACATATTTCTGAAGGAAGTAGGTGACCTACAGGTATCTGTGTAGGAAAGCATTCTTTTTTGTCTTTCCTCTGTTCCCTTATTAACCCTGTTCTGTCAATAGAGTGACAGCACTGAGTGTGAATAAAATTGGCAGTGTCAGTGAATGACAGCCTCATCTCTTTCATCTTGGGGAAGTATTGATTATCCATTTAATCCATTAAGGAATAATCTGTTTAAGCCCAATTCTTTATAACCTCAAATTCTATAGGAGTTCCATAATGGGTCTTTCATGAAGGATGGGAGCAACTGTTCAAAGAGCCTGATCTGGACACATGGAATTAATTGCATCACTATATGCCGCAGTGGTATGGCGGTAGCATTGTTACCTCACAGCAAGAGGTTCTCCCATTTGATTCTTGGCTTGGCTTGGGGGTGCCTTCTATGTGGAGTCTGCATGTCCTCCCCGCGGTTGGGTAGCGTTTGAAAGACATGCATGCGTAAATGGGCATGCCTTCATTGAAGGTTGGGCGTCGAGCTGGCACTTTGGCATTTTGTAAAAATCTACTGCCAGTCATTAGCGGACCAGAGTTCCGCTGTGGTGACCCCTTACCGGGAAAAAGCTGAAAGACAAACAACTATCACACCTACTTTGACCTGGGCAAGTGCTAACACATAGACTTCCACTCTGCAGCATACAAGAGGTGTACTAGATATACAACTGTTCTAATATGTGCTGCCTTAAAATATACCCTGCATTCTGGCTGGCTTAACCCCCTTTTCCAACAAACAAAAAGTAAGATTAAGGGTGAATACTCTACACTCAGTCCCTCACTCATTGAAACGTATAAATTAACTTCCTCAGTTTTGTTTGTTTATTGGAACAGACAATGCAAAGAAAAGGCTTGAGCTACTTACAGAAATCATGGTAATACAGTCATTCTGCTGCCTAATTATGTTGGTCTAAGGCACGTAAATATTTTCCATAAAGTTAACTTATCCTTCTTTCTACCTTAAAATGTCAAAGAATTTCCTTTTGCTGCAGCTGGATACAATGCTTGTAAAGTAAAGTTTGGTGTCGCAGAAGAATGGTGGTTCCTGTTTCAATAACACGAAGGGGAGCTTAATCATTTGAGTTCCACAAACAATCCAATAGGTAACAGAAAAAGAAAAAAAATTCTAAAAGTCTCCAAAAATGATATGAGAAAGAAGCAGGTGTGATTACTTAAGCCAACAGATCATCAGTGAACAATGAAATAATTTGTAAATCACCACCAATCTCACTGCCTGCTGTCCTTAAAGCTGTCAGGTGTTAATTATAAAATATCCCTACACTGGTGAAGAGATGGTATGTATTGCTGGATATTTTGACTGCCACGTCTGTCTCATTGTGTAAAGACAAAATCATTTGAGTAACTCTCCCTGGTAACATAAGCATCAAAATGTTTTGCTTCAGGAAGGCCACCTCACTCTATAAAATACATTTTTGTTATCCAGATTAAAATTTTAAAAAGGGATGATGACTGAGTTTTAAAGGTCAATTACTACCAGACTATTGATAATATTAATCCAAATGTGCCTCCTAGCAGCAAATTCACACTGATCATGATATATGAAGTCTGGAATCAGATGCTCCACTTTGGCTGCTATTGCTAATGGGAAATTGTCATAAGCAGAATTTAATCTGGACATTGGTTAATAAGAAGCCCCTTCTGAAAATGCGCACCTACCCAGTTGAACTTTCCCAATAATCAAATGTCAGTAAATAAAAATAAATAACTAAAGGGTAGACTGATATAATATCATTGACAGTGTGCCTACAGTGTAGTTTATAGTTTTGTACAGTAGTGGGCTTACAGAAGTTTTATGGATTCCGAAGGGAGCTCTGTAAAATGAAACCTATATAGCATGTTCATTTGCAGCTTTAAAACTGCCGCATATTATATCAATAGTTAAGTGCAGGGCACATTGAAGAGTTAACAATTGTGTTGCATTAGATATTGCACTAGCAGGTAAGTCAACTAAAACTGCAGTATTAAATGAATCCAGGCTACTGAAATATTACTGTCTGTCAAAGTTCAAAGTAACTTACCTTTAATATTTTCAGAACTTTATGAGCTGGCAGTCATGCGCCCACAGCAAATGAGGAAGGAAAAAAACTTCTTGGAGGAAAGCAGCTGTCTTTTACACCTTGATCACATTTGGTGAGACATGATTGGCCATCCTGTCTCATCAAAGGAACTACTGTCCTACTTTCCCTGCATTTATCATGGCATGCCAGAAGTCAGGAAATGAAGAACGACTGAAGCAGCATGCAGGAGTTGGTATATTCCAGACTTTTCCTCAGTACCTCATCAAATTTGATAAAACTGTTTGATATGTCAAACTTTCAGTGTGGGACATAAAATAAAACCTAGGTTGGCTACTTTACCAACCACATGGAAATGCTTCCAGAACTTACAGGTGGATTTCATTCAGCTAGACAAATGCCAGGGAGTTAGCTATATTGTAGTGACTGTATGTATGTTTAGCACTATCTATACAGGTGGCCAAGGTCAGATTCCTCTAGCATCAGCAGCCCGAACCCCAAGGCACAGTACGTAACGCTGATCACTGTCTTCCATAGGAAATCACTGCCAGTGTGATTTCTAAACATGCCCCAGCAGTAATTCCCTTCTTTTGGTAGATTTCTCCTTCCTTCAAGATGGTATCACTGTGAGACTGATATATATGTTAGGGAATGTGGAACCATGTCTCCTGCATGGAGGGGTGCAGGGAGCTTGTCCCCTGCAAAAAACATGAAGTTCAATTTTTCACCTTTCTGTGTTTCAGGCATTATTTCTGGATGTTTCTGAAGCTCAGAGTGTTGCCATTTTGGGTTCCATAGTAGAGCCATGTTGATTTGCTGGATAGAAGCTTTCTCATGTGTTATGGCAGGCACAACCACAGTCTGTATAAAAAACTGATAAAGGAAGTAGTATCTAGGTTTAGAATCCCAGTTTCCATTAACTGTGACTGGTCATAAAATTCTCAGGACAGATAATGCAACAAATATGCCAAATTTTGCAAGTGGATAAAAAGTTCTACTATCCTTATAGTCCACATGTTTAAAAACAAATAGAAAGATACAATGCTATGCTGAAAAACAAGTTATCAAAAATCTGGCCAGTTGCTCTTCTATTAGATTTCATGAATTTGTATGACAGTGAAATTGACAAACAAACTTATGACCAAATGACATTCTGATGCATCAACTCATGAGGGTATCAGGCAAGCCACCACCATGACTAAGGCTGAAGGTAAAAATCACAGTGCTATGTCTAACGCATAGTTACAGCTGACAAGCATGTATCCCTCATGTTTTAAAATGATGAATTCCCATGTCTCTGGTAACTTTGGTGCACGCAGACAGTTCAATCAAAATTCAACTTTGAATAGTACCACTGACTGTATGTAGATATTCTATATCTATTTGGCTATAGCTGCTTATGGAGAAATCTGCTTCAAATGGAATGAAAGTCATCCAGTGGGAGGCAAAAAATACATTACAAGAGAGCAAATAAATATCTTCCTCCCTCATACAATTGGGGTCAAGAAATGAATGTATTAAAGGATTTTATTACATTTGCAGAGCTAGAGCATACAGGTGGGTGCCTACTGACTGGTCAGTACGTTGCTATGCTGGTTATATTGTTCCTGGAATCAGAAGCTATTCTTCTGCACCCCAAAATGATGTAAGAGCAAAAAGAAAAATAAGTGAGATTGAAAGATAATTTTCCCATCCTGTTTCCAACGTATAGGGTTACTTCATACCTCTCAACCTCTTAGAGCAAGAAATCTGGACAAAGTCATAAATAATGGGGGGGCAAAGGCCCAAAAATAGGGACAATTTTTAAATATTGCTCTTACAAACTTACGAAGTTGATAGAATAACAGGTTTTGATTTAACATAAATTATCTGAAGAGTATGAAGTTTGAAACTCAAATGTCTATCATTATTTTCTGACTTCATTCCTCATTGATTTGACAAGGATTTCCCAGAAAACTACAATTTTATGAGAAACAGAGCAAAATTATGAGCCACAAAATCTGGACATTCTGCCAAAATCTGCACAGTTGAGAGCTATGGGTTACTTGCACTATTAAGGAAGTTAGACTATTATCCAATTTACTAAAGAAAAGCAACAGTGAAATTTAGATGTCCTAGACAATATAATAACCAAGATTATTGTCTTCTGGACAATGAGAATCGAAAACAGGGCATCCTTAATTTTATATCGTCTAGAAAGAGAATAGTACACTCTCTTATCAGGAAATACTTCTGTGTTTTTTTTTTATTCTAGACAATTCAAATGTGTCTCAGCCCAATATTAAACATGTGTCTACTGTGGTATTGGCTTGGGGTTATATATATATATATATATATATATATATATATATATATATATGAATCTAGGACATTTGCTCGAGTGAGCAAACGTCCAAATCCATAATAACTGAACACTTTAACAAAAGCGCTTTTTTTGAAAAAGTGCTTTAGTTAAAGCGTGTTACAAAAAAAAAAAAAAAAAAAAACACTACATGCCCCCCACACTCCCCCTACTTTAATATTCTCCCTCCGAGACCGCACTACAGTGGGGAAGAGGGAAAGTTCCCTTATCCATACCATAGGACAGCCTTGGCAACAGGCATACTTATGCGAAAGTGCTTCTTCGGTGAAAAGCACTTTTGTATAAGTATGCCCCAACGTTTGGGTTTCGGTCGTTTGCTTACTCGAGCAAACCTCCTAGATCCATATATATATATATATATATATATATATATATATATATATATATATATATATATATATATATATATATATATATATATATATATATATATATATATATATATATATATATCAGTAGCTCGAAGTTCCAAAACTTTGAAGACCATATGGGCGAGACCATATGTCTGAAGTTTTGAAACTTCAAAGCAAAAATAAAAAACAAGAAAATAAAATAAAACAACTTACCTGTACATTTTTGCAGGTGGGCAATCCTCCCTGCACCTCCCACACCCTCTACTACTTAAATATACCAACTCCGAGATTGCACTACAGTAAGGAAAATGGCAAATCCTGAGTTCTGCTCTATACAGCGATCGCAATAGAAATTGTTCGGAGTTTCAAAACTTTGGTAATATGGTCTTGGCCATATGGTTTTTGAAGTTTCGGAACTTGGAGCTACTAATAGGGATATATATATGTATATATATATATATATATATATATATATATATATATATATATATATATATATATATATATATATATATATACATAGTCATCTCTCTTTATTAATTGCTGTGTAACCTGTACTAAAAAGGAGATGAAAAAAAAAACTGCATTAATCAGTATTCAAGGAAAAAAAAAACTTTTAAACAAGTGTACTAGAAATTGAAAACAATAGAAATAATGAAAATAGATATTAATTATTATAGCGTTATTGGGAAATAAGACACACAGGGGGGAATTATGTGTGGTGGAAAAGTTTAAAAAAATCCAGGATCAAAACCCTTCAAGTCTTACTTGATGTGAAAAAGAAAATGGGGCATAACCAAAAAAACAGTATTGTGTACTCAAGATTTTGATGTAGAAATAAACTCCAAAATAGATAACCAGCACTCCCAAGTCGTGAATAACTTTTTAATGCTCTGCAAGTAGGCTACACCAATAAATCACTTTTGCTTATATATCCACAAACACCCAAGCCAGGTATTTCCAACCAAACATGCAGGTTTCATCCAAACGTTCACCAAGCAAAAGAACAACACTGTTTAATCCATAAAAAACATGATAGATGTGGAAAAAGTTGTATACGTCAGTCCAAACAAACATAAATCAATATAATCTAGCATAGAATAGTGAACAAAAACTGGTTTTGGAAGTAGTCTTAACCTCTTCAGTGTAATTTAAACCTTAAATTTCAAAGTGTGTTTTTAAAAACTCCTGCATAGTGACACCACCAAATGCTAGTAAAATATTTAAAGGGGAGCACCTGCAAAAATTATACATATTAATCTAGAGAAGGATAAAACAAATCTTCCACCCAATTTTATTATCCAAAGCTCTTTTGGAGATTTATTTCATTTCCATACAGCTATAACTATTCAGACAAATTCGAGCTGAATGTATGGTAGGTTATGGGTAATACACTGGCAAAGGAAATTTTATTCATTTTTTCATGTACATTGTGTCTTTCTATAGTGCTGCAGACGTCATGAATCTTTGACATGTTTTTGTTGATGTCTTTTTTGTCAATCATTTAACATGTCAGTCATTCATGATATAATGATATTTACTATTTATTCATTTATTAACATTTTTTTATGGAAAAGGTCAGACTGGATCCAGAGTGCCCATTTTCAGCAGAGACCTGGGGAGAAAAGCTGCAAGTACATCAATTCCATAAACAAAGTATACGATAGTATTAAAGTTTACAATATACACATTTAGACAGGAATGGATATAATATTAAAAAGATAATGTAAAAAGTGACAGTACAAGATATACATTTTACATTGGTTCAGTATGAGTTATATATTTTACAAAAAATAGGATACAATGAAAAAAACTGTGAGCATAACATAGTATACAATATCCATATGCAAAAGTGATTCATTGAGAATTCAATTGACTCAAAAATGATTGATAATAAGTCAGAAAGTTAAACAGACAGTAATAGGCAGGGAATAGGGAACTAGTTATAATAGGAGATAGGTGAAGTTTAGGGGAAATAATAGTAAGAGAAAGGAAAGGAAATGTTGAGAAGGAAAGCCAATGAGCAGATAAAAGGGTTGAAGTGAGGCATATGGTAGGTGTCCTAAAATGGTGGAAAGTGGTTATAATTTCAACCAGGTTTAGAGCATGAACAGATCAATGATTTAGTTAAAAAATATTTTAGTGCATGTTTGAAGGTCGGGAGATTAGATATATCTCTGGTGGATATAGGTGGGATGTTCCATAATTTGGCCACAGGTTGGGAGTAAAAGCTTTGTACTGCTGATCTATAAGGTTTATAAAAAGAGAGAAGTTGTTTGTCCTCAGATCTTTGGGCCCTTTTATGTAAGTAGCTTTGGAGTATAGAATTTAAGGTAGACAGGCTATAGGTTTATGAATGATTTTATGGGCAGTTATGAGTTATAAATAGCTAAGATGGTATGGAAGTTCAAGCCATTTAAGAGATCACAGGGCAATACCATGATGTGTGTAATAAGTTGCACTGATTGTTGTTGTGTCTCTCGTCTTTTCCTGGTTAGGGGTCGCCACAGCAGAACTCCGGCCGCTAATGATTGGCAGCAGATTTTTATGTGCCCAGTTGCCAACCCTGATGCACAACCTTCAACGAAGGTAGCCCATTCATGCATGTCTCCACACAGAAGACGCTCTTGCTGAGAATCGAACCAGACAGCGTCTTACTGTGAGATGACAACGCTAACGCAGCACCAAAGTTGCACTGATTGTAAATTTAGGAATTTTACTGTAGCAAGATTCAAGTTTTGATTTTAGTGAAATATGGAGGTTGGTGAGAAAAAGAGCTCCATACAGGTGTGAAGGTAATAGGTAGGTGTTGGTGAGGGTAGTTTTGGCAGATGTATTTAGAAAACGTTTATGTCTGTAAAGCATCCTTAATTTCTAATGAGTTTTTATATTATTCTGTATATGAAGATCAAATTTAAGATTTTCATCTGTTGTCACATATTAGAGTTTGGTATGGGAGAAAACAGCCATTTCTGTATTATTCTGAAAAAGGATCTTGAACTTGGTTTGTCTAGTGCAAGAGTTTTATGAGTAAAGTTGAATAACAGTTGGGAGTTGCTATGTCAGGATTCAGTAGAGATAAAAGCTTCTTGGGTTATCTGCTGAAGGTGAAATTAACTATTTAAAGATAGTAGTCGAGTTGTCTGTATGTTGAATAAGGGAGCCTTGGCAGAAGGAAGTGTGAAGATTGTTGATAAAACATTAAAAAAAAGGGGACCAAGAATAAATCCCTGGGGAACTCAAGTAATATTAGAAAGGCATGGTGCTTGTCATTTTACAGATTTTAGTCTGTTGGATAGCTAGCTAACTAACCACTAAATATGGGGGTAGGGAGGGAGACCTAGGCTGGAGAGATGGTGTAGAAGTTTAGAGTGGGATACAGTATTATATGCCTTTGGTGGTCTAGAAACAGTGATGAGACTAGTTTGCCAGAATCTCTAGCATTATTGACAGGGTCAAAAATAGAGAGTAAGTCAGTTGTATTGTGGGCTGGCCTAAAGCCATACTGAGTTGAGGTTAACTGTTGATTTTGGAGAAGATGTGTAAGCAATTGCTTATGGACATATTTTCTAGTAGTTTAGAGAGGGGGAGGCAGGATTGCAAAGAGACGATAGTTTGATACTTCAATGGAGTTATCTGCTTTGTGAAGAGGAATGATAAATGACTTTTTGCAAAGTGCTGGGACATATGATTCTATGATTGATCTATTACTAATTGCTAATGGAATAAGCTATGACCTCTGCAGCAGTTTTTAGATATTCAGGTGGAAGGTTATCTGCAGAAGAAGAGCTGGGCTTGTGGTTTTGTGAGGGCTTCTTTATGAGGTTGGTCAAAACAGGCTGTAGTGTAAAATTTGGACCATTTGTGGAATAGAGTCAGGTAAACTAGAGGACAGATGAGAATGATTAGTAGTGCTTTGAGTAGTACATTCTGAAATTTGATAAGCAAAAACAAAGTATGTATTAAGAGTGTTTTTGGAAAAAAAGGTGTTTAGCCATTCTGCAGAAATACTTGAGCCAATATGATTTTTCCCTTTCAAAGGATAAGCATAACATGATGATAAGTAAATTAGAAACAAATGTTAAGTTTCATGTAGTGATGAATGTTTTTGCTTGCAATAAATTGCTTTAAACATTACAAATAATGCAATATAGAACATTACACATTAGACCCTTCATTAAGTATATTTCTGAAAAAAATCTTGTGACTAGTGTCATAAAAGTAGTGCATTAATAAATGACTTTGTGTCTCACATTTAATTGAAATGTTAAGCACTAAAAATATTTTTAAATTTAATATATATATATATATATATATATATATATATATATATATATATATATATATATATATATATATATATACACACACACACACACACACACACACACACACACACACACACACACACACACACACACACACACACACACACACACACACACAAACTTTAAAACAAGGCCTGCCTGTTCTGTTCTGTTCTATATGTGCACATCTGGAAGCTGGAATTCTCTTCAGTGCTTAAACATGCACTCTGCTTGCATAAGGGCTAAGTGCAATGCATGTGCTGTGATATGTCATCTTACATTATATGTATTCTAATCATGATCGTGACGTGTCCAAAGGTCTGACAAAATAATGTGTATATACTCTCAAATACAGATTTAGAACAACATAAAATATACACACGTTTCCTGTAAATTAAAGCTACCCCATGCATTTTAAATAATTCATTCAGTTATAAAGGAATTTATTTTATTATTTAAGCCCTAAAATGAACTCATTTTGCACAGAATGCTGACATTTCCAATATTCCACCTGGTAGGAGAAAACAGTCTGTTCTTAAATTGTACTGAAGCAATCAGGAATAAAAACTGTCTACAGAAATATTTAGGCAGATGTTATTAATGAAGATTTCCAAGAATTCGGTTTTCCATGTAGTTACTGACTAATGCACAAATAACAGATGAAAACGATACTCTTAAGCTCTTAATATAAATGGTCTGTTTTGGGAATTCAGTCGTGTCTGTCCCAGTGACTGGTGAAATATATGTCTACATACAAATATTTCAAGCATGGGTATTAATGCCCTTCTAGACTGCCAATATATCAAAACAATTGTCCCCATAATAAGTGTCCAGGCTGTTCTTAAAAATATTTAATCTAGTACTTCCTTTAATGTAATTTGGTGGCATGTTCCATGCATCAGCTGCTCTCTCAGAAAACCAATTAGTACACTTCCCTTTCCTATAGAATGTCTGTCTGTCTGCAATTTGGCACTCCTTTCTAAAAGGAAATAAATTATTTTCTGCTTTGATAACTAACTACTTGTGATTTGCTTTCTTCGCGGGTGTTATTGAGAAGGTGCTGAATTAAATATAGAAATAACCTGAGCAATAATATCACCAAATCTTTAACTTTCCTTTTTATGAAAGGTTACTGAAAGACTTGTTTCATCAACAAGAAAGTAAGTGGAGTCAGTGATCCATTTCAGTCTATATTCTGCACTCAGGATAGCACAGGGATTGAACTTTTAGAGTGGTGACAGTCAATGATTTTCTAATGGCAAGACCAATGGCAAAATTGGTCCTAGATCTCTCTGTGGCACTCATTACTGTTAATCATAACATTTTGAATGAGAGCTTAATATCCTACTGTGGTAGCTCCTCTATGGTTTTGGATAGGTTTGCGTCTTATCACTCTCTGGCCATTCTCAGAAGGTGTGTTCTTGACATAATTCCTCTTTGTCCTGTCCTCTTGAATATGTAGTATCACAGTGGTTTATCTTTGTCCCATCTGTTATTCAATGGTTGTTTTCTTCCCTTCAAGGATCTTATTAGTTATAGGGGTGTTATATGCCATAGTTATGCTAACAACACCCATATTTACCTTTACTTTCCAACAAGTCTATAGTCCCTTCTTGATGACCTAGAAGCAATTTATTCATAGCCTTCTTTGTAATCCTTTGAAACTAAACACCTCCAAAACTGAGGCCATGGCAGTCTACGCTACCTTGAGTGACTCCGCGTCATTAACGCTTTTCTGTGATTAAGCACCTTTTGTCTCTGACTGATCTCACCATAGTTGTTCACGCCTTGCTCGTATCTATGCTGGACTGTTGTAATGTCCTGTACCTTGGACTTCTCAACACCAGGTTTGATCATATACAGATGGTACAGAACTCTGCTGAAAGCCTGCTAACTGGCACAGCTTGTTATCCGCATATTGTGCCTGTTCTGCACAGCTTTCAGTGGTATCCAGTTTGGCAAAGATTTATCTATAAGATTCTGCTTTTGGTACATGTCTGCATTCATTGTGTTGGTCCTACTTACTAAAAGAGCAGACTGTTCCCTACTACCCCACCTGGGCCTTGCACTCTGCCTCCCAGGTGCTGCTGACGGTTCTGATGGTAAGACTTGATACTGCTGGTACCTGTTCTTTTGCTTACAGTCCTTTCATCTATGAAACTTGCTACCTGGATGGCCCCAAGAGTTTCCATTCTGGCTGGTTTTTACAAGGCACTTAAACCCATCTTTTAGAAATACCTTTTGATGGGGTAGGATGATTCTACTTAGTTAACTAAGTCTTAAAGTTAATCCATTAACTAAATGTCTCTAGTTGGTAAATTTCCATTTAATTATTTGTTTTTACTTTTTGTTTCATTGCTTTTGTTAGAAAACTCTCTAATAAACTTGAAGTTGAAATTATACTGCCCCGTGAAGCTTTTTCATACATCAAGATTTATTCTGCAACTCAATTTATTGTAACATACCTTTTGTAATCAGTGTTTTGTTAGAAAGCTCTCTAATAAAAATTGAGATTGAAGCTAAAATTACACTGCCCCATGAAGCATTTTCATACATCAAGATATATTCTGAAACTCAGTTTATTGTGACATACTTCAAACAACAATATTGGTCACTAACTCTATAGCCCATGCTGGTTCAAAGCCTTTTTGTGATACTTCAGTGTCAATAAAACAAATTCACACTATGTCACAGAAGGACTTTCTCAATGATGGTTTGGGTTTCTGGCCAAAACTAATGTGATGATTATTTATTACATAAAAAGTGCTGCAGCTGTATTTGCTTGTCTAAAATAATTGCTGCTGCCTTTATTTACAGTTTAGGACATGTATCCTTCTTTACGTGGTTTACATCTGCTAGATGGAGCAGCTGCAGGTCTGAGGTCTGACATCCAGATTTCATGTAAGACCATAGACTAGCCACTATCTCCAACCATGCAAAATGTTGAATCACATGACTTTCAATTACTCTTTTATCCAAGACTATAACAGAAGAAACTGACCACCACAACACAACACTAATCACGAGACACGCAACTCTCCTAAACAGTGTGCCACTCAACCAAAGCCCCTAAGGCAAAACAGCATGCCCAACACACTAGTCATAGGTGACTGGATAGTGAGGCACACTGATGTCCCACTCACTAGGTTGAATAAGGAGAAAGTAACAGTCAACTGCCTGTCAGGTGCCAGGATCTGACACATAATGCATGCACTCAGGTCACTCAAAAACAGGGACAAATATGACATGTCATTGTACATGTGGGTGTGAATAACCTGGGATGTACCTCCCTGGACTACATGAAAAGAGACATGGAGGAGATTTCAGATTATGTAGCCCAGGTGGGTATGACCCTAGCCCTGAGCAGCATCCTATCATCACCCAGAATGATACCACAGTATAAGCAGAAAATGATTGATTTCAACAATTGGCTAAGTTTCTGGTGTCATTCTAAGGGGATCCAGTATCTGTCTGCTTGGGATGACATGATTGACAGACTTCGACGCTTTGCCAGAGATGGCCTGCATCCATCAACCCTGGACTTCCGGATACTGTCCAAGGCTCTTGCCAATCCTATAGTGCCTTTTTAGGTGGTGTTCCAAAGACCAAATTACCACCATAACACCTACAAACAAATGCGATCTGTTGGTCATGCTGCTCAATGATAAAAGTCTAAATCTCAAAATGGACTCACTCGAGGCACTCCTTAAAATGGAGAACATTGACATTTGTGCTGTAACAGAGACCTGGTTCAAGGCAGCAGAAAGCACCCCTGCACTACTAGGCTATAACTCATTCCACACCTTTCGGCCCAGAACTTTGACCGAAGCTCCAATGGTGGTGGTGTTTCTATATTCATAAAGGATACGCACACCTCCAGACTGGTAGCCCAACATAACGCATCAGAGACACTTCAGGTGCTGCTAACATTAGGTAAGACAGAGATTCAGGTCATAGCCTGCTCTAGGTCCCCAACCATGTCCCAACACTCCCACTCCACATTCCTAAGCACCCTGGAGAATATTACGGTCCAACCTAACACTCTCTTACGAGGTGACTTCAACTTCCCCTCCATTAACTGGGTAAACTACTCATGTACCAATACACTTGCCCATCATTTCCTGGAGTTCATTAATTCCAATGCCCTGGAGCAGCTCGTTCTTGCCCCCACTAGAGGTAGCAACATCCTTGACCTGGTCATTACTAACATGGGCGACTGTTGCTCTACACCAATAGCCAGCTCCTCCCTGGTTAGATCCGACCACAAACTAATCACCTTGGAAATCCACATCCCTCCCACCCCCCCCCAGCAAAGGTAACCACCATGAAAAACTTCCCCAAAGCTAACTTTGGAATCCTAAAAACAGAGGTGGCTAACTTCACAGCACCTATGCAAATGGAGAATAGTTGCATGACTGCAGAATCATACACCAATGCACTTCACAAACACGTACACAAATGCATGGATCTCACCATACCCAATAGAACCAAGACCCTCTCCTCCAAAAAAAGGAAGCCAATCTGGTGGTCCTCTGCAATAAACAAACTCTACAACAGAAGGAGGACACTGATGAGGAATAAGGAGAAGTCCCAAGACTGGAAAAACTCCCTTATCTGCCTCAACAAAAAATTGAGATCCCTCATCAAGTCCTCTAAAGCTAGGTATGAAAATAGACAACCACAAGGCCTTCTATAGTTATGTAAAGAATCTCCACGGCAATAACCAGATTTGCTCTGAGCTACTGCACAATGGTACCTTCTATATGAGCCAGTAGATATTGCCAGTATACTGGCCAACAGATTCAGTCCCAACTTTACTCCCCTCTCCCCCAAAGGACCAATCACAGTACCAGTACATTGCCAGGCACCCAGTATTACTACTGCACAGGTTAAAACAGCACTGTCCAAGGCCAAGAATACAGCTTCTATGGGACCTGACAATATCCCTGATTGTGTTCTACATGGACTACAGAGTGAACTGGCACCTCACATGTGTGCCTTGTTCAATCACAGCCGCACCTTAGGCTTTGTTCCAGCTGAATGGTGCACTGCTACAGTTATCCCTCTCCAGAAAGGAGGATAGACTACAGACCCTGGGAACTATCACCCCATTAGTCTGATGAGTCTGATATGCAAAGCTATGGAATGCATCATCATGGACCTAATAAACAAGGATATAGGGAATCTCCAAACTCTGGATCCCCCACAGTTTTGTGAAGTGTAGACCATGCCTGCTCAACTTGGTTGACTTCTTTGAGTCATTCACCAGAGCTGTGGATGAAGGCAAGGTGGTTTATACAGCCTAACTTGATCTGGCCAAGGCTTTTGATGCCATTCCCGACTCAGGAATCATAGAAAAACTCACTAAGCTTGGTATGAACCCCTATATCACTAGATGGGTTGCAAACCAGCTCACAGATAGAACCCACAGTGTGAAAGTAGCTGACTCCAAGTCAGACTGCCGATTAGTCACGAGTGGAGTCCCACAGGGTTTAGTCCTGGGTCCTCTCCTGATTGGTATCTACTTCTCTGAAGTCCAGGCCAACACAAAGGGACTCTAGTTCACAAAGTTCACAGACAATTGCAAGTTGGGAGCTATTATTAACTCCCCAAGCGATGTTGACATCCTACAAAATGGCCTCACTGTGACCACCGACTGGTGTCAGAACCATGGCCTTAAGCTCAATGCCAAAAAATGTGTCGTTGTCCTCACTGGGAAAAACCCGATTCCCATGATTTACCACAATGATGGTAGTCCACTGAACACAGAAGACGTTATAAGAAATCTGGGAACGCAGGTTGACAACAACCTCTCTTTTGATCACCACATTGCCACTGTGATCAGAAAGTCCTTCTATATGGCACATCTCATCCAGGGAGAAAGAGGTCATTGTCTCACTCTACTCTTCCCTCGTTAGGCCAATCATCGAGTACAATGCCCCATTTGGCATGTACCTCACTAGACACCTGCAATAACTGGAGAGGCAGCAAAATTACCTCACAAAGAGGATACAAGGCCTTAAACACTTGTCCTATATGGACAGACTCAGAAAACTCCAACTATTCTCTGTCACATATCACCTACTTAGAGGCAATCTCTGCTTGACTTACAAAGCCATGTCTGAGCCAGCAGTGTTAGAAATGTTCCATCTAAAGAAATCCCTATCAATCCGCACCACACTCTCCAGAGACTTCAATCTCATTACCACAATTAACAGAACATGCTGGAGGGACAGGTTCATAACCCAGAGACTGCCCTACAGGTCAAGCAGAGCACCTCACTGTCCCTCTTTAAGAGAAATCTTGATGAGTTGATGGGAAACAGAAGATTCACCCCGGGGATAACACCAGTGGCTCTACTTGACAGAATCACTGGGAACTAAGGTCAGGTGGCACTATGCTAGGATAATCCTATGGCTAGGCTTGTAAAGGCCCCAGGGCCATTAGCCTAATACACACCTATGAACCTAAGCCCATCAAACTCAGCAGGTCCATCCCCTAGTGATCCCCATAATGCTGCTCAAACATTACTTCCTCCTGTTTGGTAAATCCAAAACAGTGTTCTATAAATCAAGGCAGCAGATATTTAACTGAATAAATACTAGGAGCCTCTCAGGTGGCATACAGGGATAAATCCATGACTACTACCCAGTTGGCCCAGGTTTGATTACCATCTTGGGCAACTGACGGAGCAGCAGGGAGGGATGGGTATGTCCATCCTGTGGGGGAGGGTGATGTGTGGTCATCTCTAAGTGACAATATCTTATGGAGGCTAATGACATTGCCATAGTAGGCATGGTTAGTGGGGGGCAGTGGGGCTTGACTGAGTTGCTGTGGAGGAGGAGTAATATGCCTCATGCCCCCCAGGACCATACCACACTACCAGAAAAAAAGGGAAGAGGAAGTAATAGGGTAGACCAAAAAGTAAGAACCCCAGATGAAAGCTCAGATGTACTGAGCCCCATTGCCTGTGATCTAAGACCAGCCCCAGAGATTACCGAAATAAGTCAAGGGGGGGCATGGAATAGCTATTTGATCAGGCTCAGATGAAGCACAATGGCTGGTTATAAAGAAGGAAGGCTGGGAGGAAAAAATTGAGTAAATACTAAGAAATGTTCAAGACAAAATAACAGTATGAAATAAATCCTGGGACTATCTTTCGCTGAGAAAAAAATTCTGTTATTTATTCATATGTTCTTTACAAGAAACAAGGGCTAAATTGATGACTTAAAAAAAATTAGAGACTGAATTTGATGGGTTCACAACACATGGAGAAGAGATGGAATATTTTGCTGCATACAAAATGATCAGCTAAAGGTAGACTTTTAAGAGAAACAGGTTTAGAGCAAGCAAAATTGCAAACTCAGAGTTATACCAACCAACAATATCCACCTACAAAACTTAGTAATTCAAAACAAACACACTTGTCCCGATCCACTTCAATAAAGAAAACCACACGCTAAATTGACATTTGACAACCTTTATTAGCTTCACAACACATCGTAACTTTATTGCATCATTTCAATTTATTAATCACAACAAAACATCATTGTAACCATTCATCAGGGCAGCGTATCTCCGCTCACCCTGCCTGAATATGCAGCATCCTCACCTCTGCTCAATTACTTTTATTAATCAAGCAGCATCCGACCACTCACATTCAACCCCAAAATTCCTTACATCAACCCCAACACTAGAGGGGGAACAGAAGAGGGCCAACCCTGCCCCTCGTCTCTCTCTAAGCACCCAACCTTAATGGCAAAACAATCCCACTTGTCCAAAAAAAAAAAAAAGGGGAGGGAAAGCGGGTAGCAAGATCACACCTAAATCTGATCCCTTAAGCCCCACCCTACACCTACCTCACTTCCTCCAGACTTTCTCTTATTACACTAACCCTTCATTCCCCAAACCTTACCTAACCACTCCTTTACATCCCATCCTTAATAACCTTGCTCACCCCCAATCCCATAACTACCCCCACCCCCTTTCTCTACCTAACCCCTAAACACTGAAGGTATCCCTGGACAAACTGGTTTATTCCCAAACCTCATTTTTTCCAATTTACTTCAATAAAGAAAACCACAAAACAAACTGACATTTGATAACCTTTATTAACTTCCTAAAGCATCATAACTTTATTGCATCATTTCAATTTATTAATCACAACAAAACATCCTGTTAACCATTCATCAGGGCAGTGTATCCACACTCACCCTGCCAGAATAAGCAGTGTCTTTACCTCCACTCACTTATTCTTATTAATCATGCAGTGTCCGACCACTCGCTTTCATTCCCAAAATTCTTTACATCAAGCCCACACCAGAGAGGGAACAGAAGAGGGCCAAGACTGCCTAGTTTCTCCTCCCACCAGCCTGACCCAGGCTGTTCCCCTTCACCTATTGCAGGATTTTAAGTAAACCCTCCAAAAATAAACCTAAGTGTAGAGTAAACAGATCTAAACCAAATCCATTCAGGTGCACCACATCCTCTCTGAACAACACTGGGTCATCAAAATCCATATGTGCTATCATCTGCATATCCAAAGCAACCAGTTGCCTCACCACCCTACAATTAAAAAATTGCTGCACCCATTCTAATGTCATAAAATTAGTAGCATGCTTCCAAAATAAACGAGGTATTATCTCGGACTACTTCTTAAAAACAACCAAATTCTCCCTTATCCAATCTACTAATTGCCACTTTGTAATTATACCCAAGTCATTACCTGCCAGATGTACAACCAATATTTGAGGAAGCCCCATCAGTGATTGTATACCCGCAGACTCCTCCATGAGCTGATTCTACCTGAGGCTTCTAATACCATGTCATCTGACTCCCTATCCAAAGCGATGCAAACCTAATTCAGTGCCAAATAACTGGTGCCAGAAACATGTCCTCAAGCTGAATACAAAAAAAATGTATCATCATCATCCCCTTTGGAGAGAGTGACATCCCACGAAATATCACATTAATAACAATGTCCTAAGCACACAGTCAGGCGTGAGGGATTTGGGCACCCAGATTGATAGCAACCTGACTTTTGACCACCATGTTGCTTCCATTGTACGGAAAGCTTTCTACATGGCCCACCTGATAATTAAGGGTATCTCATCCAGGGACAAGGAGGTCATAACATCCCTGAATTCTTCCCTTATAAGGCCCATTATTGAGCACAATGTCCCATTCAGCATGTACTTTGCAAAGCATATGCAGCAGTTGGAGAGACCACAGAGGTTCCTCATCAGGAGAATCCATGGCATCAAAAATCTACCATACACAGATAAGCTAAAAGCCCTATCCCTCTACTCTGTTTCATACAGACTCCTCAGAGGTGACCTCTGTCTGGCATACAAGGTGATCTCAGACCCTGCCTTGATGGGACTCCTGCATATCCACAAGTCAAGCTTCATTCAAGTAACCTGCACACGCAGCCTTAACCTGGTCTGTGACATCAACAGGACTTGTTGGAAGGACAGGTTTGTGTCCCAGAGACTCCCCCATCTGTGGAATAGACTCCCTCTCACATCAAGTAGAGTACTTCTTTACCCCTTTTTAAGCAGAACCTGGATAACTGGATGAGAAATAGAAAATATGTCCCTGGGATTCCACCCGTGTCCCTGCTGGACAGGGGCATCGGGTGTTGTTTTGTCTATACAGGGGCTAAACTGTTGGCTAGGCTTATATGGGCCTCAGGACAATAGCTTATTAACTTCCTATGATCCCCAATGCTAAACTCCCTATGCACGAATATAGGCTACCCTCCCCAGTGACAGCATCATCTAGCTCCTGGCCCCCTTCACAAAACCTATTTCAGGCCCCTAAGCCACTTGCTACTTCCCCTACCTCCTGCCCTCATGCATCAACACCTACACCTCAACTATTCCCCACTGTCCCTAAGTCTGATATGCCTCCAAAACCTTCCAGCAACATATAATTACCTGCAGGTATACCCTGCACTTGTCCAGTGGTTGGAGCCTCCATTGTGACCAAGTCTTTCGACTGCCATGATCTCTTCCTTCAGGCCACCTGCTTGCTCTTTGCCACTTGCCTTCTCCTCTTCTGAGCAGTATCACCATGTTCTTCCAGCACCAGAGTCCCACTGCTAGGCAAATCTTGGAGCAGCTCTTCTGCCTGTAAAATGATGTCTGCCCATCTCTGTTGCAATGTCTGCATCTCCGCCATCTGCTCCTGAAGCACTAACTAGTTGTCTCAAACAAATGATGTGACCTATGAAAGAGAAATAACTGTAATAAGACATATACAAGAGGAAATCAACACTAAGACCTAAGAGAAAAGGAGGTCTTCACCTCTTACCCCCCCCCCCCGGCCTACTCACTGCCCTTTTACCCCATCTATTTTATCATTACTATATATTCTTACCTCTTCTTACAGAATTTTTTTTTTACTCGGAATGCCTCAGGTCCCCATCCCTCGTGTACCCCTTCCTTTTATTTATTCCCCTTGACTGTTCCCTGGGGAAGAGTACTGACTCATACCTCTCAAACTCTTAGAGCAAGAAACGTGCCCAAGTCACAATCACTTGGGGGATGAAGACCCAAAATAGGGACATCTCTTTTTTTTTTAAAACTCATACTTACAAACTGAGAAAGTTGATAGAATAACAGGTTTGCATAGCATAATTTTTTTTCTTTTTTTGAAAGATATTAATCCTGAAAATTAAATGTCTGCCATTATGTCCTGACTGTAGTTCTCAGTGATTTGCCAGAAAACTGCAACAAGAAAATAAAATGGACCAGCATGAGTCAACGTCCCAGATATTCTGTGAACATCTGACAGTCAAGAGCTATGCCTGATTCCCAATCCCCCATACAGTTCAACCTCTTAGCACAAGAACTTAGAAAGGTTTTCAGTAACAGCGTGCATTTTCTGAAAGATATGAAATCTGAAACTCAAATGCATGTCATTATTTAGTAACTTTAATCTTTGATCACCCCCCCCCCATGGATTTTCCAAAAAGATAAAAGGGGACCAACCAAAAATATTTATTTTATTTTATTTTATGTATTGATTTATTTATTTTACATTTGATGATCGGGAGAGTCCGACTGGATTCATGTCCATTTTCAGTGGAAGTGCGGGGAGAAAAGCTCCAAGGTAAACAGATACAATAAAAACAATGAAGACATATTACAGATATGGTATTTACAAAGAATGCATAGGCAAACATGAATAGACAAGTTCACAGGTTAGAGTTACCCCTGGTTACAGTCAGAGGAAAATTAACAGTAGATTGATTAATAGATTATTCACATTCATGATAAGAGTTGGCCAGGCTTGCTGCAGTTGCATAATGAGGCAAAAATGCAGACATACTGTGAAAATCTGTACCGCTGAGTGGTATGATTCCTACAAGGAATCATGTCTCAACCACAAGGTTGAGCTAAGCAACTCATGAAGTAAATACCTTCCTAATAGACCACACATCTGCCTAGCAACAGCCTGACCCCACACCTTCCCCTGTGATGTTTAAGGATGCACCACCCATGCATGGGCAAACAGCCATTAATCCTCTGCACTTCGACTGGAAACATCTCTCCCAGCCTGGAGAGAGCCAAAAGCTCTAAAAGCTTAACCGCTACCACCACTGATTAAAAAAAAAAGAAAAATTGCAAGCCTGAAACAATTCTGCCATAATACATTCCTACCATACCTATTACCCATGACCAGAGCAACATGAACTGATCTCTCCCAGGCTGGAAAACAGGAACCTGAAAACAGCCGACCCCCCCACAAAACAAACAGAGATGTTAAAAGAACCCACAACAAACACTAGCCCCAATTTCACTACCAACGAAGTTAATCTCACCCACGAATAACACAACCCCCCACTGAAAAGCAAGCTGCCAACCCTACAACCATAAATCACCTCAGCCACCCTTGCCACACTCCCAACCACTTGTAGCAAACTAATCACAAACATAATTAGATACAAAAAGAAAGAAAGAAGATTAAAAAAAAAAAAAAACAACAACACTTAAACCCTTAACTCATTTCCACCATACCTACCTAAATTAACCCGAGGTCTAACTGATCAAAAGGTACCTAATCCCTGCAGTAGCAAGATCATGCCTAAAACTGATCCCTGTCACAACTACAAACACATAAAAAGCTCTAAGCCCCACCCTACACCTACCTCATTTCCTCCAGACATTCCCTTTTACATTAACCCTTTATTTCCCAAACTTTACTTAACCCCTCCTTTTCATCCCATCCTTAACATCCTTGCTCACCTCCCTTTCCTACCACCCTTCTACCCCCGCCTTCTATACCTAATCTTTAAACACCGAAGGTATCTCCTTGGACAAATTGGCTTGTTCCCAAACTTTATTTGTAGGTTCCAGGAACTAGTGACATTTTTAATAAAGAATAAGTGTTTTCATTCATTGCTGTAATGTAAACTTGATTAGTTTCAGAACTCCCTCTTCAAACACTTCCTTAAATAACTATAAAACACTGTCATCTAGTGACAAAAATTAAGAACATCCATTATGCATTAATTAAACATTACCAGTTCTAGCTGAACAAAATAAACACTGCAGTAAATAAAATCAACCATTTAAACTCACATGAAAAGTTACATATAAACAATTATGATGCCCCTACATATTAACATACTGTAAAATTACTTAATGTAACATAATTATTCCATTTTGAAATTAAAAACACTATTAAATATGCATCTTTTTCAACAGGAGCAGACTATTAATCAAAAGTCAGTCATTAATACCAGGGAGATTTGTAGAATCCAGTAACGCCAATGTAATTCCCTCTTTTCCACATTTACTGATCACCCCCACCCCCGTCAAAGTGTGGAATCCTTTCTAACACAAAAAAATAAATATATCTGAAAAAGGTATGTTTAAATTTGGGGCATGTGCCCAGAGTAGATTGGTGTGAATTTCATGACAGGAAATTTCCTAAGCATATTTATCCTAATGGGAGCTATAGCAGTAGCTCAAAGAGGATAGTTTATCTTGTACTGTGTATTTCATGCTTGGCTTTTTATGTTGAAAAACTGAAAAAACTTTAAAAAGAGATATATCAGCAGTTTATGTTACAAAGAAGAAGGACCCCAAAAACACTTCATTCTAGCACTCTGAAAAATGTCAGGATAGCTACAGGTGGGTCAGTAAGTTCTGCCACATTGAATAATTGGTGGAAACAACCATTTCAGTTAACTAGTGGTGTCCCTTTTTAAAGATCTGGATAATAATGATACTTTAAAACAAAAGATTACCAGCGATAGTATTGTAGCTAAGCAAGTGCCAAAAGACTTGCAATTTGCTATATAGCCCAATGTTTTATAGGAATGGACAGTACTTCATAATCAACTGTTAAACTTTTTTGACCATTTTGGGTTTGAATTTATGGATATTTTGTACAATGATAATGAGCTCACCATGAAAGAGCTAGAAAAAGACATCAAAAGACTACAGGATGAAATAATTGGGGATTTGCTGTTTCCTTCTATGAAAAATGAATTCAACCAAACTTTTTCCAAAGTTGACAGGGAATGTGGAGTTATTAAAAAGAGAAAAGAGAAGAAACTAACTAGGGATTGTGAACAGTATCAAACTAATGGAACTTTTCCATGTCCCACTCCTGGGAATAAGTTTAAGTGGGTTTTCCATGTAGCTGTAACATATGATTGTAAAGATTGGGTGAAGATAGATGAAGGCTGCCAGCCAAGCCAGATAGGATTTTATACATAATTCTATCATTTGTAAATATAAATGTTGAAATACAGGCTTGTTTTCTTAAATGAAAGAATATGCTGTGAAATGTTGAACTTCAAAAAAAAATGTAACAACATTGCCCTCTGCTGTAAATAAAGCTAAGACAAGCATTTCATGTCTGTCCTTTGAAGTTAGAATTACTTCATGTCTGTCCTTTGAAGTTAAAGATTCGGAGTCATTCCGTCTGGGCTAGCACATTCTTTATATAGTTTTAACCAAGATTTAGATTGTTAGATTTAAACATGCAAATGTATTTTTATTGCTCTGGTTTCTGTCTAGGTGTAAAAGAATGTATGCAGTTTCTGTTGGCCTGGGAACCCCAGGAAAGGTGAAGAATGATGTAATGTTTATCAGAACTGCAATTTCAATTTAAACAGAAAGAACCAGAGATTATTAAGCATTTTTGTCTTGACTATCCAACTCACAGCACTGTCTTGTTCATATGTAAGTTATCTTAGACTTGTGTTTTCTTATAGAAATAACCAGGAACTAGAAAGATTAGACTAAATTTTTTTCTGTGATGTCAGAACTGTACTACTGAACTATTTTAAGTATTTCTGTGTGATCTCTGAACTCTTGACTAGCACTGTGTAGTAGAAAGTATTGTCTTGTGGTTTTAATTATTTATTATTAAATATTTTGAAACCTTTTAACTGTGGCTGGTTTGTGTAGAGATAAGTTAAGCTCTAAGAGTACATTGCATGAATATAAGGATCCTGTACCAAGACAATCTAATAAGCCTTGACTGTTTAGTTATACTACCAACTGGATAATACAATTGCACAGTAATAATTGGACACCCTTTTAATAGACCTTGAGCAGCTGATAAATATTAGCTGGGTGGTGGCAAGTGATTACTACCATATAGTCTTGGAAAAAGGGCACAGCTGGAAAACCTGTGCCAGCCTTTCCTAGGAGTGCCTGTGTGGTTATATAAACTCTTATCTTAAAGTGTGTGTGTGTCAGCTACATGGGCAGGGACATGAAACACTGGTTGGACAGAGAGGGTGCTGAAGATTTTAGCTTACCTAGTTGGCTGAGATCTGGACCTTATAGCTATGCCAGTGGGGAGTCTTATTGGGGACCTGGAGAGCAAGGGAGCGACCAGTCCCGGACTGACTGTGATCTCTGTGTGCTCTTAAGGGAAATTGCACTTTACTGTGTGTATTTGTTATCCTTTCCTCATATATGAGACACCCTCTCTGGTGTTAGTGGTGAGGATTGAGGCTCCTTGATCGCTGAGCCAAGGCACAGGTGTCACAATGATGATGACATTACAATTAATACAGTGGCCATAGAAAATAATGGGGACATTTTTTGGAAGAAACCAGCATTCCACAATGATATTCAAGACTATGGAATAAGAACAACAGGATTCAACAACAGTAGGATGTTCAATCAGGGTATGAGAATGGTGACTAGAGTAAGAACTATCAACCTGGCTGGAGATGATCGACCAGCTGGGGCCAGTTGTGGAGATAAGTATACCCTTGCAACTCATCGATCAAGGTACTGTTTTTTTAGTTTAAAGGCTTTAAGATTTATAATTACAGTCAACTGGACATTACACCAGTATATGGTGAATTATTTAGTAAAGGTTCTACTTTTGTGCCAGAAAATAAGTTTAAAGTAGTTGAACACATAATAGACTTGAAATTCTTTACATGCAAATTAAATTTGCCATTTTTTTTTTAAATTAAGCATCATTTGTTTGCTGGAACTGGCACATCCCCCATATCTGGCTGCATTTGAGGCAGCATGTGAGAGAGAGCTGAGAGCTTTGAAGGTTGGTTATACTAGATACAACTTAACTATAGATGATAGGAAGTTGTTAAATGACTTGAGCAATAACCGATCTATAAGGATTTTGAAACCAGTCAAAGGGGTGATGTTGATGGGCAGTTTTATGCACTTGCAGAAAATGTTACAATATCTCAGCAATGGTGACTTTTTTACTAGTGTGAACAGGAGCAAGATTAGTATAGGCTATTATGGTATAGATCTTTGGCTGGAGGACACTGTTACCGGTTATGGCTTGGGTGTTTTGGTTTATGTGTTTTTTTTGAAGGTTGACAATCCAACTACGTCAGGTGTCATGAAGTAAGACAGATTTATTATTGTATGTCTTGCCAAATAGCTATGAGCAGCAATGGTGTCATCATCATCATCATCAACCCCCCTCTTTCCCATTTTTTTACATGTGGTTGGGGTATCATGATAACTGTCACCATCTCTCTCTCAGTTCAGTGCCATGCTCCTGTCTTTTTTTGACACTCATGCTTGACTGTCGCAGATCTTCTCTCACACAATCCATCCACCTCTTTGCTGGATGTCTTACCTTCTTCCTGTCTGTTCCAAATCTTGTTCACTAGACTGTCTTCTGCTTTTCTGCACATGTGTCTGAACCACTGTAATCTGCTCACTTTGATCTTTTCTGCAATTGGAAGTACTTTAGCTTCTGCTATTATATCCTCATTTCTTCATCTGTCCTACAATGTGCATCCTACCACCCTTTTTAGGCACTTCATTTCCATCACCTCTAGCTTCCTCATCTGCTCTACCTTTACTGCTCAGGTTTCTGTACCATACAGTAGTACTGGTCACACCATTGTCTTGTACACCTTACTTTTCAGCTTCTTTGGCATTCTTCTGTCATTTACTACACCTGAGACTATATACCAGTTGGTTGCAGTCCCTCTGATTCTAGCTTTGACCTTTTCATTCAGACTTCCCTTCTCCTCAACCACCCCTCCCAGATACTTGAAGCTGTTAAACTATTCCACTATCCTCCCTTCTATCTCAAGTCTCAGGCTCTTCTGATTTCACTAATTTGCTGCCATTACCACTGTCTTATCTGTGTTTAGTTTCATCCCATGTGCCTTCAGTTTTGCATTCCATTCCCTTATTCTTTGCTGAAGTGCTTGCTCAGAGTCTGCCTGTAATGTCACATCATCTGCATACAGCAACTTTGTTGATCTGTCCCCTCTGACTTGTTTGCTAATGTGGTCCATCATCACTATGAACAGCAATGGGGCTGAGAGCTGAACCCTGGTGCACACCCATTCCCACTGGGAACCCTCTGTGAGACCAAACACTGTTCGTACTTGGGTCATTGGGTCCTTGTACATAGCCTGCAGTAATTCTACCACTGTTTCAGGGACTTCAAGCTACTGCAGTACTGCCCAAATCAGCTTTCATGGGATCTTGTGTTATGCTTTCTCCAAGTCTAGGAATGCCCATTTGGACTATTTCCTAATTTCTAGCTTTTTCTCAACTATCTTTCTCACACCAAACTTTGGATCAGTCGTGCTGCATCTTGATCTGAATCTGAACTGCTCATCTCTCACCTTACATTCTACTACTCTGCGTATCCATTTATCAATCTCCCTCTCCAGAACTTTCATACAATGTGACAGGAGTTTGATGCCTCTGTACTGCCCACAGTTGTGGATGCCCCTTTGTTCTTGTACAATGACACAAGTATGCTTATTCTCCAGTCATCTGGGATATACCTTTCTATCCACACTGCTATGAGTACCCTCATTATCCATTTTTCCCCTATCTCACTCAGCATCTTTATCATATCTGCTGTGACATCATCTCTGCCTGCTGCTTTCCCTGACTTCATTTTCCTTAGAGCTATTATAGGTTCATAGGTTCATACTAGGCTATCCGCCCTAGGGCATTTATAAGCCTAGCCAGAGTGTGTTTGGCTTTTGCCACCCATTTTAAATGAATTTTGCTATGCCCTTTTTCGAGGTTAGTATACTGTGCCTCTGTCTAACAGTGACACAGAAGTGATACCCGGGGTAAACCTACTATCTCCCATCCACTCATCAAGATTCCTCTTGAAGAGAGTCAATGAGGGACTCTGCCTAACCTGGACTGGGATTTTATTCCAGAGTGAAGGGAACCTTTGGGTTATGAATCTGTCCCTCCAACATGTCCTATTTATTTCAGTGCTGAGGTTCAAGTCTCTCAAGCGCGTAGCTCGATGGGATTTGGATTTTCTGAGGTGCAGCATGTCCATTAATTCTGGGTTGGACATGGCTTTATACGTCAGGCACAGATCACCTCTGATCAGGCGGTATGCCACTGAGTAGAGCTGGAGTTTCTTTAACCGGGCAGCATATGGCATCTGTTTGAGCCCTTTGATCCTCTTGGTGAGGTACTTTAGGGGCTTTCCAGTTGCTGCAGGTGTCTGGTAAGGTACATCCCAAAAGGGGCATTGTACTCAGTTATGGGCCTGATGAGGGATGGGTAAAGAGGCATGATGACCTCCCCTGATCTAGATGTGAATCCCTTCATGATTAGGTGGGCTATATAAAATGTTTTTCTAACCACTTTGGCCACATGGTTGTCAAATGAGAGACCGCTATCAACTTGGGTCCCCAGGTCCTTAATTACTTCTTCCTTACTTAATGGATTACCACCTATGTTGTAATTTGTGGGCACTTTGTTTTTGCCAAAGGGGATGACTATACACTTTTTGGCGTTTAGCTTGAGGCCATGGCTCTAGCACCAGTTGTCTGTTTCTATGAGGCCCTTTTGTAGGATGCTTGTGTCAGCTGGAGAGTCGATTATGGCGCCCAGTTTGCAGTCATCTGCGAACTTGGTCAGCCACAGTCCTTCCGTGTTAGCCTGTACCTCCGAGAAATATATACCGAACAAGACAGGTCCCAGGACTGAGCCTTGTGGGATGCCACTTGTAACTGGTTTGGAGTCTGACATGGCTCCAGCAATTCTAACCATGTGGGTTCTGTCCTTGAGCCAGTTTGCAACCCATCTAGTGACATAGGGGTTTATATTTAAGCTGGTGAGCTTATCTATAATGCCCAAGTGGGGTATTGTATCGAAGGCTTTTGCAAGGTCCAGGCAGGCTGTGTGGACCACCTTCCCCTCGTCAATGGCCTTGGTGACTGTTTCAAAGAAATCGACCAGGTTTAAGAGGCAGGATCTGCCCTTAACAAAGCCAAACTTGGTAGGATCCAGTGTCTGTAGGTCCCCAATATCTTTATTTATGAGGTCCGTGATGATCCTTTCCATAGCTTTGCAGGCCAAACTAGTCAAGCTTATGAGGCGATAGTTTCCAGGATCCGTTGAGGCACCAACTTTGTGGAGAGGGACCACTGCTGCTGTACGCCACTCTTTGGGTACATATCCTGTAGTAAGGCTGAGATTGAACAGTAGTTTTATGTTTGGGTTTACTTCTTCTTGGAGTTCATGTAGGACACAGCCCGGGACACCATCTGGTCCCATTGATGCTGTGTTTTCTTGCTTTGGAGAGGGCGGCTCTTACCTGAGCATCTGAGATGTCAGGGGGGCAGCACTCTGCTGGGATAGATATTTGCCCTTTTGGTGGAGAAGGGGGGGAGAAGTTTGCACTGAACCTGTCAGCTAGGATGTTGGCAATGTCTGTGGGTTCAGTGTATTTTTTGTCATTTTGGACTAATTCTGACCATATCTGGGAATTCCCACCCAGGTTCCTAATATAACTAAAGAAAGCCTTGTGATTATCCTTAGTGTCCTGTGCAATTTTTCTCTCAAAGCTGGCCTTAGACGATTTTATGAGTGTCCATAGTTTTTTGCTAATACTGATCAGAGATGCCTTCCCTTTTTGGGATTTTGCTCTATCATGTAGTAACTTCCTCCTTCTATTGTATAGTTTGTTTATGGCTGGGGTCCCCCAGACAGGACGCCTAACTTTGGAGGATTGGGTCTTGGTTTTATTTGGGATTGCATGATCCATGCATTCCTGAAGGTGTTCATAGAATGCGTTTATAAAGGATTCTGCGGTCTGGGCCGTATTTTCCACGGGCCCGGGGGCTTTGAAGGATTCCACCTCGGTTTTGAGGAGTGTGAAATTTGCTTTAGAGAAGTTTTTCACTGTAGTTTTCTGGGCAGGGGCTGGGATCGGGATGTGAATATCTAGTGAGATTAGTTTATGGTCTGATCTTACCAGTGAGGGATTCACTTCTGGTCTGGAGCATAGAGTCCCCATGTCGGTGATGATCAGGTCCAGTATGTTTTCTGCTCTTGTGGGAGTGGCAACAAGTTGTTCCATAGCATTTGAGTTTATAAATTCTAGGAACCTTTGGGCTAGGGTGTTGGAGCTAGAGTAATGCTCCCAGTCTTTGTTAGGGTAGTTGAAGTCGCCCAATATAATGGTGTTTGGAGAGACCTTCATATTTTCCAGTGTTCTCAGGAAGGCCGAGTGGGGTTGCTGGATTTGGGAGGTTGGTCTGTAGCAGTCTATAAACTGGAAGGCAGTTTTACCCACTGTTAGTTGCACATGGATAGTCTCTGATGCTTCGTGCTGTGCCACCAACCTGGAGGTGTGGGTATCTTTGACAAATATTGATACTCCCCCTCCCTTATTACTTCTTCTAGCGTGGGATCCTCTTATTTTCTCATCATAGGCTGTGCCTGGAGCAGTACAGCTTCTGTGGGATTTTCTTCATTCAGAAGCTGCTGGAAGTACTCCTTCCAATTACCTTTGATGCCCTGTGTGCTGGTGAGCAGGTTTTTGCTGGCATCCCTTATGAAAGGTGTCTAATTATCTTCTTTATCAATCTGCCTTTACCTTGCAACCTGATAGAGTTTATTTTTCCACCTACTGATTCACTTTCCAGAAGCTAGTAGAGTGTCTCCGATGCCTTGTTCTTTGCTATTGCAACTCGTTTCTTAGCTAGCCAGTATTCCTTCTTAGCCTGGTCCATCTTTTCTATCTCCCATTTCTTCCTGCACTCCTTCTTTCTTTTGATGACTTCTTGGACTTCTGCATTCGACCACCAGCTTTCCTTATGCACCTTATTTCCATACCTAGCTCGGCCACATATTTGTTCTGTAGTCCTCACCAGACATCTTAACCATACACAATTCCTCAGCATTTACTGGTTTTGAGTTCCAAATAATGAGGTGCCATGAGTTCTCAAGTGGCCCCCTTTATTCCCGAATTTCCCAGCTTTTTTATTTTTTATTCTTTTCTTTTTTATTTTTGGCAATTTTCTGCTGACATCATCACATGCAGAGACATGCATGATGAGGTCAGCTTCATGAGCAGCCTGCCAGCCTGTTGGAATTTGGCTCAGGGCTCGAGAGGTGGGACTGACTGACTCAATGTACTTTGATGGCCAGCAGCAGTGTAAAAGTAGTGTGTGTGTGTTGACAGCAGGGCTGCAGCAGCAGCAGCAGAGTTTCCCCACCTCTTCCAGGTAAGTAAAACAAGTAAAAAAATAGCAATTCAGCACCTTTAACTGTTAACAATGGGACAAAACATAGTAATTCAACACTTTTAACTGTTAACAACGGGACCATTCCATTATTTCTGGTCCAGACACATTCTGTCTTCCCACTCTGCACAATATGTGCAATTGAATATTACTTAATTGCTGTATTTGAATAGATGTGTGCAGTTGAATATTACTTTTACTTTTAACTGTTAAGAATGGGGAGCAGGTCCAGTCTGTAAATTGCTTGCTGTATTGAATTACTGCATTTGGGAAGGTCCGTTCTGTAATTGCTTGCTTTTAGCTGTTAAAAATGAACAGGTCCATTTGAATTACTGCATTTGAAGAACATGTCTGTTCTATAAATTGTTTGCTGCATTGAATTAGTGCATTTGGGAACAGGTCCATTCTGTAATTGCTTGCTTTTAGCTATTACTGCAATTGAAGAACAGGTCAGTGCCCCACGCAGTATGTGCAGTTGAATATAACTCTGGGTCATAGGTCTGTTCTGTAATTGCTGCATTTGAATATTTTTACTTTTAGCTGTTAAAGAACGGGAAACAGTTAGGTATAACTGATGGTTAGGGTTACCCAGGATCAAACCCTGTACCTTAAGTACAAGGGTCAAGAGCCTGAATTCTCTACCCATACCACCGCTTGTGATTCAAGGAGTTAACCATAGCTCTCAAATGTCCAAAGCTTCACAGAGTATCTGGAATGTTTGGCTGATGGCTCATACTTTTGATCTGTGTTTCTCTTAAAATTTGTGGTTTTCGTGAAAATTGGTGTGAACTGAATTCACTAAATAATTGTAGCCATTTAAGTTTCAGTCTTCCTATCTTTCAGGAAATGCATGGTAACACCAAAACATTTTATTCTAGCAACTTTCTAAGATTATACAAGCACTGTTTTAAATGTGTCCCACTCCCTGATTTTGGACCTTTGCCCCCCAATACATTTTGGCTTTTTCCAGACTTCTTGTGCTGCAAAGTTCTTCAGGGGAAGAGAAGTTTAGTGCTGCTTATGCCAAGTCTGTTTGCGTTGTTAGTAGAACAACAGGTAGTATACTTGCTTTTGTTGCAGAAGGCTGTGGGTTCTACTCCCACAGCATGTAAATGGATTGTTGATACTGTACTGTGTTATACTTTTAAAGGGGGTGGATTCTGCAGTCCGCAGAATGGCCTCCTTTGTTAGAGTGGGTGGGGTTACATACTTATATATGCAAATTGTATGTTAATCAGAGTGCAGATTTGTACCTATTTTTCATGGGCCTTTGTCCAGATTTTTGTTGTTTCCAGATTGAGAGCTATGGTCCTCACACATGCTGTTGCATTCTCATTCTTTAACTTCACCTATTGCCTCCTCTTCTTGGTTTGCTAGAGCCCTGAGTGAGTAATTCCTTGAACTGTTGTGCTTTCTCTCCAGTCAACTTCTAGGTCTTCAGTCTGGTCTCTGTTGACCTTAGAGCCTTCTCTGACTACTGCTTGCAGCTGATTGTGGCAATCAGTGGTTTATGCTGTGGGCCAGCTGTTTCACTAGGGATAACTTTGCAACCATTGATTCTACCCCATTGCTCTTTCCTTACTAGCAGAAAGTCTACGTGGCCACTCTTGTATGTGAGCTTGTGATTCTCTCTCTTTTTGAGCCATGTGTTGGCTACTATCAAACCATTTCCTAGACAGAAGTTTAGAATGGCCTCTCCTTCTTTATTCCTGTTGCCCCACCCATGTGGACCCAGGCAGTCCTCATATCCTGTTCTGTCAGTCATCAATACCAATTCATGTTGTCTTGCTTTATCTAGTAGGTCCTGCAACTGCTGTCTGAATGCACTCTTTTCCTCACTATCACAACCCTGCTGTGCAGTATAGGCTGAGATTATTAATAATGCCCTATCATTACACTGGTGTCTGACTGCCATGAGTCTGTCACTAATTCTGATAATATCCCTCACTGCCTTCTGAAGCATCTCTCTCTTCGCAATTCCCACACCATTTCTAAACTGTCCTCCACCTGACTATAGACTCTGTATCCCAAGCCAAGTGGCTTCCCTGCACTTTCTATCTTGTCTCTTGGATACATAGGATGTCCAGCCTGCTCTGTATCATCACGTCATCCACTTCCAAGTTGTGTCCTGCCAGTGAACTTACATTAAGTGTAGCAATTCTCATGCCCATTTGGCGACATTAGTCAACATGACAGAATCACCTTGAACCATATTTTACACTGGTTAGCGCTGTCATGGAACTCAGTCTGTGATCTGTGTTCTCCTGTCTTGAGGATACTGTCCAGAGCAGCACAGTAGATGCCCAAAGTGGTTGGTCTGTACAACTCTTCCCCATGTAGGGCACCATGTAGAATCTGTGCTGATGCCCACAGCTCCATTCATTGGTGAGTCTGAGATGGGAACATTCAGCATGTCTTTTGGAGGTGGGATCAAACCTTGTACCTTGTGCATGGCAGGCAAAGACCTTAACCATTATGGCAACTGGTCTTTTGTACTCTGTACAGTAATGAGTGTAAAAAATACACCTGTTGCCCAGCCTTCCCTGTGGCAATGGGTGTAAGTTCATGGCCACAATACAGGTGAGCCAGAGTTATAAGCTAGCACATTCCAACTTTTATTAATGTTGCGCCACTCAATTTTTACAAAGAAAGAACAATATACAGATAATTATACATAACAATAAGTATGCATAGCAATGGATATCATATGAACTATATCTGTGACTGCAGATATACTGAAAATTATGTTAACTGAGTTGCACATCTCTTTTCTGTCCTGGGATGGACTTCATACTTCAGTGAAAGCCATATACACATGACTGTATAAACCAGGACCTTATCAGATCACACACACACACACATATACATGGATAACCACTAATTCTTTATTGTGTCTATATAATTAATGAGCATGCCTGACAAACACATCTTCTGTGTCAAGAAGGTAAAAACACCTATGTGGAAGAATATGTTTTGTCTAGTTTACATAAGTTTGAAACCCACATTGTATAAATTACTTTTATCACTGTGTAAAGCCACACAAAAATGTGTCAGGTCATAAAATTTATACCCCAATACATGTCTGAAAAGTTAAGTCATCTAACAAGTACAGCAGCATCCAACTCATAAACTAACAACAACTGTCACATTACCCTTCCTAATTCATAAACTGCCTTCTTCTTTGTTTGGCATTGTTGTTCTCTGCTTAACATCATGCAAATGCAGTTGGCATGGTTGCGCAGGTTTGCAGACTAGCAGTAAAATGCGATATCATGAATTGGTGGGAAAACACATTAACTGTTGCTGTTTGACCTGTGTGGACATGGCAGGAGCTAGAAAGGAAGGTACCCAATTTAGGGCTCAAAGATGGGGTGGAAAGAAGTCCAGAATATTCATTGTACTCCTTGTAGGCTTTTGCAGGGGAAACATACCAGGTCTCAGTATTAATTAGAGGCTTGGAATAGTCTTGCCAAGGTTGTCTCCAGTGTGACTGGCATTCCAAAAAGTGAACGTTTAAGAAGACTAAGAGAAGCAAGGGCTATGTATGCATCACTAAATAATTATTAATGTATTAAAAGTCTTGCTCTTCTATACATCAATAGCAATGTAAACATGCATATCTTAACTGTAAAAGAAAGCATGTATGCTTCATTCTGTAGCTCAAGGCAATTGTAGGAGTCAGTTGTAAAAGTGTATTCAGATGTTCGGGGGAGCAAACCTCACAGGTAACAAATACATTGTAAAATAATATAAAATTATGAAATATTAATTTCAACAAAACTGGCATAAATGCCATGTTGTTAACTTAGGTTCATAGGTTCATAGCTAGGTACTAGGCTATCTGCCCAAAGCCATTTATAAGCCTAGCTGGAATGTGTTGGCTTTCACCACCCCCTTAGATTAGTTCCCTGTGCCTCTGTTCAGTACAGCCACTGAAGTGATCCCCAGGATAAACTTTCTGTTTCCCATCCACTCGTCAAGGTTTCTTTGAAGAGTGTGTTAGTGAGGAGCTCTGCCTAATATACACTGGAATCTTGTTCCAGAGCATGGGGAATCTCTGGGACAGGAATCTATCCCTCCAGCATGTCCTATTTATTGTTGTGGTGAGGTTTAGATCCCTAGAGCGTGTAGCTCGAGGGGATATGGTTTTCTTTAGGTGGAGCATGTCTGTCAATTCTGGATTGGACATGGCCTTGTATGTCAGGCAGAGATCATCTCTGAGTAGGCGGCATGCAACTGAGTACAGCTGGAGTTTCTTCAGTCGAGTTGCATAGGGTATCTGTTTGAGGCCAGTGATCCTCTTGGTGAGGTACTTCTGTGGTCTTTCCAGCTATTGCAGGTGTCTTGTAAGGTACATCCCAAATGGGGCATTGCACTCTATGATGGGTCTGATGAGTGATGCATAGAGTGGCACAATGACCTCTTTTGATCTGGATGCAAACCCTTTTGTGATTAGGTGGGCCACATAGAAGGATTTTCTAACCACTTTGGCAATGTGATTATCAAAGGAGAGATGACTATCTACTTGGGTCCCCAGATCCCTTATTACATCTTCCATATTTAGGGGGCTACCACTTATGGGGTAGTTTGTGGGTACGTTGTTTTTTCCAAAGAGGATGACTATGCACTTTTTGGCATTTAGCTTGAGGCCGTGGTTTTGACACCAGGCATCTGTCTCAGTGAGACCCTTTTGGAGGATATCTGTGTCAGCCAGTGCGTCAATTGTAGCCCCTAGTTTGCAGTCGTCTGTGAACTTGGTCAGCCATAGTCCTCCTGTGCTTGCCTGTACCTCTGAAAAGTATATGTCAAACAGGAGGGGTCCTAGGAATGAGCCCTGGGAAATACCACTTGTAACTGGTTTAGAGTCAGACCTATCTCCCGTAACTCGTACCATGTGGGTTCTGTCCGTGAGCCAGTTGGCAACCTCATCTCCTGAAGTAGGGGTTTATGTTCAGGCTGGTGAGCTTGTCTATAATGCAAGGTCTAGGTAGGCTGTGTGGACCACCTTTCCCTCGTCTATAGCCTTGGTAACTATCTCAAATAAGTCCACTAGGTTTAGGAGGCATGATCTGCCCTTAACAAAGCCGAACTGGGTAGGGTCCAGTGTTGGGAGGTTCCCAATTTCTCTGTTAATGAGATCCATCATGATGCACTCCATAGCCTTGCAGACCAAGCTAGTCAGGCTTATAGGGCGATAGTTCCTGGGATCTGTTGTGGCTCCACCTTTGTGGAGTGGAATAACCGTTGCTGTGCACCACTCTATGGGCACGCAGTCTGTGAAGAGGCTGAGTTTGAACAGTGTGTTTAAGTGAGGGGCTAGTTCATCTTTGAGCTCATGTAGGACGTAGCCTGGGACACTGTCCGGTCCCATTGATGCTGTGTTTTTGGCTTGGGAGAGGGCTGTTTTAACCTGAGTGTCTGTGCTTTCAGGGATACTACATTCTTCTGGTATGGTTATGGGCCCTTTTGGGAGTGAGAGGTGGGAGAAGTTTACACTGAACCTGTCTGCCAGGATGTTGGCGATATCGGTTGGTTCAGTGTATTTTTTGCCATTCTGCACTAACTCTTGAGCAGATCTGAGAATTGCCACTTAGATTCTTGACATAGCTAAAGAATGCCTTGTGGTTATCTTTGGAGTCCTTGGCAATTTTTCTTTCTAAGCTAGCCTTGGATGATTTTATGAGGGATCGTAGTTTCTTGCTGATACTGATCAGGGATGTTTTCCCTTCTTGGGATTTTACTCTTTTCTGTACTAGTTTCCTCCTTCTATTGTATAGCTTGTTTATGGCAGGGGTCCACCAGACTGGTTTCCTTTCTTAGAGGAGTGAGTATTGGTTTTGCTTGGGATAGCACGAGCCATGAATTCTTGTAGATACCCGTAGAGTGCATTAGTAAAGGATTTTGCAGCTTGGACAGCATTACCTTTAGCATGGGGGATTTGAAACTTTCCACCTTGGTCTTAAGTAATGTGAAGTTTTTTTTGAAAAGTTTTTCACGGTGGTTTCTTTGACCGGGGGTGGGGACGAAATGTGGATATCCAGAGTGATTAGTTTATGGTCAGATCTAACCAGCGAGGGGTTGACCTCTGGTGTAGAACACTGGTCACCCATATTGGTGATGACCAGGTCCAATATGTTGTCACCTCTGGTGGGGGTGTTGACCAACTGATCTAGGGTGTTTGAGTTTATAAATTCTAGGATATGTTGAGTAAGGGATTTAGTACTTGAGTAGTTCTCCCAGTTAATGTTTGGGTAATTTAAATCACCCAATATCAGGGTGCTTGGTAGGACCTTTATTTTTCCCAGTGTTTCCAGAAATGTGGAATGGGGGTCCTGGGACATGGTGGGTGATCTGTAGCAAGCTACAATTTGAATTGCAGTACTGCCTGTTAGTTGCATGTGGATGATCTCTGAAGCATCGTGCTGTGCCACTAACCTGGAGGTGAGAGTATCCTTGATGAATATGGATATGCCCCCACCTTTTGTATTTCGGTCCCGGTTTTGTGGCCGAAACGTATGGTATGAGTTGTAGCCTGGTGGTGCTGTAATATGTGTAAAATCATAACTGCAATCTATGCACATTGAAAGGATTCCATGCAACAATTGTCAGTCCTAGTTTGTAGCTTTTAAAAAGCATAGTTAACGTAAAAGTAAAAATATATTACTATTGTACTAATTTATTGTATGAGACATATGATGGCTCTAATTCTTTTTTTTTCTTTTTTGTTTTTTCTCTCTTACCCACCCCTTATCTCTTTTTTTTATTTTATATGTGTGGTCACAATGTTCTGATGTCATTAATTTGCGATGACTGACAAAATGATTTCCATCACAGGGAGGTAGGCTAACCAGTGCAGCTCAACTTGCCACTCCTCCAATGGCTGCCGCACCGATGCCCAGCACATCTGGGGTGCAACCCAGCATTACTGCCTCTGCAGCCCCTGCACTACCTGAGCCCTCAATATCAGGTAGCATTACCATAGCAGCTGGTGCAGTGGTACCCTCTGGGAGTATTGGTGGAGGTGGGAATTTTTTCATCCACCAGGAACTGCCAGACATGGTGTGTGAGGTCGTAGAAGGTAGCATTATTGCATGCCTCAGCCAAATGGAGAAGATGCTTGTTGGAATGCTGAGAAAAAATTGTCAAGCACTTCAACAAAAAGCTGAGAAAGGGGATGATGATGACATTTCTGAGGGTGACACCAGATTCTCACTGTCCCCATGCTTGACGGGGCATGGGCCTCTGATGTCCCCTCCCTATCCCCAATCATGGTGTCCTCCAACTTTTTGTGTCCCTCACCATCCCTGTCTCTGTCTTGTTTGTCCTATTTCTCTGCACTTGTTTCCTCACCTACCCTAATTACTTGACCCTGACATACCTATGCCCCTAGTCAATACTGGATAGCTATGATTCTTTCTTAATTCCCTCCTGAACATTCCTCTATTGCTTCTCCTTTGTTCATCTCTCTGCTTGCCCCCCATTTCACCACTTTCCTAGCTACCCCATTTTCACACCTTTCATCTGATCAAAAAATAGAATCACACCCCACACATGAATAATAAATCCCTAATAAAGGCTTTCACTTTTTGTCCTCTGCATTTGCACAGATTTTTGCATTGCTCACCAATGCTGAGCGATGGTGAATGGCTTTTCATGACCTATGCCATAGTATGGTTACTTCCACGCAATGCTGCTTAAACTCGCTTCCCTAAAGGAATACAGTTACATCAGAGTAAAGGTAGTGCTTTGAAACATTTACTTGAACATTAATTTAGACTGATGAATGTACAAAATGTCCACATGTGCACTGTTGACACAATTCAGTTGACTGTTGGTTTTTATACATTATTTCACGATACTCATTGCCTCTCACATTTTCAAAAAACTTATCAGATTTACTTATGTAATACCATCCTGATAAGCATGTATAAAAAATTAAATTGAGCTGGATTTGAAATGTCTGTCATTTGTTCTCAAAATATGAGTAGCTTGCTGTTATACCTGCTGCCACAGAGAAAGCTAGACAGCAGGTGTTTTTCTTGCGCTCAGTACTGTCCAAAGTACTGACTGCCATGACTCTCCAATTAGCATGTTTGCATGGAGAAGGGTGAACCTATAGAAAAATCACTTTTTTCCAAATTAAGCACAGACCTGCATTTGCTCATCACTTAACTCTGAGCAAACAGGGAAGGCAATAGCAATAGTACTTCATGTTTTAAAAATTAGAATACATTTCAAATATAAAGTACATATAAACACCATATTATCTGTCAGCTATTTCTGCCATAGGCTACATGCATAAGTACTTCTTTAGTTTAAGTTGCAGTCATTAAATATGAATCTTGCCTGCATAAACATTTTGCCATCGACTGTGCAAACTAGTTGCTCACTGGTGCGCTATGGAAAGAGCTGATTGGCATGTATTAGTATGTTTAATGCCAAGTTAATTTGCAAGCAGAAAAAGCAACAAAATTACAAACTGAAGTAAAAGCCACAAAAATTCAGTGGCTTACAAATCCCAGTCTGTTTAGAACAAGATGCAAATCTCCAGAAAATGTTGTGTAATACTCTTTAATAAAATTATTTAAAATAAGATAACCACTTTAATTTTGTTTCACCACAAAACTTCATCAGATAAATCCAAGGGAGTAGGGCCAACAATTTATGTAAGACATCACTCCTCAGCAGCCAATTAAAGTGTCAGAAGTGAGCCAACACCCGCTAAAGGGAAACATACTTTCTCTTCTTAAAAGAGTTTATGGATTTATGGAACTTGAAAGACAGGGGCCTTGTCATCATGGAACAGAAAAAATACTCCAGGAGAATTAAGGAAATGTTAAACAACAGTTTTTACAGCAAAGTATCCAGAAGTGAATTAAATCAAGCATACAGGAAGGTCACTTCTCTTTTAAATGATATGGTTACAGAAGGAATAATCAACATTGAAGAATTTAACTACCTTAGCAATATCTCTCCTGTGACACCTACAATTTTTGGGATTCCCCATATCCACAACGACCTTAATAACCCTCCTATGTGTCCTATTGTGGACAGTTGAGGACCTATCATTCAGGCATGTTCTAACTTTGTGGATTATAAATTAAAAGACATACTTAAAACTGAACCACACATTTGCAAAGACTCTTGAGAGTTCTTTAAAAACATCAATAACACCACCTATGTGGAGACTGATCTACTAGTCACTATTGATGTGGTTGCTTTATACACGGTGATATCACATGAGGTAGGATTACACTTGTTCCGTGAGTTTCTTGAAAACAAAGGCTTGAACAATGATCAGACTAGTCTACTGGAAGATTTGTTGGAAATTGTACTTACCAACAACTATACATAAAGGACAATTGCATCATCAAAACCAGCCTGTGGCCATTGGAGCAAATTATGGCTCCATTTGTGCCAGTATTGTAATGGCTAAATGGGAACAAGCCTTTGTGTTCAATGTCCCCTTTATACATCTGTGAAATTTTATACCAGATACCTGGATGATTTGTTTATCATCTGGTGGGATACTGAGGAGAAGCTGATGGAAAGTATGAATTACATCAACTCAAGCACAGAGTTTTTGAAATTTACAATAAATAAGGATACGTTTAGTATTTCTTTTATGGATTTTTTTTTTGCCCAAAGACTCAAATAATGGTCATTATGATTCGAGGATTTATCGAAAGCCAACTTACTCCAACTCCTTCCTCCATTTTTTGAGTGCTCATCCCCTTGCCTAAAAGAAATCAGTAGTAAAGGGTCAATTTGTGAAGGCCCAAGAACTGTCACCCTGGAACAATACTTCTGGGAAGAGTGTGCTATCCTAAAAAACATGTTTCTGGCAAGACGCTACCCAAAAGAGTATGAAACTGACATCAAGGAGGAAATGGTGATGGAAAGGAAAATTAATTATTACATCCCAATACTCAATAATAATGGTGCTGTTATAATTGAAACCAGCAAAGAAGATAACAATTGAACTGGTGATCTGGGGAGTGCCTTCATTAACAACCTTAAACAACCATCAGACCATAAGATGGATACTTAAGAAGAATTGGGATTTATTTAAAGAAAACAGGGAACTTTTACAACTACTTCCAGAATGCCCTTCAGTGGTTTTTGGAAGAAGGAAGAACACAAAGAAGATGTTAGAAGGTAAAATGCTTAATTGCAATGCAACCAGTAACATTTGTGGAATGACCAAATGTGGGCGATTCTCATTCTGTAAGTGAATCCAAGTGGGTCACTCTTTTTAGATATAAAACCAACATGTTCAGGTTGGAGGAAAATTTGATTAAACAGCAAAGGTGTGGTCTATGCTGCTCTCTGTCAGATACATCCATCATTTTACATTGGAAAGACTGAACGCGCCTTAAAAGAAAGGATGTATGAACATCTTTATGATTTATAAAAAGGCAAAATTATGAATACCCTGGCTAGGCATGTAACAGAATTTCATGACCATTACTTTTATCCACTAAGGGACTCGAGGAAGCCCGTAGCACTTATTTCTAGAAAGAAGGGAAGCATTTTGGCAGCTAGTATTTCAAGCTGATGTTTGGCCAGGTATTAATGAATGTATCTCTATTTCCAAAAACCACAGGTAGGAACCACTTTTTTTTTTTTTCCTTTTTGGAGTGGTTCCTACCTGTGGGTTTTGGATTTACTTTCTTGGGTATAGTTTTTTTGTCTCTCTATTTCCAGTCTGTTAAAATCAAATGCTTTAAGATGATAATGCAAGTTTCCCTTTAAGGGGGGGGTGCTTGCTCAATTTTTACACTTTGATTGGCTGATGAGGAGTGATGTTTTACAGAAATTGCTGGCTCTACTTCCTTGGATTTCTCTGATGAAGTTTTGTGGTGAAACAAATTGAAAGTGCTTATCTTATTTTAAATACTAGAGGTTTTTAACGGTCCTATCCATTACACAGCATTTTCTGGAGATTTGCATCTTGTTGTTCTGAACAGACCGGGGTTTGTAATCCATTGAACTTTTGTGGCTTTTACTTCAGTTTGTAATGTCCAGTTAGTCTTTACCCCATTATAATCAATGTAAAAACACAACTGAAGGGAAGGCACTTGTTAGTGATGGAACACATAATGTGGACATCAATTCATCACAAATATGAAGAGACGAACATACACAATGGCATCCTTGTTGATCACAAAACATGTATGTGCATATATGTGTGTGTGTGTGTGTGGGGGGACGACTGTAAGTGTTTAATGTACACAACATATTGAGAAACAGGCGCATATGTCTCATTTCTGCAACATGCATTCCTAACACCTTATTACAGCTAATTGGAGAAGCTGTCTTTTAAAGCATACATGCACATTGGAACAACATAAAATCCAAATTCCACAATTTGCACACTGATTTCATTCAAACTTATATGGGTGGGCAGCTGGTAGGAATCTCACCAACTGTCATTTTGTTAATCTAGATGTGGACTCTTTAGTCACTGTCATTCCCTCAAATATAGGGATACGTAGTGTGAACAAACAGAATATGGCCAATCATTTATTAATATTTTATGTAACATCTTGCTTTTAGTTCTTGAGAACAATGATTTCCTGTTCCAACAACAATAAACAAGTACAGGGAGTTGCTATAGGCACCCCCCAGGCAACACATTTGCCAACATTATAATTTATATGAGGGAACGGGAGCACATTCTATCAGCAAGCAATCCATTTCATGAGAATGTACAGTACAAACTATTTGTGGATGAACTGATTATCATCTAGGAAGGGAACAAACCTACCTTTGATTTGTTTTATGATTATATATTTAATACATGTAAGTTTTTAAAATTTAAGAAATGTTTCTCTTCCTTGAACACTGATTTTTTAGATATTACCATCACTAAAGATGATAATGGTATTCTTAATACCTGTTTATACAATAAACCTGTTAAAATGTAACAACACTTTATATAGAAACAGTATGCATCCTGACTTCATTTTGAAGAATGTAGCAAATAACTAATTCTTGAGAATAGATAGATTAAATACGCAAGACAAAAATATGTCTGAACAGATGAAGGCTGCTGTTGAAGACTTGGCCCTTAGAGGTTACAACAAGCAAGAAGTCCAGCAGATATGTGAGGACATTAAAAAGAAAAGAAAGACAATTGCTGCACCTGTTTTCTCTAACCAAGTAGATAGGCACACAGAGCATGATACCTATAATACCACTAAACTGAAACTTACATGTACCTTGACTTATAAGAGAAACTCCTTAGCCATTGGAAATATAATCCGTAAACACTGGCACACACTACAGGACATTCCATCATTTAGTAATTATATCACTTCATGACCCCTGTTTTCATATAAGAGACACAGAAAATTAAAAAAGTATATTATGGCATAGAGGACAACCCAGACTGTGATTTACATCCAACTCACAGAAAAAAAGGCACTTATAAATGTGGCAGCTGTGTATTCTGTAAGCATATTGACACTAGGAAAATTATTATGCATCCTGTAATGCCACGAATTTTGAAATTAGAGCCTATGGTAATTGTTACACCAGGAATCTGGTATATCTAGAAATATGCAATCACTGCAGTTACTATTATACAAGTAAAGCAAACCAGAGACTTAAAGACTGCATATCCAGTCATCTCTCAAAAATTAATAGAGAAGTTACTGATGCCTTAAGCAAACATAAGCTGGAGAAGGGATCTACTCACAGTTTTAAATTCCTGATTTTAGAAGTTGTATATGAAAACAAAAGAGGCGATAAAATTGTTCTCAGAACTGACAGAGTGGAACTGAACTGGATTTTGAGCTTCAAGGCTCATATTATGCCAGGGCATAATGGTATTGCCCCTCTTAAACCTATACTCATAATCAAGCATGAGTCTGTGTAAATACATTTGTTGCAGCTATATATGTATATATTTTCTATATAAGCCAGCTGCCTTTCTATAAACATTATATAAGTTTTGTATACCCATTTTTATATTAGGTTTATATGTTTTTACAAGCCTTTAAGTTTCACATACTTGTTATTACATATAATGATTTTAAGCATACTATTCCTTTAATTTTTACTGTCAATTGATGTGTGTGTGACTTTTTTGCACTATTTGAAAAATTCACTAGTTGATGTAAGTTGTTTTATATGCCTGAGGAAGCCCTCTGGGTGAAAATGTTATGCTTGCATAACTGAAATTTACTTGGAGATATTAAAAGTGTACCTGGAATTTATTTGTGGTTATTGAAAGGTTTTCAAAGTGCATTTACTTCACCCTGGTTTCTAGTGATTTCTTATTTCTTATTGGTGTCACCGGATTTACCTACATGCTGGTCTACTTTTTTGCAGCCATTGTTCTAACAGTGACACTTCTTGTCTTAAATGCTTTATAATTTTCTCTATTCAATACTTCTATGATGGCATCTGCCCTTCCTTTCTCTTATTGCTCTGTGCTTTTGTGGTAAGACTTTATCTGCTATTAATTTGATAACACAGTAATGTATCCTATTTGCTTCTGTTATATTGCATGAACCTCTATGGACAGTCTTAATTACTGTGTTCATTTGTTTTATCAAACTTGTAATATTTTGGGTCTTATTGACTTTCTATAATATATTCAATTCATTGATACTAATATGTCTGTCTATAATCAAGCACCTCTTACTTAGATAATTATTTCTAAACTAAGGACACATTTTTGTCCTCTGTTTCCTGTGGGCATTCTACAGAAAGTTCCAGAACATCTTCTTGTGACATATTTTCTTCAGTTTCATCCTGTGCCATCTCTTGCTGTTTTATATGGGAATTCAGTGGCTTATCAGTCCACAAGATTGACTATGCCAGAGTTGCCACCATTTCCTTTTCCTACCCTTGCTGGGCATCTGGCTATACTGCTCAGACAAGCTCCACGTGGGTTTACAGAGTGGTCCTAGCAGCAGGGAATTTAAGTATCTTTGATATTTTTTCACTTGAAATAGCTTCTGTAGCTTACCTTGAACTAGCCTGAACTGTTTTTTAACTGATTGCTGCATTATTTTAAAATCTGCACTTAAAGTTACATTTTAGTCGGATTTGATCAAAAGTTTGCTTATTTGTTTGTTTAATTTAACTGTGGAGGCTGCCTACTAAAGTGTGCTAGCCTGTGTAACTAATTTATCACTGTTTCTGCATTTTCTGTGTGTTTCTACCAAAAAAACAAAAAAACAAAAATAATCCTTGTTTTCCGCCTTCCTCGACTAGTTTAGACCAGTTTACAGGCATTGCTGTATTCTGGGCTGTGGTGTAGTTCCTGTGTTGTCCATTACCTTACTTGGATAGAAGGAAGTTTCTTTGCTCACCAGTGGGAGTGGGGAGCCTTGAGCAGCCTACCTGTCCTTGGGGGAAGTGACCTCAGCACAAGAAGCTGTAGTAATTGGTTGTTTGGGACCATTTCTAGCTCTTTTGTAGTTCACTGTTTAAAATCCGCCTCTGGGCGTTTTATTCCGGCTATACTGCTCAGACCAGCTCCACATGGGTTTACAGAGTGGTCCTAGCAGCAGGGAACTCAGAAAAGTGACTACCTTCTGGATTTAAGTATCTTTGCTATTTTTTCACTTGAAATAGCTTTTGTAGCTTACCTTGAACTAGCCTGAACTGTTTTTTAACTGATTGCTGCATTATTTTAAAATCTGCACTTAAAGTTACATTTTAGTCGAATTTGATCGAAAGTTTGCTTGTTTGTTTGTTTAATTTAACTGTGGAGGCTGCCCACTAAAGTGTGCTAGCCTGTTTCTGCATTTTCTGTATGTTTCTACCAAAAAAACAAAAAAACAAAAAAATAATCCTTGTTTTCCGGCCTTCCTCGACTAGTTTAGACCAGTTTACAGGCATTGCTGTATTCTGGGCTGTGGTGTAGTTCCTGTGTTGTCCATTACCTTACTTGGATAGAAGGAAGTTTCTTTGCTCACCAGTGGGAGTGGGGAGCCTTGAGCAGCCTACCTGTCCTTGGGGGAAGTGACCTCAGCACAAGAAGCTGTAGTAATTGGTTGTTTGGGACCATTTCTAGCTCTTTTGTAGTTCACTGTTTAAAATCCACCTCTGGGCATTTTTTTCTGGCTGTACTGCTCAGACAAGCTCCACGTGGGTTTACAGAGTGGTCCTAGCAGCAGGGAACTCAGAAAAGTGACTACCTTCTGGATTTAAGTATCTTTGCTATTTTTTCACTTGAAATAGCTTCTGTAGCTTACCTTGAACTAGTCTGAACTGTTTTTTTAACTGGTTGCTGCATTATTTTAAAATCTGCACTTAAAGTTACATTTTAGTCAAATTTGATCGAAAGTTTGCTTGTTTGTTTGTTTAATTTAACTGTGGAGGCTGCCCACTAAAGTGTGCTAGCCTGTGTAACTAATTTATCACTGTTCCTGCATTTTCTGTGTGTTTCTACCAAAAAAAAATAAATAAATAAACCTTGTTTTCCTGCCTTCCTAGACTAGTTTAGACCAGTTTATAGGCATTGCTGTATTCTGGGCTGTGGTGTAGTTCCTGTGTTGTCCATTACCTTACTTGGATAGAAGGAAGTTTCTTTGCTCACCAGTGGGAGTGGGGAGCCTTGAGCAGCCTACCTGTCCTTGGGGGAAGTGACCTCAGCACAAGAAGCTGTAGTAATTGGTTGTTTGGGACCATTTCTAGCTCTTTTGTAGTTCACTGTTTAAAATCCGCGTTTGCACGGCTTTGCACGGTTGTGCACATAGCGCAGCGCCGGTTAAACAAGGTTTAACTTTTTCTGGCTCCGCCAAGTCTGCTCTTCAAATTTTCCCTTAAGGAAGCTCTACTCCTAGTATAACCAGACTACTTACTATATTATAAGCCTAGCACTTGTTCTCAGTACTTCTCTACTAAGTAAGCACTCTCGTACTAAGTAAAGCACTACATCTACTTAACACCCCTGTGAATATCCACTTCCCTTAAAGGTACAGCACTCCCTTATACAGTTCTAGCATGTCGAGTGGTAGATTACTGGCATCGTCTCCAGTTCAGCTGATCAATCTGGGTATCTTGAGATAATGCTACAATTGTCTCATGTACACAGACAACCATCTCCTCCTCCCAACAAAAACAAATACATGTGAGAGATGCAACTATATAGCCAAACTGGAGGCTGAACTCTCTCAACTCAGGGCTGGCATGACCAGACAGGAGGAGATGGCAACCACACACACAACAATCCCAGTCCCACATAGACCTACCACAACTGCAAACCAAACACATAAAAACACAAAGACATACTCGGAGGCTCTAATAAAAAACTTACCAAAACAACAGAGGCTCCCAAAGCAGACATCCAAAAATCCACCACCTCAAAACAAAACACATGCAACACATACTTCAATAAATCAGTGTGTCGACCAATCGCAGCCCTTAAGGCCAAACACCTTGCCTGATACACTAGTAATAGGTGACTCCATAGTCAGACACACTGATGTCCCACTGACCATGCTGAACAAGGAGAAGGTGACTGTGAGCTGTCTATTGGGAGCTAGGATCTGCCACATAACACACGCACTCAGGTCACTCCAAAGCAAGTAGAAATATGACTCCGTCATTGTCCATGCTGGTGTGAATGACCTAAGATGTACCTCCCTGGACTACATGAAAAGAGACATAGAGGAGCTGTCCGATTATGTAGCCCAGGCTGGTATGACCCTGACCCTGAGCAGCATCTTGCCCTCACCAAGAATGATACCACAATACAAAGACTAGATGATCAGCTTTAACAATTGGATCAAGTACTGGTGTCATTCTAAGGGGATCCAATGTCTGTCTGCCTGGGATGATATGTTGGACAAGCCACGCTGCTTCGCAAGGGATGGCTTACACCTGTCACCACAGGGCTTCGGATATTGGCTAAGGCTCTTGCCACCCCATAGTGCCTTTTTAGGCAAGGCTCAAAAGACAAACCCACCTCCTTAGAAAACAAAAATGGAAAACAAACTAAGGGTAATGCTGCTCAATGCCAGAAGTCTAAATCTCAAGATGCAGGCACTTGATGCACTCCTCAGCATGGAGAACATCGACGTCTGTGCAGTAACTGAAACCTGGCTCAAGGCTCCTGAGAGCACCCCAGCGCTACCAGGCTATACTTCGTATCATGCTTTTTGGCCTGAAAACCTGGGCCGAACCACAAAGGGAGGGGGAGTGTCCATATTCATAAAGGATACCCACACCTCCAGGTTAGTAGCAACACATGAAGCATCAGAGACCATACAGGTGCAACTAACCATAGGCAAAACTGCTATACAACTGGTAGCATGTTACAGACCACCTTCCCAATCTCAAGAACCCCACTCAGCCTTCCTGAAGACATTGGAGGATATGAATTTATCACAAAATACCATCATACTGGGAGACTTCACCTACCCAAACATAGATTGGGTACATTATTCTAGCCCTAGTACCCTAGCCCAAAGGTTCCTTGAATTCATAAATTCAAACGCACTGGAACAACTAGTCACCTCTCCCACTAGGGGAGATAATATACTAGACCTGATCATCACAAACATGGGGACAAAATGCTCCACACCGGAAGTATACCCCTCACTAGTTAGATATGACCACAAACTAATCTCCCTGGATATACATATCCCACCTCCTCCCCCAGCACAAAAGACCACAGTGAAAAACTTCTCAAAAGCAGACTTCACTCTTCTTAAGACTGAGATGGTATCCTTTAAGCCCACTGTGCCAGTGGATACCACATCCCACAATGCCGAATCCTTCACAAATGCTCTCTATGGACATCTCCAAGAATGCATGGATCATGCAATCCCAAACAAATCCAAGCCCCTCTCCACCAAATGTAAGCATCCTGTCTGGTGGACCTCAACCATAAACAAATTGTATAACAAAAGAAGGAAGCTACTGCACGTCAGAGCGAAATCCCATGAAGGGAAGACATCTCTGATCAACATTTGCAGAAAACTACGTTCTCTCATAAAAACATCCAAGGCAAACTTTGAGAGAAAAATCGCTAAGGACACTAAAGATAACCACAAAGCCTTCTTCAGCTATGTTAGAAACCTGGGCAGAAACCCTCAGATATGCTCAGAGTTGGTTCACAACAACAAAAAATACACTGAACCCACAGATATTGCTAACATTCTGGCTGACAGGTTCAGTGCAAATTTCTCGCCTCCTTCACCCCCAAAAGAAGAAATACTTATCCCAGCTGAATGTAATCTCCCTGTCATCTCAGATGTCCAAGTGAGAACTGCCCTAAACAAAACAAAAAACACAGCATCAATGGGACCTGACGGTATCCCGGGGTGCATGCTACGTGAACTCCAAGAGGAGCTAAACCCACACATAAAAATGCTATTTAACCTTATCCTTACTTCGGGATATGTACCTGAACATTGGCGTACAGCAACAGTGGTCCCACTCCACAAGGGGGGTGCCTCTACAGACCCTGGAAACTACTGCCCCATAAGCTTAACTAGCCTGGTCTGCAAAGCTATGGAAAGAATCATTATGGAACTCATAAACAGAGACATAGGGGACCTACAGACACTTGACCCCACCCAGTTTGGCTTTGTAAAGGGCAGATCCTGCCTTTTAAACCTGGTTGACTTTTTCAAAGCAGTCACTAGAGCCATTGATGAGGGCAAAGCAGTCCATACAGCATACCTGGACTTGGCTAAGGCCTTGACACAATACCCACTCAGGCATCATAGATAAGATAAACAGCTTAAAAGTAAACCCTTATGTCACTAGATGGGTTGCAAACTGGCTAAAGGACAGAACCCATAAAGTTAAAATCGCTGGAGCAATGTCAGACTCAAAGCCAGTCACAAGTGGTGTCCCACAGGGATCTGTCCTGGGACCCCTCTTGTTCGGCATTTATTTCTCATATGTTAAAGCAAACATGGAAGGACTGTGGCTGACAAAGTTCGCAGATGACTGCAAACTAGGCACCATAGTCGATACACCAGCAGACACACACATCCTACAAAAAGGCCTCACTGAAACGGACAACTGGTGCCATAGTCACGGCCTTAAACTAAATGCCAAAAAATGTATAGTCATCCCTTTTGGAAAAAACAAAGTACCCACAAATTATCACATAGACAGCAACCCACTGAGTATGGAAAAAGTAATCAGAGACCTAGGGACCCAAGTAGACAGCGACCTCTCATTTGACAAAGTGATTAGAAAAACATTCTACCTTGCACACCTCATCATGAAGGGATTCACATCCAGATCCAAGGATGTCATTGTACCCCTATATTCCTCCCTCATCAGACCCATGATTGAGTACAATGCCCCATTTGGTATGTACCTCACCCGGCATTTGCAACAGCTGGAGAGACCACAAAAGTACCTCACCAAAAGGATCAAGGGTCTCCAACATATGTCTTATTCTGCCAGACTAAAGAAACTTCATCTCTATTCAGTAGCATACCGCCTGCTCAGAGGTGATCTCTGCCTGACGTTCAAGGCCATGTTCAATCAGGATCTGATGGACATGCTCCACCTCAAAAAATTCAAATCCATCAGGACCACGAGAGCTAAAGACTTAAACCTCGGCAAAAGTATGAATAGGACATGCTGGAGGGATAGATTCATAACCCAGAGGCTTCCCATGCTTTGGAACAGGATCCCAGTTCGTATTAGGCAGAGCCCCTCACTGACTCTCTTCAAGAGAAATCTTGATGAGTGGATGGGAGATCGTAAGTTTACCCCAGGGGTCACATCTGTGTCACTGCTAGACAGGGGCACAGTAAACTAATTCTATTATATAAGAGGACCTTCATTGTGTCACTACTAGACAGAGGCACAGTATTCTAGATTTATTCTGTACATTTTTGTACCATTTCATGGGGTGGCAAAAGCCACATCACTATGGCTAGGCTTACAAATGCCCCAGGGCAGATAGCCTAGTACTATACTATGAAACTATGAAACTATGATGTACTACTAAAGGCTGCAAAGTATTTGCATATGGCAGCTGATCAGTTGCTCTGTCCACTGGTTTCTCCTTAATTTGGGGACTCATTGTTCTATCATGCTGTGATGTTAGCAGAGTTGGATTTTCTACACCAAATCCTTAACTTCTCAATTAATCCATAACTTCTGAAGGAATAATAGTATACACTGTCTTTTCATAACTTTCACTAGCATGATTATTAGCTTGAATAAAAAGCTGCAAGAATTATGTGAAATATGAAGGGTTCATTTAGAAATAGTATAAAATGCTGAAAAATAGAAAGGAGTAAGGGTGCTGGCATAGCTTAGATATTGGCATCCATGTAAAGGAGTATGTTACTGAGAAACAAAGTCTGTAAAAAAACTGTGCAGATAGCAGCTGGAAGGACATCAATGATGTAACATCAAGTTTCAGATAGTGCTGGAATACCACGTTTCAGATAATGCAAGGCTGAGTTTCCATGGATCATCAAACTACAAAGAACCAAGGACAAGGGAACAAAGGAAAACTGTTATACAAAGAAAAAACTGTTATACATCAAACTCTGAAAAAAAAATCAGACTTTTGGTATAAATATGAGTATGTTATAAACAAGCTTTGGGAATTTGCCATAGAGAGCTGACAGCATCTGTGTTGCATGCTTGTAGATCCAAAAGGAAAATGTAATAGAAAGCATATTAACTGAATTTTCTTAGTATAATACAGTAAGACTACTAGTTGATCACAATAGGCAGTTAAATATACTTTTGTATGCTTGCATGTAAATGCAAGTAACAGCAAGAAACAAATAGAAGACGTCATATAATTTTTCAACGGGGAGCCACAGTTGACGGACCAAATGGTTTCTTATTGGGACAACTACAGCTTCTTTTTTATTTTATTCAGTTAGTATGTTCCGTTCCAGTGCAAACATTTGCCTCCTTTTTATGCACAGAATCTAGTAGCAGAACAGTGCATCTCTGCAAGTTCCACAGGTCCTGTACATTCACACAGTTAAATCTGCCAACTGCGTTTGACCACCTTTTGGGAGAAGCAACGAGGGACTTTCTATGTTTTCTCAATGGAAGATTTGGCCACCTTCTACACAGAAACTGGTGATTCTCTTTTTGTTTCTCATTCTACAGCATGGATGCCATAAACAAAAGAACTGTAAAGTGTAAGATTACCTTTCAGATAGACAGTAATAATAGTCCAGCACATGTATGGTCAGGATTTAAAGATTGGTATAAACATAACTTTATCACATGTAGTACTTTACTAGGTAAAGTTCATGTCAATGCTTTATATAAATGCATTACGTTTGACTGGTATCTTAAACAGCAACATAATTTGTATGACAGTAAACGTTTATTGTGCAAGTTATATGAAACTGCTCTCTGTGTGCAATGTCATAAATGTCTTGTCACTACATGTAAAATGCTAATTTCAGAGTTACAATATCTGTCAAGTCAGTTATTTAGAAAATCTTCTGTACATCTTGCTAGACAGAAGTGGCATAAAACTACTGCACATTACAAAACAGATAAGAACAGAGATGAGGTTCATGGTGAACTGACAAAAATATTTAATAAACTTCTAAGACACAGTCAGAGTGAGTTCAGAAAGTTCAGACAACATATGCAAACACTTTTTTCAAAAGTGCATAAGTCAGCAGAACAGAATACTGACAAATATAATCTTGTTAGTAAAGAGTTAAAGCAACAGCAGTTAACTACACTAATAGGAAATCATGTTTGATGTACTATTCTACATTTAGAAAATGGTTAAGTGTACACAGCACAAACTTTCATTCAGTTAAAGCAAGGCACTTAAATGGTGATTTTCAAACCATTTCATATAGCAAAACAGTTCTAGGGCATACAAATCAAATGAGAGTGGTTAAATGCAGAAAAGACATGATGTCACAAGACTAACATGCATCTATTTTATTTTCACCTAAAGTGCAACAACAGCAAATGTAAATTATGTAAATATATCTGTTTTAAGCATGTGTCAGTTAAGTTAATATCTCTTTTGTTTCTTACAAAATTTTGTAATTGTATAATAGCAGAAAAAATAGCAAAGACTCCAGCAAAAACAGTATTTTAAAGCAGTATTGTGCATAGTTAGGCTTACAAAATTTTGTAATTGTATAATAGCAGAAAAAATAGCAAAGACTCCAGCAAAAACAGTATTCTAAAGCAGTATTGTGCATAGTTAGGCAAATTAAGAGCTTTACAACTGCATTCTAATATCAAGTTGCAAGTATATTAATGAATGACTGTAGGTACAAGTAAGTGCTAAAGGAGTTAAGGGTTAAGTGTCTGGAATGTGCAGAAAGACAAAAAGTAAGTAATGTGAGCTCAAATCTTTCCAGGCTAGAATGGGTTGTTACAAAAAATGTTGCATAACATAAAATGTTACTGGTACTCAAATTTATACGGTCAAGGAAACAAGACTGGATGCTAGTCCAAATGGCTTACATTTTTTTCTAAAACATTAATGTTAAGTATTCACGTACAGCAAAAAGCACAAAAGTCTAATCCTGTTTAGTAATTGTAATAAGATGTCACAATTGTGCATACCTGTCATTAATAATCTGTTTGCAAATAAATACTACACCAACTACAGTCAGTATATGGACTATAGTATGCAATAAAATTATACAGGTCCCTTTACAAAAAGGGAGAGTATGAGTAGCTAGTAATAACAGTAAACATCTTTTCAAAATGGATAAAAGCAATTCCTATTACAACTTTGACAGTATAGGCAACAGCAAAAGCTTTATAAAAATATTTTCTGTTTTTGAAAATGGCCAAAAAAATAAGCAAATGTGTAAGACCAAAGTGTCACAGTCTATGTAACAGCCAAAGGGCAAGCATACATTAAATTCTCACAGCATAAAGAAAATAAGCAATACTGCAATAAAATGATGTATACTACAGGGGGAAGGGCATACTTTCAATTTTACACTAACTGTGTACACAGTACTGCAAAAGCGACTCAAATAAAAGTACAAAGTGGTAATACCAAAAATACATTTTACTGTTTCAAGTAATGTAAATAGAAGGCTTCAGTTTAATGCTAGGTTTGAAAATTGGACTGTAGATTACAGCCATGTATGTACAAAGGCAAAAACAATTTGTACAAGCAACTGTATTCTGCACAGTATATAGTAAATGGCTTATCTATGCAAATAGAGTAACAAGTCAAAGCTTGACATTTGTGACGTTTTTTTTTTTCAAAAAGCAAGACTATAATGCCTTTGCAATAAAATCCTCAGGCATTGTCAATAAATTATTGTAAAGGACATCACTGTATAGAGTCATATTCAGATTCATCCAGTTCTTATAGTAATGGTTGTAATCATTGTGTTGACAATATAAAACTGTTTTAACTTGCTGTATTAAAAGAATACTAAACGTTTTGTTTCCTAATATGTTTCGAGTTAATAGCAATATAACTTAACTAAAAGTACATACTAATGTAGACAGTTTTATTTAAAATAAAACAGAAGGAATGTATACAGTGATAAATATGTTTAAAAATGTATAAATGCATGTGCACATCAATTTGCTAGTTAAATGCATATACACATCTGTTGCTATAATATATGTAGAAATAATATAGTTAGTTAAATACATGTATTTCTGTTTGGTAGCATACATATATTCTGGTACAGCTTGAGACAAGCTGAATGTTCAGTGTCTGGAACATGCTTCAAGGACTATAGATAAAAATACAGCTGCGAGACAAGGCACGCAGCATTCAACACAGACATCTGCATTTCATTTGCATCATTCTGAACATCAAAACAGAGGGAATTACAGTATTTCACAAATAAAACTTAGTTAAAAAAATGCTATACAAAATAGAACACAAGACAATTTCAGTTGTAAAAAGCATACGTGTACCTTTGGGAGAATACTATTTAACACAAATATAACAGCATAGTTAGCTAAACAAGGTCAGGCGTATATATAAACATAGAGAAAAGAATCAAAAATATAAACATAAACATTTCAGTAAACAGCTCTATCCCTATTAGATGCCGTACATTACCTCAAAAATGTAACAGATCTGACAAGAGAAGACATCATGTAAAAATGTCACAGCGTGTAGACAAAAACACAAAAATAAGAATAAACTCAACAGGAGAAGAAAAGGGTATAATTTCTACCAATACTCTGTTTATTTGTATAAACAACACAGTAATACAAAGAAGAGGACCATCGGTTAAAATACTTACCATTTTGAGTAGCAGGCCAGTACTTTATACAAATCAAATGATAAAAATACCATCCACTTGTACTATAATAGGACAACAATACCAAAAAGCAATATTGTACTTCAATATTTCATTTCCAAGTTTTGCAGATTTAAAAGAGCTTGGTATAAAAACTAGTAGGACAAAATATATCACATATTGTACATTTACAAGCATAATAGAGTCCTACTATTTAGTAAGTCATTACAAGTATCTTTGATAGACAGATTACAATATAGTACTTATGTACAATATTCCCTTCAAATTTCAGAAGGTTTGTTAAAGTGGCACCACAGTTTGTATGTGTGCTTTTAAATAACGCAGTGTTAATAGTAAAAGACAAAAACAAAAGCTAACACTGTCCATAATTAATGAAACATAGTCACAAAATGGTCATCATCTGAAACCAAATTGATAAATTGGTTAATACATCCTGTGTTTGTAGTTTTGGGGGTCATAATAATAATGACAGCTTATAATAGCTTTATATGCTGCTGGTTACAAAGAGTTGCAATAACTAAACAAGTCATGATTGTAAATATGAGCAAAATAGTAAATGCTGTAAATAATAATGCTAATGAACCAAATGCAGTATTTTCTTTAACTAAAGTTTAGTCCGTTCCTCCAAAAAAAAATAAATAAATAAAATAAGGGGGACCTGAAAAAATAATAGTGTACACTGTCTTTTCAAAACTGTCACTAGCATGATTATTAGCTTGAACAAAAATCTGCAAGAATGATGTGAAATATGAAGGGTTAATTTAGAAATAGTATACAATACTGAAAAATAGGAAGTAGTAAGTGTGCTGGCATAGCTTAGATATTGGTATCCATGTAAAGGAGTATGTTATTGAGAAACAAAGTCTGTAAAAAAACTGCGCAGATGGCAGCTGGAAGGACATCAGTGATGTAAAGAGATGTAACATCAAGTTTCAGATAGTGCTGGAATACCACATTTCAGATAATGCAAGACTGAGTTTCCATGGATCATCAAACTACAAAGAACCAAGGACCAGGGAACAAAGGAAAACTGTTATATGAAGAAAGAGCTGTTATACATCAGAGTCTAAAAAAATATATCAGACTTTTGGTATAAATATGAGTATGTTATAAACAAGCTTTGGGAATTTGCCAAAGAGAGCTGACAGCATCTGTGTTGCATGCTTGTAGTTCCAAAAGGAAAACGTAATAGAAAGCATATTAACTGAAGCGGTGTCTCTGTGTATTTATCGTACTTAGTACAATACTGTAATAAGACTAGTTGATCACAATAAGTAGTTAAATATACTTTGGCATGCTTGCATGTAAATGCAAGTAACAGCAAGAAACAAACAGAAGACACCATATAATTTTTCAACTTCTGTTTCTATTTCTTTAACTTCTGAATTCCTAATCCTGTTTTCTAATTTTCCTTTTTGTTTTCTTATTTTGTGTATTGTAAAATTTTGCATATCTTGATGATTAAGCCTGTATTTCTCTTCAAATATCTTTGGTGCTGCTTTGTTTTGTATTGAGGAGCTTTGCTTTCACCTTTGCAAAAGTACTATACCATATTAAGCTCCTTTTTCTTTCTCATGTTCATATTCCTTCTTGAGATGTGTCCCACTCATCCTGTTTCTCCTTACTTTGGGGACTCATTGTTCCATCATGCTGTGCCATAACTTGTGTTAGACTTTCTACATTAAATCCTTGACTTTGCAGGTATTCCATAACTTCAGCTTCTATTTAACTCTACTTTACTCATCTTCTGTTTTACACACCCCTTTGTGATCTTATTTTTTATTATGAAATTTTCCTTATCAGGGTTGCCTTTGCCTTTATTTCTCTTCAAATATATTCATAGCTGATTTTTTTGTATTGATTAGTTTGGCTTTCTTCTTTGCATAAATATTGCGCCATATCAGCTCTCTCTTTCTTTCCCATGCCCATGTTTCTTTTTTTATACCCTTCAAAAATCTCTATATTTTGTTCTTTGTATTTTTGCACTTCCTCAGTTTCTGCTTTTTCTAAATGGCCCAATGTTTCTTGGTCTGTATAATGTTTTTCATGACTCTATTGTATTAATGAACACAATTTTGTATTTGAAGCTTTTGACAGTTTTTCTTGTGCAAGTTATTTATTTCCTTTAATTTCTCTATTAATCGTTTTGTACATCTTCTATCTAAAATTTCTGGGCTTCTTGCAAAATAGTAACAATACACAATTTCTTTCTTATCATCAATAGTCCACTCTATCATTATAATCACTATTGTTTTTGGCTTGTCAATTTTTGTGGATTACTATTTCTTTCTGCAACAGGAGGCCATCCTCCCCCTGAGCCTGGCCTAACCCCATTGTACGAAAGTTTCTGTCTTGAGGATTCTATACTGTCATTTTTTCCAGTCCTGGTACCAGTGCACTTACCAGGAATGGACACTTTTTTATGCTGGATCTTATGCACCAAACTCTTGTTTAGTTTAAACCTATTTCTGTCCATGATACATGCTATATAAAATACAGTCTCTGTATCAGTATCATCTTGGTGAGATTTTGTAAAAACAAGGTCCACCTCATGAATGTAATCACTAAAACATGATGAATTCAATTCCAGAAATACTATACTCCTCTGCTTTATGATTTTATCATCTCTTCATTCTGACCTCCTATGCCTGTAGAGCATTCCTAATTTTTGTTGAGTCTTTTTTATGTTGCTTTAAACATGCTGGTGAAATTTAAGGTTATCTATAATCACTCCAGGAAGTTTTGTATGGGGTGACTATTTCAATTTCAGTTTTTCTCAGTGAATAGATTTTGAAATTCAGTTTATCAGGCATGTGTGATTTGGGAAAAATAATAACTTTTTTTTTTCAGGGTTGAGTAGTAGCTGGGTATTATGGAGCCATTTCTGAACTGAAGGAAAAAATCTTCTGTGATTTGGAGAAGTTGAGGCAAGTTTTTAGATGCACATATAAGTGTAGAACTACACTATACAGAATATGCATCCCCAATTCTAAATAATCTCCACCAGGCTGACTTAAACAAACTAGAATCTTGTTATAACAAGATTGCCAGGTTCGCTACTGAGGCCTTATATAGGACCCATCACTGTATATCACTTAAGCAGCTTAACTGGTTTGAGCTGCCTCAGCTACTGCAACTCAATCAATTGTCAATTGCACAGAAGTTATACTACAATCATGATAAAATCCCAGCACTACAGGATCTATCTCAACCCTGTACTACAACAAGAACCTTAAGATCTAGTAACCAGAACCTCCTAAATGTCATTAAATATGATAATGACGCTTGGAAGTCTCTCCTTGGTTGCACTATTGCTAAAACTTAATACACTACCCAGCCACCTAACATCTAACATGTGTACTTCACAATTTAGAAAAACTCTTGAAAATTCACTATACAAACTGGTTATGGTCTTTTCACTCCCCAGGGTAAATATATACTAATCAACTCTTACATTAATCCAATGACTCAATGCTTTAATTTGTCCCCTTTGGTCTTCTTGCTTAACTTCCAATTTATTTCTTCTTTCATACTCATATTCTGTATATTCCATTATGATGCTTCACCATCTCAGTCAGTAACAATTCACCTATCTATCACATCGGATGTAGTTGCAATGTGAGAAATCCACACCAATCCCTTTGAAATTACTGTTGTGTGGCACCAGTTCCTTTATTAATGCTGTTCTATATTAATCCTCTGATAATACTTCAATGAATGTCCCTATTTTTACTATTTACTGCATAGTACTAAGATCTGTATTCTTCTTTGCAACTGTTATCTGTTGCCTGGAACACCATGTGCTGATAGCTGTTTTGATTATACTGTATGTTTTGTTTTTGCTTTATAAACTATGTATTATACTGGAGCTTTTCTCCCTGGGCCTCCACTGAAAATGGACTTGTGTCCAGTCAGACGTTCCCAGTAATCAAATGTAAAATAAAATAAAAATAAATAAAATAAATAAATAGAATTATCATCATATTTTATAAGAGAGGCAAAACCTACTAAGAGGTATTGAGGTCATTGATAAAGATATTAAGGAGAAGAGGACCAGAAATAGAACCTTGTGGTACACCAGTGGAGACTTGCAGATATGGAGAGAGAGTGTGAGAGAGATAGAGAGAGAGAGAGAAAGAGACAGAGAGTATGCTGCAATTTAGAGACTGGAGCCTGTCAGCTAAATAACTATTGAACCACAGTAATGAAGAAGGGGATAGTCCAAGTTGAGACAGTTATACAGAATTTAGGGGAGAAACTGCAGTGAAAACTTTTGACAAGTCAAGGAATAAGGAGGAAATATGTTTGCCCAATTCCCTGTATTTGTTTAGGGTGTCAGTGAGTCATAGGAGGGCTGTAATTGTACTGTGTGTTGGGCGGAAGCCATGTTGGGTGGATGTTAAGAGACATTCTTGTAGAAGATTGTGGGGGAGTTGCTTATGAATACATCTTTCAAGAATTTTTGAGAGAGGTGATAATATTGCAATAGGCTGAAAGTTAGAGATGTCAGCTGAGATTCCACCATTATTAAGAGGGATAATATTGGACTTTTTTCCATATGATTCAGATATTGATCTATTAAGGATAGAGATAAAGCATGTTATGGCACCAGCCGCTGTCTTTGAGTATTCAGCTAGGAGGTTGTCAGCTGCAGTAGAGGAAGTTTTGAGTTTCAGTAGAAGTTTTTTTATCATTGATGTGGAGACAGATCCTAAGTGGAAGTTACTAGCACTGGATATAGAGGGTAAATTAGGTTCAGATGAGGGTAGGGTGAGGGGAGTAAAGGAAGTGGTAGAGTGTAATGTGTATGGACAATACTAATTTTGGTCTAACCTGTTGTTTACTGAATTGCTAGGATTGTGTGTTATTCAGGGGGTGGTAGAAGCACTGGGGGGGAATGGTGAAGAGTTTTTAGTTAGAGAGATAACGCTTTTTATGATGTATGTATTGAATAAGATACTAATTTCTTGTGGAGAACTATTATGGGACGGGTTGAGTTCCTTGTTTGAGCCTGGATGTAAGAGGTTACATATTGATGTCGAGAATTTTTTGGGGTCATTTTTATGTTGAAGTTGTAGATGGCTATAATACAGTTCTTCTGTCTAGATTAATTAGTTTTTTACTCACATTACATAATTCTCATAAAGCCCCAGGTTACAGAGAGTTTTAAGTTTAAGACATTCTTTCCAAGCTTTGTCTCTATTAGACAGTGTAGTATTTGTCTGGGTAGTGAGCTGTGAGACGTGGCTAATTTTCACTCTTTTTTGTGGAGTGGGGTATGTCTGTTTAAAGTATTTAAGAATAAGGCATTAAAAGTAAATGAAATGTTCTTTCTGCAGTGGTAGAATGATGGGATTATATATGTAAAGGTGATGGTGCTGCATGTCAAGGTGTCACTGTCACATCAGGTCTGTCAGCATGTATTCAGGCACACTTGCACTGTGTAGGTCTATGCACCTTATGTACAAGAGGCACACACTTGGCTACCTATTGGGAAATGGAGTATGGAATATAGATATAGATCATTAGGTTATGTTTGTCTTACTGGTGCTTTCCTCTTCATTTGTCACTGTTTAATGATGCCTTTTCTTTCACTACATGTAGAGTGGAACCTGAATCATACAAGCTGATGCAGTAGATGGCAGAAAATGACAGCAGGGCAAGGTTGGTATGAGTAATTCATGGTGTACTGTACTATAATCACACTGCAGAAATTCCAATAAAATATTTATAGTACCCTTCTGATTATGATGCAACCAATAGAACAAAAACTTGTGGAGAAGGTGCTGAAGCTAGAGCTGTAGGTACTGATAGAGATGAGATCTACCATCTGGGGGGGGGGGAGGGTGAAAGCCCGACGTAGGGAAGTAATCCATTATCATTGCTTGGGGTGGTTCAAACATGGCTACAGCAAATACTGGAAGACCTGGTTGAAAAGGAACTGGACATATAACTTGGCTGAATAGAATCATGAAAACAAAAAAAGGGGGTCCAGCAGTAAAGGGCTACCTTCATTATAGATAAAATAAAAAACAAATAGGCATACTGGTTTCAGCAGAACAAAATGCCTTCCTCAGTGCATTGAAATCCATCAGCTCTACACACATTTATATACTCAGTTAATTAACCTGTTACATTCCAATTGGTACATCCCAAAAATGTAATTGTGTTCATTTAAACCAGGCTTAAACACAACTCTGAGCTTGACAATCCATCCTGATTCCTTTCTGTTTAAAATGGAGTGCCAGCCTGCATTGTTAGCTCTATGCTCCTGGATTTTGTCTATAACTGTAAAACTAAATTTGGCAGTGGTATGGGTCAGTATATGTTTATACAATGCATTATGAATATGTTTAGTCCTAATATCACTAAGATGTTCACTTATTCTGTGTTTTACAGGTCGTGATGTTTGCCCTACATAAAATGCAGAGCAAAACAAGTGGCCAGATAAATGACCCAGTCACTGCCACAATTGACAAAACACCTAATGTCAAAAATCTGTGAGGTTTTACTGCTTGTGAATTCAGTAGTTTTCTTCATGTAGATACAAAAACTGCAGTGTCCACAGGGATAACTCCCCAGTAACTTATCCCCAAACAAGGTGGTCTGTTCGGCCGGCATAGGGTGTGGATGTTTGCAATAAGTGAAGTGTGAACAACAACAACAATAAAACAACAAAAAAAAAAAAGTCCATCCGTTAAAGTGTCATTGAGTGGCCAGACTTTCTTATCAGCATAAACAACTTCCAATCAGAACTTTCAACTGTACATATTTTTGCAGAATGCCCAGATTTTTGCTTCAGATTTTTGGTCTGTTTTTCATAAAAGTGTGCATTTTTTTGGCAAATCATTGAAGGTTAAAGTCAGAAAATTATGACGGACATTTGATTTTCAGACCCCATACTCTTCAGAAAATGAATGCCTGTTTTTCTATCAATTTTCTTAATTTGTAAAAGCAATACTTAAAACTGTCCCTACTTTTGGGCCTTTATCCCTCCCATTATTTACAGCTTTGTCCAGATTTCTTGCTTTAAGAAGTTGGGATGTATGCTTCCAGACAACAGACAATGCTGTAGGTCCAGAAGGTGTTCGTATATAGGTTTGTAAGCTTATAAGTCAGCCATGATGTTCTGCAATCAAGAAGAATCAGGTACGTTAAAAAAAAAATGAAAAATGTACCTGATTCTTCCTGTATGTAGAACATTGCAGCTGGCACAGTAGCTTATGAGCACCTTCCCCATCTACAATTCTTTCCAAGCCACCAGTGTACTGTGTCAGCATGGGAAGGGAAATCTCATACACATGCGCAGTACATCAAGCAACCCCAAGACATAAAATTAAATGGGAAGAACACCATGGTGCCATTATACAATTACATCATTTAAGAAAAGTAAGTTTTTTTCTTAAATATTGTCATTGTAAAATAGCAATAGCCCACGTCTGGGTGTGGGTAATACTGACTTACCCATGGCTGGTTTTGTTTGGTCACTCGAGCTTCATCCTCACAAACAAACCAAACCAGCTGTGGGTAAATTCAGCATTACCCACACCCAGCTGTGGGGTATTGCTATAAATAGTACAGCTGTGTGTGTTGGCACTGCTTTGTGACACTCTGCACTGGGTCACACTTTGTAGTGTGGCAGCACTCCCATGTTACTACAGTTTATCATGTACGATGATATGTTAACTGGGAGTCATGAGTACATCCAAGCAGCTTTTCTTACATATACAGTTGATATCGGCATGAAATACCATGATAGCTATGATATGGGCTGCTTGGCCATTCATGTCAACTATTAGGGGATTCCACAATTCTCTGTCCGACAAAACATGATCACTGCACAGATATGTACAATTGCTTGATTGCAGTATCACCTGGCTAACTGCAGCTGAGCTGGGCAGTTTGCTCGGTAGCCCAGCATGTTTCCTTTTATTTAACAATTAGTTTTCGAACACATTGTGGCAAAAGTGCATGTGTGTGTGTGTGTGTGTGTGTGTGTGTGTGTGTGCAGTACTTCCCAATGAATCATTAATAGGTTAGTACTAGGCTAACTGCCCTTGTGGGTCATTTTACATCTTGCCAGTTACCCCATATGAGAATCAAACCCCACACCTTGTATCTGTAAGGTAAGCACCTTAGCCATAATGCAGGCCTCTGGGGCCTACAAGTTGAGCATTAGGAGTCTTACTGGTCAAAATAATTCTTGAAACACCCTTTTTCAGACCAGCATGATCACCTTTAAAGAAATAAAAGTCATCCAGTCACCTACATGCAATACTGTTTCACATTTTAACCAGGATTTAAGTTGAGATGATACCAACATGTGGGAATGTGAAAATATACTGTTTCATAGAAATTTAGGTTATGTAAGAAGTTTCCCTGATTTAAGTAGTTATGAGATAAAATATGAGTGAGGGAAAAGATATGGAATAAATTGTAGCGAAAATATAGCCATGATTAAGTCAATATTCCTTGTTATATAAAGTTGCCTTGCACAGCAACAACAACAGCTGTACTAACTTGTATAACTTCTCTGGAGATTTGAAATGAAAGATCTGAAAAATAATGAACAAGTTTCATAAGAGTTTAGTTTGTAAGGCTGGTGAAAGAACAACAAAAGGGGATATTTTCAGAAAGTCACATCTTCAGGTAAACTTTTTTATTTCAGCATACTGGCAGATTAGATAAGGACATCAGTACCAAAATGGATTGAGTAAATAAAGAGGCCTAAAAGGAAGCAGGGAGAAAATTCTGTTACAGAGAGTAACAGCTACCAGGACTTATCTGAAAGTAGAAAGGAATATTACAACAGAGAAAGAGTAGGAAAGTATGATACAAATGAGAAGGACTGTGTGTGGAGAGAGGGAAGGAGATATAAACACGAAGAAGGAAAGGGTAAACAGCTTTGAGTGTTTAACGAAAGTTGCAAAACCCCAAGAAACCCACAACGAAATAAGTTTTGGAAAGAACATATGGTGGAAAGTTGTTATACACGTGAATAAGAACTAGTAATTATGGAGAGACAAGAAAAAAAATAAGAATAAGAAAGAGGAATTAATAAATTCATGGAAACTGAGCTATGAGGTATAGAAAGTAAGGCACAGGTGTCAACCAGTTAAGAGAATTATGGTAGGCAGTAAAAGGAATTAATTTGTTTATGAAAGAGAGGCTGAGATACCAGCCACTGATAAGACAGAGACAAGAATAAATTATAGAGATCAACCCTAGATGGGTGAAGGAATATGCTATGAGAAGCCCTCTCCTTGCTCTAAAGGAAACATTCATCAGTATATAATAAAGAGCAGACCTTGAAGGTGATGCAAGTTAAGTGTCCAATATGAAACAATCAAAGGTACGGAAAAACTAAAATTAACCTATCAGAAAACACAGAATTAAGCAGATTATCCAAGAATGGATGAAACAATGGATGAATGAATGAATGTAAAAAAGCACAGCACAGAAATTCCAATTAACTTAGTCAAGAGAGGGAAACAGTCAGAAAACCATAATTAGCAATCTGTATATGCAGGAAAGCATAGTGCAGTAACTGCATTTTATTTATCTATCCATTTTTGACCAGGTTAGTCTCACTAGGCTAGTAGCTTCATTTCAGGGGAGATGTGAGGTGGTATTTATTTATTTATTTATTTTATTTTACATTTGTTAACCGGGGGTGTCTGACTGAGCCGAAAAGGACCTTTTTCAGCAGAGGCCCGGGGAGAAAAGCTCCGCATAGAAAAATTACAGACACATTTAGTTATTTAGACATAATCAGTATACACACAAATTACAAGAAGACATGTTTTTACAGTGGCATGCAGCACAAACAGTTACAGTGGAGAGAACAATCAAAAAAGATATTAATTTTAAAAATAAAGGTAAGTAATAGATTTGTGGTGTACAGCTGAACTTTGGAATGTAGGTAGAATACATACATAGTACACAGGTACAGTACATACATTGTAGATTAGCCAGTGTTTGAGAGTAAGATTGAAAAACTATTATAAATTGCTCTAGATTTAGTATGCATATGTTATGTATAAGTCAAGGGGATATTTGGCCAGGGCATCAAGGAACTTCACTGCTATTTTCATTATCTGCCAGGGAATCTACATCACCTGAGCTACCACCAAGTCAAACAAATGAAACTTCAGTCTAATGTCTCAGCTGATGGAAAACATGCTCAAGAGTAAAGCTTCCCCTTTATATGGATGTGACGTGGTGTTTTATAGGTGGTTACTAGGCTAATGGCCTTAAGGCCTTTACAAGCCTAGCCATGTTTCATATGTTAGTACTAGGCTAACTGCCCTTGTGGGCCATTTCAAACCTAGCCAATTACTCAATGGGAGAATCAAACCCTGCACCTTGTGTCTGTAAGGTAAACACCTTAACCATTATGCCATCCTCCCACATAATAGCCATGTTCCCTAAATGACCATTATTAGATGGTTTGATTGGTTGCAGAGTGGCTCTATAATCAGCACCGGCTGCCCCTGTCCATGAGGGACATAGGTGCCACTCCAGGGTGAACTTAAGGTCTCCCATCCAGTTGTCCAGGTTGCACTTAAACAGGGTCAGTGAGGAGCTCTGCTTAGGGATGGGAGACAACAAATTCACCTTGGGGTGGCACCTATGTCCCCCATGGACAGGGCCAGGTGGTGCTGATCATAGTTTATTCCAGAGTAGCAGAAGTCTCTGGGAGACATATCTGTCTCTCCAGCATGTTTTGTTTAAATCACAGACTAGGTTGTAATCTCTAGAGCAAGTGACTCTTGTCCCATTTGATTTGCAGATGTGCAGGATTTCCATTAGGGCAGAGTCAGAAACTGCTCTGTAGGCCAGGCACAGGTTGCCTCTCAGCAGCCTGTAGGACAGAGTACAGTGACAGGGCCTTCAGTCTGTCCATGTAGGTCATGTTTTGGAGTCCCTGAATTCTCTTAGTCAGAAACCTCTGTTGTCTATCCAGCTGTTGCAGGTGTCTGCTGAGGTACCTGCAAAAGGAAGCACTGTACTCAGTAGTCTGGTGAGGGTGAAGTGTGGAGTACAGAGGAGTTATAAGATCCTGGGTCTTAGATGCAATACCCTTATGTATGAGGTGTGCAACATAAAGACTTTCCTTATCACTTTCCTTACCACTGGGGACACATGGTAATGAAAGTTTAGATTGCTATCAACCTGTGTTCCCACATCACTGAGCACCAGGTTCAAGCTTAGGGGGCTGCTGCCTATATTGCAGTTTGCAGGGGCTACCTCTTTTCCAAAGGAGATAATAGGGCACTGTTCTGCACTGAGTTTTAGACATTGGCTTTGGCACCAATAATATGTCTGTGGTAACTCTTCCTGTAATACGCTAATATCTTTAGGGGAGTCAATGACTGCTCCCAGTTTGTAGTCATCTGTGAACTTGGTGAGACACAGGCTGTTTACTTTCACCTGGACTTCCAAGAAATAGTTTCCGAACAGGGAAAATTTGGCCAGGACATCAAGGAACTTCCACTACTATTTTCAATATTTTCCAGGGAATCTTTTACAACACCACAGCTACCACCAACTCAAACAGAAGGGACCTCAGTTTAATATCTCAGCTGATGGAAGACATACTAAGGAGTAAAGCATCTCCATTATACTGCACTGCAGCATCAGTGATTCATCTAGCTTGTGTAGGAATAGAACCTGCAGCCTTCTGTACTAAAGGTAAGTATGTGACCTGTTGCTCTGCTGACACTACAGCTGATGTCTACGTATGTATTTATGTTTTATTTGTTTCCTTACTTACTTGTTTTTCTGTTTGCTTGTTTATTTATTTACTTACTTTACTTATTTACATTTTATGTACTGGTTTGGTCCTG
>NC_056732.1:1570478826-1570628826 GCF_019279795.1 Protopterus annectens
GGAATCATTTCAGAAACTCAGATAAACTTGCACTCACTGCACAGGATGGTTCTACAGAGCAACCATTTACAAGTAAATTTTAATGGAGATAGTGAGTTAACATCCTGCAGGGGTCTACATTCCATCCAAAGACTGAACTGAGCTTTGTCCCCTACAGATGCATTTATTTTATAGCCCTCAATGTATGTTTATTGCTAATCTATTACTTTGGTCTGTTGTACTGAAACAGTTGGGATAAGTAGGGACAAGGGTGTCTGGAGAGCTATTTGTAAGTCTGACTTGTTTGTAGGTTAGCCTGTTTTGCAAGGGTGGCCATCCAAGTTTGTTTAGGATAGCGCATTGATGAGCAGAGCTTGACACATCAGACAGATGCAGATAGATGTTGCTACATTTTATATGCAGTTTATTTAATTATACATTTAGTTAGGTCCCCATGGTTACACTACTACAAAATACTCGATAGTGCCATATCCCTGCAACTGCCATTTTTGATCCAGGTGCTAGCTGCTTTCCGATTCTCAATAGGCTTAGAGCAAGAATTTAGGAGAAGACTGGCATGAAAACATTATAAGTTTGATCTGTTGCTGTCAAAATAGTCGAAATCTAGTTAGCTGATTTCTTGAGAATGAACAGATAGTTTGTTACATATAATACAACTTACCCCAACATTTAGCATTCTCAGTGTTACATTACTTAGGGGGATGAAGAGAGCAGACCACCTTGCTTTGAAAGTGTTGGCAACTTGTCTTACATAAAAAAATAATGGATTTGACTGAATGTTCTTTGCGTAATCAGGTGGTGATCAAGCTAACCATACCCAATGAAAACTATATGAAAGTTGTAATAGGCAGTTAAAAAAAAGTAAAACATCTGCAAACAGACAAAGTTTTCTGCCCGTAAGATGAGAAGTCCTCTTGTTAAACTTCTTATTTCACTTTTCATCAACTTCTTGTTTACCATCCTTAACCACCAACTGCCCCCCCCCCACACTTTCCCCTAACATCATTTACCTTCTGCTCTGTATGGGCTTCTTACTGATCCTTCACTACCCAAATTCTTCTGACACCTCAGTGACTCCTTTTAGCTTTCTTCTCCAGGCTGCCTCATGATCTTTAGCTTCTCTTCCACAACATGACTACCCCACCACACTTTTTCCTTTAATCCCTATCTGTACCTTCTACTCCAGCATAAATTTACTTGACCCATTTCATCTAATTAATGTTTCTATTACCTCTGCCCACTCCATTTTATTTCTTCTATACCTATCAAAATTTTTCCTTGTCATCAATGAGTCACTCCCATAGCTCCCAAATCACTCCACCAAGGTAACAGAACCTCCGTTAGTCTACATCCTTTTCATATTCACTGATCTAGAAGCCACACTGCTTCTCCATGTCCTGCAAACATCACTCACTCCCCATCTCCATGTCTGGCTCCCCTTACATTCCTGTTCTTTTTTTAAGCCCGGTCCTGTACTCTTAGTATGTCTTAATTCTATGTTCTACTGGCATGTCCCATTCTAAAGGTGGGCAAGACTGGGATTTTTGAAGAAGATCCGAGCCAGAGCTGAGCCAAGGATCTGGCTTGGTTCTTAGAGACCAATAACAGCCAAGCCAGAGCAGACAATCACTGGAGTAGCTATGTTAAAAATAACTACATCTGGAAGTCCAAGAGTGATAATTTAAGTAACAAAACAAAAATACTGCAGTTACAGCTAAACAGACATTGACATTGACTCGAATGAATGATGATGGTATTTGGGAATACCAGTGTGTGTGTGTGTGTGTGTGTGTGTGTGTGTGTGTGTGTGTGTGTGTGTGTGTGTGTGTGTGTGTGTGTATATATATATATATATATATATATATATATCTATACATATATATATATATATATGTGTGTGTGTGTGTGTATATATATATATATATATATATATATATATATATATATATATATATATATATATATATATATATACACATATATACACACACACACACACACACACACACACACACACACACACACACATGGGTCCTAGTTACATTACTGAAATTCCACTCCACCAAATTACAAATAAACGGGACCAAATGTCTGAAAGACCAGTACAAAGAAACATCACTATCCCAAATAAACAACACTGAAACAACACATAAAAGCAATGAAGAAAAAAGCAACATAGCCTCAAACATTTTTACAGGGGGCAAGCCCCCCTGCACACCTCATACTCCCTGCTAATTATATATACCAACTCCGAGATCGCACTGTAGTGATAGAAAGGGTATATTTCCCGTTCATCACTGTATTGCGATCTCCATTTAAAACTACAGAAACTGTACAAATGTCAAAACTGTACAGTGTACCATAAGGTACACAAACACTACATGCCAGAAATAAGAGCTTCCTCTTACCACTTCCAATGAAATGAACTTTGGGATAGTGATGTTTCGTTGTACTGATCTTTCGGACATTTGGTCTCATTTATTTGTAATTCGGTGGAGTGGAATTTCGGCGATGTAACTAGGACCCATATATATATATATAGATATATATATACACACACACACATATATATATCTATATATATATATATATATATATATATATATATATATATATATATATATATATAATCATTTGGTCGACAGCTCATTTGGTCGACAACCAGTATTCAAGGCACTAAACAGGGATTTGCCCCCCTCTCTAATGTTGTGCGACCCTGGAGTTGATATGTATATAGTTAGGGGGGTGTGGGGGTGAAGTCCCCCCACCTATTTTTGTTTAAAAGCAAGAAAATACAAGAAAAACTACACATTTTAAACGAAAAAGGGTAGGGGGCTTCACACCCCACAGCCCCCCTAACTATATATATCAACTCCAGGGTCGCACAACATTGGGGAGGGGGGCAAATCCCTGTTTAGTGCCTTGAATACTGGTTGTCGAACAAATGAGCTGTCGACCAAATGAATGTCGATCAAATGGTCTGTCGATCTCCTGAGGCAGACCCATATATATATATATATATATATATATATATATATATATATATATATAGGATCATAGGAAGTTACTAGGCTATTGGCCCTGAGCCTAGCCAAGAGTTTAGCCCATGACAAATCAGCACCCGATGCCCCTTGTCCAGCAGGGATACAGGTGGAATCGAAAGGATGTATTTTCTTTTTCCCATCCAGTTATCCAGGTTGCATTTAAAAAAACGGGTAAAGAGGTACTCTGCTTGATGTGGAGAGGGAGAATATTCCACAGATGGGGGAGGCTCTGGGACACAAATCTGTCCCACCAAGTCCTAATGATGTCACAGACTGGTTGAGGCTGCCTGTGCGGGTTACTCAAGTGGAACTTTACTTGCAGATATGCAGCAGTCCCATCAAGGTGGGGTCCGAGATTGCCTTGTGTGCCAGACAGAAGTCACCTCTGAGGAGTCTGTATGAAACTGAGAAGAGGGACAGGGCTTTTACCATATCTGTGTATGGTAGATTTTTGATGCCCTAGATTTGCCTGGTGAAGAAGCTCTGTGGTCTCTCCAGCTGCTCATGTGCTTTGTCTGGTACATACCAAATGAGGCATTGTAGTCAATAATGAGCCTTATAAGGGAAGAATACAGGGATGTTATGACCTCCTTGTCCCTGGATGAGGTACCCTTACTTATGCGATGGGCCATGTAGAAAGCTTTCCGTACAATGGAAGCAACATTTATATATATATATATATATATATATATATATATATATATATATATATATATATATATATATATATGAAAAAACTAAAGTTCCCTTATAATAGGGAATTTTGCGAGGGCATGTTGATGTAAAACAAATCATTCAGTGTTTGCTAAATTTGGGAATCATTTCAGAAACTTGGATAAACTTGCACTCACTGCTCAGGGTGGTTCTACAGAGCAACCATTTACAGGTAAATTTTAATGGAGATAGTGAGTTAACATCCTGCAGGGGTCTACATTCCATCCAAAGACTGAACTGAGCTTTGTCCCCTATAGATGCATTTATTTTATAGCCCTCAATGTATGTTTATTGCTAATCTATTACTTTGGTCTGTTGTACTGAAACAGTTGGGATAAGTAGGGACAAGGGTGTCTGGAGAGCTATTTGTAAGTCTGACTTGCTTGTAGGTTAGCCTGTTTTGCAAGGGTGGCCATCCAAGTTTGTTTAGGATAGCGCATTGATGAGCAGAGCTTGGCACATCAGACAGATGCAGATAGATGTTGCTACATTTTATATGCAGTTTATTTAACTATACATTTAGTTAGGTCCCCATGGTTACACTACTACAAAATACTCGATAGTGCCATATCCCTGCAACTGCCATTTTTGATCCAGGTGCTAGCTGCTTTCCGATTCTCAATAGGCTTAGAGCAAGAATTTAGGAGAAGACTGGCATGAAAACATTATTAGTTTGATCTGTTGCTGTCAAAATAGTTGAAATCTAGTTAGCTGATTTCTTGAGAATGAACAGATAGTTTGTTACATATAATACAACTTACCCCAACATTTAGCATTCTCAGTGTTACATTACTTAGGGGGATGAAGAGAGCAGACCACCTTGCTTTGAAAGTGTTGGCAACTTGTCTTACATAAAAAAATAATGGATTTGACTGAATGTTCTTTGCGTAATCAGGTGGTGATCAAGCTAACAATACCCAATGAAAACTATATGAAAGTTGTAATAGGCAGTTAAAATAAAGTAAAACATCTGCAAACAGACAAAGTTTTCTGCCCGTAAGATGACAAGTCCTCTTGTTAAACTTCTTATTTCACTTTTCATCAACTTCTTGTTTACCATCCTTAACCACCAACTGCCCCCTCCCCCACACTTTCCCCTAACATCATTTACCTTCTGCTCTGTATGGGCTTCTTACTGATCCTTCACTACCCAAATTCTTCTGACACCTCAGTGACTCCTTTTAGCTTTCTTCTCCAGGCTGCCTCATGATCTTTAGCTTCTCTTCCACAACCTGACTACCCCACCGCACGTTTTCCTTTAATCCCTATCTGTACCTTCTACTCCAGCATAAATTTACTTGACCCATTTCATCTAATTAATGTTTCTATTACCTCTGCCCACTCCATTTTATTTCTTCTCTACCTATCAAAATTTTTCCTTGTCATCAATGAGTCTCTCCCATAGCTCCCAAATCACTCCACCAAGGTAACAGAACCTCTGTTAGTCTATATCCCCTTCATATTCACTGATCTAGAAGCCACACTGCTTCTCCATGTCCTGCAAACATCACTCACTCCCCATCTCTATGTCTGGCTCCCCTTACATTCCTGTTCTTTTTTTATATCCTGCCCTGTACTCTTAGTATGTCTTAATTCTATGTTCTACTGGCATGTCCCATTCTAAAGGTGGGCAAGACTGGAATTTTTGAAGAAGATCCGAGCCAGAGCTGAGCCAAGGGTCTGGCTTGGTTCTTAGAGACCAATAACAGCCAAGCCAGAGCAGACAATCACTGCAGTAGCTATGTTAAAAAATAACTACATCTGGAAGTCCAGGAGTGATTATTTAAGTAACAAAACAAAAATACTACAGTTACAGCTAAACAGGCATTGATATTGACTCGAATGAATGCTGATGGTATGCTGATCACACTTCCTAACAGCTTACACTCAGCCACCTCCTTCACTTTACCTCAGCTACAGGTCTGCTGACAATGAAAAATAGGAAAAAATATATAACAAGCAATAGCATACAAGTACACCACTCTGTATGCAGGAACAGAAATGTTGCCCTGGCTTGTGAAAAACAAAAAATTCCTCTTCTACTCTAATGATTTAGTGCACAGTAGTTCAATCACACTTTGGAAGAAACTGTTAAACAACCTCAAGGTAAAAACTAGATACACTCCCTAAATGCAACAACAAAAGCCTTGTGAAGTAATATTTATTACTCCCTTCCTAACTCTGATATTAACAAAATTAATAGTGATTTGCAAACTTTCTCCAAATTCTCGAATTATAAGGTGAATTTAGATAAGACAACGATTTTCCCAATTAACATTTACTCACAATTACCTAGTGATAGATCTCTACCTAGCATAAAAGTTGATGACCATCTCCAATACCTAGGAGTATCCTTCCAAACAGATAGAAATATACAACATCAAGGGGATTTTTCTAGATGTTGGGGCTTGATACAAAAGGATATGGAAAGATGGACTCAACTAAAACTCAGTTCTCTCGAGAGTAGCCATTATCAAAATGAATATTCTACCAAGACTTCTGTATGTTCTAAATGCTACCAACACCCTGATTCATAATAAAGTCTTTAATAATTTCCACTCATCTCTCTCGAAGTTTATATGGTACCCAAGACCCATCAGGATAAGCTATAAAAAACTTGTCTACCCTAAAGATAAGGGTGGTTTAAGCCTTCCAGATTTTAGACTAATGTATTAAATAAATAGAAGCAGTAGAATAATTAATGTTGCAACTTTCAGAGAGGAACTGAATGCTTGGTGTCCATCTTGGGTCAAACTCTATCACAATTATATTAAAACTCTTTCCATTAATCCCATGGCCCTACCATTCTTAGACATATCTGCCAAAAGAAAGTACAAAATTCAAACTGACCTATGGTCCCAAATCAAATGTACACAAAACTTGTTTAAATCTCTAGATCTACATTTTGCTTTTCACCTTCTTCAACCTTTACACCTTAACCCTAACATTAAACTAAATGAGAATTTGGTTAATTTAAATTCGTTCCCACTGATCAAAAGTAAAACGGTTATGGACTTCTTCACATGCAGGTTGGATCTTATTTCTTCCATCAGAAACAAGTTTAAGCTTCCGATCAAGTACACCATCATGATTAGACAACTAATGGACATTTGCAACAAATTCTGGAGGGATACTGATATTCTTGATTCCCAAATAGAGATGTGTAAGGTATTATGGAATCTACTAACTCGTAAAAAGAAAATGGTATCTCAATCCTATAAACTAATCTCAGCAATTAGATGCTCGAAAGAGGCTATCCATTCTGATTTTTGGACAAAACAAGACCCCTCGATCTCCTCGAAGTCCATTGCCCAAGCCACTCAAAAATTTTCTAAAGCTATTCCTCTGCTAAAGTTCAGGTATACCCAACTTATGATAGTAAATAACGCATACTACACCCCTGCTTTACTAAACAAGATGTACAAGGAAGTCCCACCCTTTTGCCAATTTTGCCCTATGATGGAAGCAGATATTATCCACATCTTTTGGAGTTGCAAATGCTCTTACAGACTATGGTGTGCCCTCAGAGTCAAATTAGAAAAAATGGGTTATGAAAAATCTACGCTTTCATGGCAATTCGCCCTCCTTCATATACCCCCGGTAGGCATAGACATTAAGAATATTTATTTTCTAGTAACATCCTTTATGCTGATAAACTACTATATCACCCTAAAGTGGAAAGACAGATCGACCCTTTCATGGAAAGGACTCAAACAGATAGCTGGGAAGCATTTTTCTGCTCACAAATATTTGTGGTATTCCATGAGGCTAAATCCATCACAGAGGGATGCATGGAAAATGGTGTATGAATGTATACTAACATAATCACACAGCATTTGAACCTCCTGCTTGAGGGCTCTACCTAGATGGGCTTTGTATATAGTTAGTGTATGTAGAAGAATTTCTGTTTGTACAAATCTTTTAGTCATGTTGTTGGATATGATTTGTTATGTTCTGATTTAAAAAAAAAATCAATAAAAGCCTTGTGAAGTGCAGGATTTTGTTAGGTTTATGTAAGAAACCATATTTCAGTTCCCTTAAATCAACCCACAGTAATAATCAGCATTTGCAATAACCTGTTTTGGTACAAAATATACACACTGTCCCAATAGGCTGTGCCCCTTCTGGGAAGGTTTACCACCACTGACTGTGAAGTTGCTACAAAATATGGATACTGCCCTCCAACAAACCATGTCCTTTGCTCTCATGTGTTGTATGCCTCCAAAAATTATATTACCTTTCTGTGCACAATTTCTCACTGAGGAAAGAATGAACAATGTAAGAACTACAGTAATATTTTGCTATTTCAGCTTGTGATTGATAAACAAATAAATATTGACCCCAACAAGTCATAACACTTTTATTTGCCAACAGTAATTATATGATGGACTTGTGCTTCGTGTACAAGATGTCACCACACCCCTTCCCCAAAAAGGCAGCCCAGTTCTCTGCACATCTGATGCATGATAATGAAGAGAGGGAAAAAAAAGGAAACAACCTCTACAGTAATATATAATTTCAACATGCCGCTCTTCCCACACATATACTCACCCCAAACATACACTAAACACATCTCGGAGATTCACAGCACTGAATAAAAACCAGGGACAACTGAGAGACTGGGGCTTACCTCAGTAAAAACAAAGAAACACAACAAAATTCTGCCCATGCTGTCCTTAGCATTGGTAGCACTTTCCAAGCTCTCCTGATCTCTGTTTCTCTACTGAAACAGGCTCCTCCTTCTCCCTGGAAACATGCAAGCACTCTGGAGTAAAGGAAATAATGCACTCTCATCCTATGAGCTGCAAATCTTTTCATAAAAGAATTGTCAGTCTACAATGTCTTGCAATAGTCCTTTCCCAGGAAAAAAAAAATTTAAATCTTCCTTTTCTGCACTATGGCATGTGGTGCTACCCTGCCTGGTATTCCAGCTAGCGTCAATGCTTAGATATGCAGACCTGAGCTAACAGAAAGCACTCATAGACTGCAGGTCTGGTCTGAATCAATAGTCAGTAGTTACTCAAAAAAAAACTTGTGATTATGGCTCAGCTGTTTCTTGGCTGTTTAACCTGTTGGATCATGAGCCAGAGCCGAGCTTATACTTAGGCTCTGGCCTGCCCACCTTGACCCATTCTGCGTTCCACATACAGAGCTTACGTCTAGGTAGCTGGAGGTGATTTGGGCTTGGTGAACCATGCTGACTGTTCTGTTGAATGCTTCCTGCAAACATCTTCCAGACCTCTTCATTTTGCTCCTAGCACTGACATGCACCATCCTTCAACTTTCTAACTCTTTGATTTCATTGTTTCTGGTGTAGATAATTATCACGGTCCCTTCGGATTGCATTACCTCTTGTATTAGTTGTGTCATGATCAGCTTACCATTAGTGGCCTGCTTGTTTGTTTGTTTATTCATTCACTTATTCATTTATTTATTCTTGCTTCTTCCTACCGCCTTCCCTTTTTTCATTGCTAAACCTTTATCATATTAAATGTATTAGTTAATTAAGTCATAAGTAAAATCGTCCTTCTTAGCCCCTTTTCAGGCAAAGCCTGTCTCTCAAGGTCAGAGTACATTCAGTATATTTGGAAAATTGTGAACAACAACCAGTTTGTTTTTTAACAGACACAAAGAGAACATAAAAAATGTAAACATACAGTGAGCAGTTATTACAGATGACTTCTGGACTCTAGAGATATGTGGTGCTACAATCAGTCTCTGCAGTACACTAAATCATCCTAAATTCTGCTCTGGGTAGGTTTATTTATGAATATTAGCAAACACTCTTTAAGGCTAGTCACAACAGATCCATTGGTTCTATAGCATCTTAGCGCAAGGAAACCTAAAATAATGGGGGGGGGGGCAATGACCCAAAAATAGAGACAGATTTTAAATATTGTTCTGATAAACTTAGAAAGTTGCTAGAATAACATGATTTGTGTTAGGATGTATTTTGTAAAGGATTTGAAGTCTGAAACTCAAAAATATGCCATTATTTAGTGACTTCAATCTTCAATGATTTTCCAAAAAAAGAACGCCAACTTTTATGAGTCAAAGATCTGGATATTATGTGAAAATCTGGATAGTTGAGAGGTATAACTGATTCTGTCTACACTGTCCCTATACTGCTCCTGTGCTCTGTACCACCTGCCACACTGTCATAATCTTTAACAATCTGTCATAATCCTTAACAATGGAAAAGTCTTAAGAATCAGTTCTAACATAAAAGTTAATTCTGTGTTAGTAGATGGCAAAGTAGCGACATTTTTTCAGGTTTTGTTTTATCTTTCTTCCGCACTATAAATGAATCCTCGTATATATTCAACACACAGTTAAACATCACAAAATGATTATTCCTAGCCTATAATTAAATCAACATTTCCAGTCATTTGTTTAAATAGTTCTATAGGTCTTGGCAAATGATGCACCCATTCTTGTATAGTAAACATGGTAATAAGTAACAACACTAAAGACAAAGGCAGTAAATGGGTATTATGCAACTGCATTCCACCTACCTAACCTGCTTAATACATAAATAATTTATAACACACAAAGTTTATTCTTCTTTACGCACTATTGATTAACCCTATATACTGCCTTCATGCTAATGCTACCTCTATACCACTCTGAGAGGATTTAAACATCTGTATTAATTTAACTCATGCTAATATTCATGCATAAAGAACTCATCCATGCTAATGCTACTTCTATATCATTCTCAGATGATTTAAACCTCTGTATTAATTTAACTGTGTACTACTGTTCTCAACCACTAAACATGTAAATATGCTTTACATCCTTCTCCAAGCTGATGTTTAACTTTTGTTTAGTTTTTGCTATTTTGTATGTAAAATTTACTTAGTTTGTTTCTGTTTCCACTATGTATTATACTTCATATTATGGAGCTTGTAATGTGTATTATTGGAGCTTTTCTCCCCGGGCCTCCACTGAAAAAAAGGTCTTTGAGCCCAGTGGACCTCCCCAGTGATCAAACTGGAAATAAATAAATAAATACATAAATGTTGCTTGCACCAGGAATTGTGTGAATTTTATTTAAAAATGCATGTCAAAATGAGTTGACAGGCCATCACTTTCAGGACTGCAAGTTCAAAGGGAAGTAAACACCACAGCAGCTAATGACCACAAACACTGACATCATTTAACATTGCATTTAACACTTCCATTATGTGGCTAAAAAGTATCACTTAGACACTTCTATTCATGGTAAATGTTTGTACTTTGTCAGCCCCAAATACAGTGAACAGTTCTAAGAACACACCATTCAGCGATACTGTTGGTTTCATCTGGGGCCACATTATATTTTTGTACATTTTGGAAACTTTAACTGTGTAAATGAACAGTGTTGCTGGACTAGAATCAGTAACTGTGAGAGAACTACCTCCATTAAGCACATTTCCTACATTCACTCTTTAGTGCAAGTTATCCCTCTGTGAAACCTGAAATAAAGGGCTTTTATACATTGTTGCATTACTGAGAAGTTCTCACAAATATGTTATATATTCTATAACTAAATTAGCCGATACCAGTCCTTGCCAACTTTCCAAATGCTAATACTGTTGTTATTTAATGAAACATTTATCAATAACTGGGAAGTTCCTGCAGTGGAGACCCAAAGAAACACAATCCAAGAATTATTTCAGTTAATTACGGATGCATGTGTACTATTGTTAAATAGACAGCATTTGGAATAGCAGCTAAGTGTGAATGTAAGCAATTCACCTTAGCAAAGCATCAGATCTCAGCTAAATAAATCATAATTCTTAGAGGCAAAATATATTATCAACAAGTATAACAAGGGCTACACATTTGTTTGGAAAACTGGGTACTAATTGCAACTGGTTGATATTTATTCAAAAGTAATTCAGAGATTGACAAAAATGTTTAGGAGACATAGGTTTTATTGTATTATGTAAGTTATGCATAAATATTTATGAAAAATTCAAGGAGCTAGTAGTGAGAGAGGGAGAAGGAGCAACAGGAAGAGATAAATGGTGTAGAAGTTAAGGTCAGACAGTAAGAAGTGTTAGGATAGGATATCCTTATTTGGAAATGATAGAAGATTTCGGGCAGTCAGAACTGAAAAGAAAGGCAGGTCGGGTTGCAACACTGAAAGCTAGATTTTAGGACTGAGCTCAGCCTAAATAGCGCATGTAATAAGTTTAATATACAATGTTGCTACATATTGTGTTCTACCCGGTACATAATGTCACACTTTTTAAGAAGCAGTCTTACACATGTTGATTGATGATTTGTTTTCTTGTTTGATCAACAGTCAGTTAGTTAGTTAGTCATCTGGAACAGAATGCTGATCAACATGGATCTTTTTCATATTCATGTACCAGCACTGACTGGTTAGATGATTTGCTGAGACTAAATGAGTAGGCAAATGGAGGCTGAGGGAATCAAACCCTGGAAAAAGCTTAACAAAATGTCTGCCTTTTAAAATGTTTTTCTTATTACTAGACAAAGCTTTTTCCAGAGCTTTGCAATCTTACTGGAGAATACAAAGTCCCCATATCTATTTATTCAGTGTAGCTAAAGTAGGTAAGGTAGCAGAGAAGTGAAACCTGTATATATTCAACACACAGTTAAACATCCCAAAATGGTTATTCCTAGTCTATAATTAAATCAACATTCCCAGTCATTCATTTAACTGGTAATATCGATCTTGGAATGTAAGTTCTATATTTATTCCTGGGATTTAGAGGTGACATAATAGTCTATGATTGAAGCAGATTATGATAAGAAAGAGAAGATGAGGAAGATGAAGCCAGTACTGTCTTCACAGAAGAATACAAACAAAGTAATTTTACTGTAGGTTAGTGGATAAGATAAGACTGGCAAAAACGTGGAGGGCATACAATAAGCCTGGATGTGGAGTTTGTTTGAAGGGCTCATAGGTAATTACACTGCAGGTAAGTGAAGACCGAGGGAATCAAATCCTTTACCACGAAGCTACACTGTACAGCTTTAACCCTATGCAACATCTGCCATACGTAGCTAACCTAAACTTCAGAAAAGCTTTATAATACATCTGTTATATACGGGTTTCAGTTCTTGGGAAGAAAGATTACTTACATAGTCAATATGTGATAGAGAAACAGAGGAGAAGGTGTTACATTTTGGAGTAAAAACATTGTGGCATTTGCTAAAGTTTTCTGCAGTTTTTGAATAGGTTAAATCTGATAATGAGTCTATTTGTTTGGAATAGACGGTTGACCCGGGGTCATACATGCATTCGATTTTGTGTGCTAGTCTTTTGATGATGTATGAAATAATTTCTTTTATTTGTAATGAATAGCTCTTTAGTCAAATATCTTGCTTTTTGAAGTAAATTAATGGCATAGCTATTCTATTTCTGTTGTATGCTTCCATAAGTTTATCCTCTGGAAACATTGTGTTCTTCGTTCAGGTGTGACTCGAGGAATCTATCTGTTTAGATAATGTGGCTGTAGATGTAGCTTGTATTTTCAGAATGCCTAGGAAATTATTAAAATATCATACTGCAGAGTCAAGCTGAATGAAATACAGGGGAACAACAGTACAGACTAGGCCAAGGATAAGACTTTCAAAAATTTGCAAACGCTAACAAGTGTTTTTTTCTGAACATGTCAGGCATAGTGCTAATACCTGCAACATTGCCAGGTGGAAAAGAAAGAATCGAATGTAGTGTGCTTTTTTTTTACCAAAGATGATGTTGGTAATGGTAAGTCTACTAAGTTGGACAAGTAGCAACAGCTGAAAAACAGAGTGGGGAATACTGATGAGTGGGTGGATTACAAGTACTACTGAAATTTCCAGTGATCACGAGTTCCATTTTTATATTGTAAGCAATCTAGTGCAGAGTATCATATGCACAGTTCCTTCAATGAGTCTTGTGATATAAAGATTCAGGCTAAAGTTAGGCATTGAGAATTACCGAGATCCACAATGGTAAAGAGAGAGTTTCTATGGCAGGTATAATAAATTTATGATGACAAGATAACCACTGCTTGTATTCTACTGCCTGATGGTCATACCACCAGCCCATTTACTGTGAAGAAAGAGACAGTATTCAACCACCAGCCCATTTACTGTGAAGAAAGAGACAGTATTCAACCACCAGCCCATTTACTGTGAAGAAAGAGACAGTATTCAATTCTTAGAATGTGTCAGTCTGGATATAAGCCAGATTTCGTTCACTGTCAGAATGCCAGGGGGATGCAGAGGTTATAGTGAGAGATTAAGCTATACAGTACTGTACGGTTACTACAGATACTGTAAGAAGCAAGTGTGAAAATGTTAACACAAGTGGTCTGTTATAAACAGTATCAGGCAGATATGATAGCATTATACTTTTAAGGATGGGTAAATGATTTATCATACCTGGGTGTATAGTTTGAAGTTTAATGAGCTAGCTGCAGTGATTTGTATGTTGTGTGGCTGTGCTATACAGTTCATTTCAAGTGTTCTCATTTGCAATATAGACTTCACATAGGTCAGGCCACTTATGTTTGTGTGATATTCCTTGATGTGTGCACATATAATGTGTCTATGTTTGTATCTTTGGGGGAACAGATGCTATTAACTGTTCCTGACTTTGAAAAATGTCTCTGATTTTGCCTCACATTTTGGTATGATCCCTGTAATGTATTTTTTTCTTTTTTTATTTTGGCAAATCAGTGAGGATTGCATTCACAAAGTAAGGGCAGACTTTAGAATTTTAGCCTTTATAGCCTGCTAATGTAAAGCCTGCTATTTTGGCAACCTTCTGTGTATATAAGGATAATATCTGTCCCTGATTTTGATCCTTTATTTCCAGATATTTGTTTAACTTCCTGACTGATGTTTGAGCTAAGATGCTGAAAGGAATGTGGAGGCTATTGCAGTGGATTATACTCTGTAGTCAGACAGTAGTGAGCTGAGGAGGTACTTTCCTATGTGGCAGTTATTTATGCATTTATTCATTCATTTGATCACAATAAAACTTCTGAAGTGCACCTTCACATTCACATAAATGTCTGTAATTGATGGTAGTATCTGTGTTTGTTTATATCATATGCATGTGTGGGAGCCCTGAATTGCCTCTGATTTTGCAGAATGTCTCTGATTTTGCCTTATATTTTTACTCTGTTCCTTGTAGCATTGGTGTTTTTATCTGTCAAAAATTGAGGATTGGAGTCACTAAATAAAGACAGGTATTTTGCATTCATACTTCATAGCCTTCAGAAAAAGCATGTTAATGCAAATCCTGTTATCCTATGTTATCATAGCAAATTTCTATGTATATAAGGGAAGTTTCTGTCTCTAACTTTGGTCCTTTGTCCCTATTACATTTTAACTTTCTCTTAAATTTTAGACCTAAAAGGTTGAAATGTATGGGGGCGTTGCAGTGGCTTGTAGATTGCATTCTGACATCAGTGAGTTAAGAAGATACATATCTATGTGGCAGTTATTTCTGTATTTCTTTATTCATTTAATCAAAATCAAATATCTGAGGTACACAGTCACAGTCTTACCAGTGGCTGCAATTGATGTCACATCTGTGTGTGTACGTGTGTGTGTTTGTGTGTATGTGCAGGGGATTTGCAATCGGTTTTGCACTGCATGGTTCTGTCAAGAAACTTAAATACATGAGGCCATTATTTAAATATTTAGTCATTCATTTAATCCTTGTCAGATGTGTCTGTGCGTGTATGTGTGTGTGTGTGTGTGTGTGTGTGTGTGTGTGTGTGTGTGTGTGTGTGTGCATTTGTGTAGGGGATTAAAACAAATAATTGTGGTCACACTTGTTATTATTCTTTTCAATACAATATCATATCTGAGGCATATGAAGTAAAAAACATTGACTTTAATTGCAGGGGGGTCTGTTAGTGAATGCAAGTGACTAACCCTGCTGTCAGATGCTCAGAGTCAACAGACTTTATTCTGATTTGACAGAATTAGAGCAAATTTGTGTGAAGCTAGTTGGAATACTTTTTGTGGCTGTTTTGTTTAACATAATGAGACATCTGATGTGTGCACAGTCAACAAAGTGGTTGGAATTGATAGGAATGGTATGTGTTGTGATGAAGATGACTGTGTTTTGGGGAGGGATTGCAGTGTATCTAACAGTAGTAAGTTGGTCATAATTTTTTTTGTTCTCCTTCCATCACAAATGTCAGCATTATACACAATAAGTAACGGGTTTTGCAGTAAAAACAAGACTGAATTTCTTTCCTTACTGATGATTTTTATTCAGACCTTCACTGACTTAACAGTTTGTAAAAAGAAATCCTTACTGATGATTTTAAAAAAGCTATAAGATGCACCTCAAGGCATCTAGAATCTCATGACTTCTTGGGACCTAGCCACTCCCAAGCCTCCATATTAATTCAGTTACTTTCTCCACACTTATTAAAGTGGAGTCTTGGCTAGTTAGGGTGTACTTAAAGGATGCAAGAAAAAGATTAAAAACTGTAAAGCAAAGTATGAAAAAACAAGAAAGAAGTAATTTACCTGGACAGTGTGGAGCCATGATGGGGCAATATGGAAGAAAAGCACACTTGGAAGGTGCAGGTAGGATGAGTATGCAATGGGAAGGGGCATGTAATCTTTTGTCCAGGGCTCAATTTCACCTAAGGCTGGAATTACTGACTGTAGTCAGACATTTGAGGTGTATATAGTCCATAAAGTGGCTACAATGAATGGGTGCTGAGGTAGTCTCTGGAAGAAAGGTACTGATCCTGTTTATTTTTTTATGACATGATGGTTATTGACCTATTATAATTGAGCCTTACACTTTTCCAACTATCTCTGCCCATTCAACGGTTTCCTACAGCCCATTTTTCTTTGAAGACATTAGCCACCATTGGTAAAAACATATCTGAATCTGAAGCAGTATTTGTCAGTATTTAAGGTTATATTACTCAACTATAGATGGTTTATGCATGTTACAGCAGAAAATAATACATTTATTCAGTCATACTACAGTAACTGTAATGATGCTAATGAAAACAGACCTGAAGCTCCACCAGTACCTGTCAGTATTTACTCATTACATTACTACTTGCAAGACTTATAAATGGTTAATGACCATTTTATATTCAGGAATAAAATGTTACTTCTCTCATTCCTGTCTCTCTTAAATAAGGGCATTTGCTGGTTAACACTTTTGGCTCATTTGTTGTTTCCATCTCTTTGTGTTTCTCTCTTTTCACACCTTCTGTTATTTCTTTTACTTTTGTGTTCTATTTTCTGCAGGTCCAGAAGTACTAGGGGGCAGCTTTGCCACAAGCCTCACTGGAAAGGGAAAGATAATCATCTTCTTCTGCTCTCCCAGTGACTGCTTCACAGCATGGGGGCAGGGGATCCACGGTTATGGGCTTCAAGAGTATAGCAGCCTGGTAAGATGGTAACATGGGCTTTAGGACCAGGTAGAGGCTGCATTTCAGAGGACTTTGGAGAGATGTCATTCATATCCATCTCTTCTTCAGTGAGGACTCACTCTCCCAGTCAACTCTGATCATTGAATCACTGGAGGCCTTGAATCCCAAACCATCAGGGTCACCTCACCCATGTCCATCTAGGTGAGGTAATATTGGAGGCCCTCTGTTCTGGAGTGAATATTGCCTCTGGCCTTCCTCACCTTTCATTTTGGTTATGCCATCTGTATGTGTTATCTCCTTCTCCCATTTTCAGTACCATAGTGTTCCTGTCTGTTTTCTCTGTGATTTATGAGTTGTATCTCTAAAAATTCCTTAACATTTCCCATAGCCAACTCCCTCTCACACTCAGCCTTTCTTCCTTGTTAACTTTCCTTATTAAAAAATAGGAAAATGGGGATCCATCCCCAGCAAAAGATAGTACTGATCCTCTACGAAGTCCTCTTGCACAATCTTCTTAATGTGATTCTTTTGTGTTTCCCTTGTTTGCTCTCTCTCTCTCTCTCTCTCTCTCTCTCTCTCACAGATTTCCAACTGTCCTATCCTCCTCCTTTCCAACCTTATAAAAGCTAAAACAGGGTATCCATATAAGAGCCTCCATAAAGAATGCACTCAGAGTAAATAAAAAAAAAATAAAACAATTTGGATAAGATGTAAGCCTGTGGTGCTGAGCCTAGCTCAGCACAGGATCATATTAGAAATCTCAAGAAATCCATGCAGGTTTGTATTGACTGCTTTTGTCAAAAACACAAAATAACATTTGAGACTTTACATGCATACAGATGTTTCTGTATATAACTACACTCTTTTCTTCTCAGTGTATGCCAGTTCAGATATGGAAAGGTGTGCTTGGTATTCTGTTACATGGCTGAGAAGATCTAAATTCAGCATCTCATCTTCACCTTTTGCTTATTTAAATATAGGCATAGTGGCACAATTTGCCGATTTCTTTTACACAACTGTGAAGCATGGAATTATAAACAACACCCATAATATGCTAAGATGATCAGTATCATAACAAAGTAACATCTGAGCATACCTCTGCATTGTCCAGATTTCACTGAATATCCAGATTTTGTCTCATATTTTTGGTCAGTTCTTAATAAAGTTGGTGGTTTTCTGGCAACTCACTGAGGATTGAAGTCACTAAACAGTGACAGACATTTGAATTTCAGACTTTATATCCTTCAGAAAATACATGCTAATGCAAAATTTGTTTTTCTCTCTATTTATAAGAGCAATAATTATAATCTGACCCTATTCTGGACCTTTTTCCACCCATTATTTTTGGCTCTGCCCATATGTCTTGTGCTAAGAGGTTGAATGGTATGCATCTGAGTAGTACCATTTACTTCAAGAAGTCACTGTGTGAATATGATTTGACTCTAAAGTGGGCATAAACTACATAAATCCAGAATCTTGGATGTTGGAGAGAATATGATGGGAGGCCTGCATGAAATGGATGTATAGGTTGTGAAAGTGTCAAAATACTGTCAGTCCATGGAATTGGAGTGGTAACAGTCAGATACACACTTATACTCTTCTGGCTAGATAGACACACACACACTTGACTGCAGTATGAACAGAACCCCTACCTAAGTACACAGACTAGAAAACACTGTACTTTAAGCAGGCACTACAGCACAAGTCTGAGTCTTGTAATGCTGCAGGACACCTTATGGTGGATGACATCAGCACTGGATGTTGGAGAGAAGCTGTTGGGAGGCCTGAATAAAATGGATATGTAGGCATGTGCAACTGTAAGACAGTTCAAGTTCTGCATTTTACCAAATTGATGAGTGCACAATGAGTAGTATGTAGCTGTTGTGTTCCAATGTGCAGGTATAGTTTAGGAGACAGCTTTACAAACTATATACAGACAGGTGTCCACGTTACTGCAAATATTTGAAAATCTGAATGAGTATTGTCATTCAAAAGATGCTCATGGTACATCACACATTTCTTATTAATGTATATATGCAGTTGATATATTTGTGAACAAGTACTGACAGACCAAGGTTGCAGTACATGGGGGGATTTTCCATCTTTGCCACAGAAGAAATGCTGCCCAGACATAGTCAAGAACCATTCATAAACACAGCTGACAGTTTGAGGTGTTAACCATGTATGTGCATGACCTGCCAAGGTTCTTATATATAGATTCATTTGTGTGTGTGTCTTATAAGTGTGAAGGCCTTCCAAGTTCAGATAGCAGAATTATACTTATAGAAATATAGTAGATAGTATACCCTCAGCCATACATCTGAAAACACAATAAGGGTGTCTTATCCCTCATACCTATAATTCATATAAGCTCCACTATTTAAAGTGTTATAAGTGAGATTGAATATAATGTGAATGGAACGTGAGTAAAAATGTCTTGCATGTCCTAGATTAGAACCCAGGGCCACTTGTATGGCAGCCCTACACTTTCACTTATTGCCACTAGAAAGTTGAAATAACACTTGTATATTTTTGTGTTCATTGCTATATACTGGACTGTCACAACAGTAAAAATATGTTGCAGTTCCTATATTAGAACACAGGAGCATTTCTATTACAGCCCTACACTCACACCTGCTGCCACAGGAATTGTTAAATAATAGTTGCATAATTCCCTATTCATTCTTAAGTTCTGTGTGTTAACCAAAACACAATGCCACTTAGCATGGGTGCACAGAATTAATAGAATGCACCCATTTTAAATTATTGGCTTTCTGCCTCCTGTCTGCAGTTGTTCAATGGCTGCAGGTGTTGGGAAAGTCTGTTAACTGCTGTGCAATGTCGCTTAGTGGTGTTAGGTGATGGAAAGCAAAATTACAACAATGTATCCTTTTTGACCTTTACACTTTCTACTCTCTGTCTGCAGGTGTTCTGTCTGCTTCCTGTGTGGGCCACTAGTCCAGGTTTGCACACTACTAAGCATCTCACAAATGAAATAAGCACAGCTAAACCTGACATTCATTGTGTTTCTCCATTCCATCTATGCTAAGTCATGCATTGCATAAACACTGGCATTAAAAAAATAAGGGAAAAGTAGTTTAAATGAAAATCAGTCTATGAAATAAACACTACAACATTTTTGTTAGTATACAAAAAATATTTTTACACAGGTCTGGATTTGAACTCTCACTCCAATGAACCTTTAGAATACAGTAAGGGTATCTTATCCCTCTCTGCCACACAAACAGCTTTGCAGCAGGGAACTGAAATCATTCTGCATACAGCCAACTGCAACATCATCCACAGTACTAATATAACATATGACAGTTGTATGAGCATGTATTAATTTCAAATGTAGTGCAGTGAATGATCACACAATTATTTCTGACTATTGCTTGCAAAAATGCAGCTCTGTCTTATCTGTCTGTGTTTATTGCTTATTCTTGTCTTTTCTGAGCAGTAATCTGAGACATACAACCTGTAAGGCATTCTGTATATTTTTTTAAATGCCTGGGTATATTAAATGGCAATAATATACAGCTGTCAACAAATGAAGGGGGGTTGGATGTTATTGAATAGACATCATGAAATTTGTGCTTCTTATTTACATTTAAAACCTTGATACAAATACTTCTACACTTTGTAAGTCTAACTTGGCTGACACACCCACTGGAGGTAGGACAGTCTAAATTGTTGTTGTGTTTTCCTTCTCCATACCATTAAGCCTTCAAAGTTCTAATCCATTAGCAATAAACACTGAGGGAGTGCCTGCTGTATGTTTGCATCAGATACATGGAGCCAAGTAATTGAGATTCAGCAATTCTAATGAGTTCAAACCTCATTTGCATCTTCACTATGCTCATAGCCCTGAATGTACACTGCAAAAAGGGAATTGCGTAGCTAGGGAACCTGAAGGTGAAGAGACTTGTTTATATAGATAAAACAGAAAAGGATATTACTTTAGGATATGTCTGCACAGAAGACTACTGACCTTGAGAAAGTATGCTTGCATTTTTCAGCTATAGACTGCACTGCATGTGCTGAAATGTTATTAAGACAAATCTGTTTATATATATATATATATATATATATATATATATATATATATATACATTAACAAATGCTACTTTTATTTGTATGCATTTCTTAGAAGTGTACTGATGGCATGGGTATATTTGTCAGGGTATTTCACTTTCTCAGATGCACAGCCTTATTAAGTGCCATCACAACTGCTAATGTTACATCTATTTTTCTGTGTACACTCTTCTATTGTTATTCCATGAAATGGTAAATATCCTATATTTTCAAGACACAGGAGTGCTAGCCTCCTAGGATGGACCATATACACCTGTAGGGGAGTACTGTCCATAGGAAGACATGATTGACAATAGCTTAACATGGAAGGTTCTGTGTTAAATCTGTAGACATGTTTAAGGGACAGTTCATTTCATATCAATTTTAGCATCTCACTGCTGGTTTGTTAGCAAACTGTGTTATTTTCTGTTCTTTTTGAGATGGGGAGCAAAGATTCTTTTCTGTTTTGGCACAATCAAGGATATGCTGCTATTGCTACTCCCCTTGTTTTGCATCCAGCCCTGCTTTGTTTGTGAATGCAATATGTTACAACCACACAATGCCTTATTTTATATTTCAATATCTTGACTGTTTTATGTTTTTCTAGTGGGTAATAGTGAAATGCTACCTTTTATCTGGAAGCAGAACATTTAGTTATGTGATACTTATGTGTATTATCCTTTTGTTGTGTTTTAGGTTACCTAGGACTATGGTACCCAGGTGTCCCAATCCCTGAAAACCACTGTTCAGTGACGTGAGAATCAGGTCATTGTTGAAGCTTTTAGGTGATATGGTACCTTTTTGCTTGAGAGGGGACATGGAGATATGTCAGGCAGAATGCAGATTTTGCAGCAGATAGTTGCTGATGGGAATGCAGTAAGTGGCCACAACAGGACATATGATCAGGTGCACCATAGGGCCACTAACATGATTTCATCTGCATGGAGGAGAGCTGCTGCAGTGGCCCTTGATTGGATGGGTACTGGGAGGGGCTGCTACAGATCCACCACTAACAGCAAATGAAGAGTTCCTGTTCACTGTCAGGGATCAAGACAGCTCCCAAGAAAGTGCAGAACAGCATGTCATTGACATTGGTGCTACTGTTTCAGGGAGAACAAGTATGTCCCAGAAGGAGCTTCCAGGTAGGGTTGTGTATCTCAATTGTTAAATACTCGTATAATAAAATATTGACAGTAATATGTAAGTTCTGTTTAACAATAAATTTGTTTGGGATGGGGAAGTTGTAGATTGCTACTGTTAGCAACACATTCTGATTCATTACACATGGGCTTAGATTGGACTTGTCATCCAAGTTCTTGTTAAAAGTATTGTTAATGGACATATAAAAGGCAAAAAGTTTTAACCCCCCCATGTTACTGTTAATTGCGATGATGTTGTCCTTACCTTTTGCTTAAATTCTTCCGGCCATCATCCATGGGGATCATAGTATCAACTGCACATAGTAAGCCAGATGTCTTTTTTGTCAGTAGTGATGAGCAGTTCAAAGAATTTATATATTTTATCCATATGTGTGAAGTGGATGTCAGGACTGCAATGTGACTATAGTAGTGTAGCTATTGATTTCTTTTCTGTATTTGTTGCTTATTATCAGATGTGATCTTGACAGTGGAAGTGTAGGACTCTTACCACCTGATGTCAGAGTATTGGCAAACTCTGATGATGGTGGTGGCCAAACAGAGGCATAGTCAGGGGGTGCAGAGGTTGAATCTGACACTGAGGTTGACATTCAGCCATCCCCTGTAATTCCAGTGGATACAGCCAGTAGACCTACGTCGACCCTTTCCGATGAGCCCTCAGATATTGGATAGGTGGAGGGTAAGACACTTGATCAGGGAAGTGTGGTTACTGTGGCTTCAATGTCTGTTGACTCTGGCCAGGGCCAAAGTGTGGATAAGGTGCTATTAGGGGTAATAGTGGATAGTAATCTTACATTTCACCTGCGTATACAAAATTGCATAAGAAAAGCTCATCAAAACATTCGGATGCTTTGCAGAGCCAAAAACTTTCTCACCGATCCAAATAACACTACACTTACCACTACTTATCTCCTCCCTACTCTTCTATATGGCACTCCCATCATCACTAACCTCCAGGCTTCACAAAAATTAAAACTTGGACAATGTTATAACAAAGTTGCTAAATTAGCAGCACATACCCTTTTCAGGACCCACCACTGTATAGCATCAAAAAGCCTTAATTGGTTAGAACTGCCACATCGACTAACATATACCCAACGTCTTACCACCGATAAAATTGTCCAATATCCATCTGCCTGTCCAGCACTAAAAAACATTCTAGACCACTATGTTCCCAGTGGGTCATTGCAATCCAGTCAACAAAAACTCTTGTCAGTCTACAAACCTAACAAATCTGCTGGGCATTGTCTGTACTCATATAAGGTTGCTAAGGCCTGGGCATCTTTACCTGTATTCATAAGGTCTATAGTCTCTCTCTCTCTCTCTCCCAGCTCTCAAAACCACTTTGAAAGGCTTCTTAGCTAAAACCTGGCTCTGTTCTTGCTCAAAACCAGGATGAACTATATCCGTAAATGGGAACAAGTACCTTTTTATTCCTTATACCTCCTTACTCTCCCTTCTTCACTTACTTCCTTAGTGCTATCTAATTCTCTTCCCTGACCTTTACTCTAAATATACTATACGTCTGTTTTTCCCTCACTTCATATTGCAATTCCTATTTGTATTAGACTAACTTACCTTTAATTTCCCTACAAACTGTCTAAAATTTCTCTAAATATTAAATGATTGTCATATACCTTATATCTATTCTTAACCAATGTTTTTATACTATGTCTGTGTTGTTATAATTATTTAAACTGCAGATGTTTTGCTTTATTTTGAAGATTGCAAAATTATTGCTCTTAAAATGTATCGCTCTTAAATTATTGTTCTTAAACTGTTTTTTAATAATTTGGAGCTTTTCTCCATGGGCCTCAGCTGAAAATGGGCTTCTACCAAGTCAGACTTTCCCAGTAATCAAATATCAATAAATAAATAACTAAATAAATATAAATCATTAATCTGGAAATTCTGTGAAAATATAGACAGTAGAGAGGCACTAAAGGTAAGTGTAAACATGACATACAGTCTTACACTTCCTTTTTGACAGTGTCTGCTAAGTGTTTTATGGCTTTGAAAGCCAACAAAGCATGTAGCGTTTTTTTTCCATGTAAATAGTAATACATGGAGCAGATAAAGCACCATGCTCTACAACGAATTATGATCATCTCAACAATCATAACACTGTATTATGTGTTCTCGACATGGATGCCAGATTCACCTCAAGAGCAAATTTCTTGGCAACCATGTCTCGAACAGAAAATAAATGGGTTGTGAGTTATGGGTTATGGGATTTTAAAAGTTGTCTCAGGTTTCAAATTTCTGTTACCTAAGAAGTTAAGTTTGTGAGTGTTTCTGCCTTTTCACACTGAGCTAATCGAAGGAAGGACACTGAGCAAACTCGGATCTATAATATATAACATTAAGTATCCTGTTTTTTTTTTTGCTTATTTTTTCGAGTTATTTATAGCACTTTGTCTACTGTACATTTTTCCAGCTAGTATCACTGTGTGTGAGGTATTAACTGGAAATATTCCACTTTTATTAAGCATCTGTTGGGTTGTTTGATTCTGATTACTTGTTTGCAGTTAAAAGCTTTCTCTACAGGCTCCTTTAGCTGTTTAAAACTTGCATTTAAAGGCTCACTGCTGCTTTTCTGCTGTGAGAAACATTTCTGCAGTTTGTTTACCACCCTCCCTCCCTACTGGTATGCTGTTCTTATAGTTGGTGACTTTGCAGTTTCCCGCCCCTACTGTAAATTTGATCTAGGACCCTCCTCCCAGTCTAGTGTCATTACCTCATTCTACCTAATACGAGGAGAACATTTGAGAAGGCCAATCAGCTTAGTATCTGCTCCTACTTTCTTTCTTTCCACTTAAAAAAAACAAAACAAAACAAAAAATGTCTAAGCTTGTTTCCTGCCTTTCCTGTGGGTAGTCTAGTCTGGATACAGATATTCTGTGTCCAGGACTATTTGTGGGCGTCTAAGCCCCCAAGCCTTTCTGTGTTGGAGGGAAGCCTTCTAGCTTAATTTTGTTTCTTAGAACTAGCCAGTTTTTTAGTTTCAGCACTCAAGTCTGTTTCTTTGAGCTCAGCACTTGCTCAGAACGTATTGTAAGCACTAAATAAGCTACAAATTACTACAGCACTCAACTTTCCTCACTGTCTAGAGGAAAACAGTTTCTAGTACTTAACAAATAAGCACCTATCTAGGCATGTCTAAGGGTCAGCTCCCAGTGTTTTCTCCTGTCTACCTGATGAATCTGGGCATCTTGGGGCAATGCAACAATTGCCTCATGTACACAGACAACCCTCTCCTCCTACCACTGAACACTACAACCTGTGAGAGATGCACTTATATAGCCAAACTGGAAGCAAAGCTCTCTTCATCTAAGACTGGACTCAACAGTCAAGAGGAGAAGATAAACACTTGCACCACACCACACTCATCACATAGTCCCTCAAAACCTACACCACCAAAACACACACATAGAAACACAAAACACACACCTACATTCACGGAGGCTCTCAGTAAAAACCTGCCCAAGCAACAGGGACCTCCAAAGCAGAAACACAAGCAACCTCCACCCCCCCAACACAACCCAAATGACATATAGCCCACAAACTCAGTGTGCCACTCAACCACAGCCCATAAGGCATAACAACGTACCCAACACTCTAGTCACAGGTGACTCTATAGTCAGGCACACTGATGTTCCACTCACCAGGCTAAACAAGGAGAAAGTTACTGTCAGGTGCCAGGATCCGCCACATAATGCATGCACTCAGGTCACTCCACAACAAGTTCAAATATGACTCTGTCATTGTCCATGTTGGTCTGAATGAACTGAGATGTACCTCCCTGGACTACATGAAAAGGGACGTGGAGGAGCTGTCTGATCTTGTAGCCCAGGCAGGTATGACCCTAGCCCTGAGTAGCATCCTGCCATCACCCAGAATGATACCACAGTACAAGGACAAAATGATTGACTTCAACAATTGGCTAAGCTTCTGGTGTCATTCTAAGGGGATCCAGTATCTGTCTGCCTGGGATGACATGATCGACAAACCATGATGCTTTGCCAGAAATGGCCTGCAACTGTCGCCCCTGGGATTCCGGATACTAGCTATGGCTCTAGCCACCCCTATACTGCCTTTTTTAGGCAAGGTTCAAATGACAAATTCACCACCGTAACAGGTACAAGCAAGAAGAATCTGAGGGTATTGCTACTCAATGCTAGAAGTCTAAACCTCAAAATGCACTCACTCGAGGCACTCCTTAAAATGGAGAACATCAACATCTGTGCAGTGACAGAGACCTGGTTCAAGGCTCCAGAGCGTACCCTATGCATTACCAGGCTATAATTCATACCACACCTTTTGGCACCTAACCTGGACCAAAACACTAAAGGCAGAGGCGTGTCCATATTCATTAAGGATATCCACACCTCCAGGCTAGTTGCTCAGCATATTGCATCCGAGATTATCCAAGTGCAACTAACTCTGGGCAAGACCACAATCCAAATTGTAGCTTGCTGCAGATCCCCCACCATGCCCCAGGATTCCCACTCCTCATTTCTTGATACAGTGGAAAATATTAAGGTACAACCTAACACCCTAATAATGGGCAATTTCAACTACCCCACCATTAACTGGGAAAACTACTCATGTACCAACTCTTGTGCTCAACGTTTTCTGGAATTCATAAATTCCAATGCCTTGGATCAACTTATCCACACCCTCGCCAGGGGCAGCAATATCCTAGACCTGGTTATTACCAACATGGGCAACCGGTGCTCTACACCAGAGGCCAATTCCTCGTTGGTCAGATCTGACCACAAGCTAATCACCCTAGACATCCTCATCCCTCCCCCACCCCCGATTAGGGAAACCACAGTAAAAAATTTCTCCAAAGCCAACTTCACGCTTCTTAAGACAGAAGTGGCAAACTTCACGACACCCATGCTGACGGACAATAGAGGTATGACTGCTGAATCCTACACAAATGCACTTTATAAGCACTTACACGAGTGCATGGATCGTGCAATCCATAACAGAACCAAGATGCTATCCTCCAAAAAAAGGAAGCCAATCTGGTGGTCCCCTGCCATAAACAAACTGTACAACAGAAGAAAGAAACTGTTGCAAAAAAGAGTAAAATCCCATGATTGGAGAAACTCCCTGGTCAGCCTCAGTAAGAAGCTGAGATCCCTCACAAAATCCTCCAAAGCTAGTTATGAAAACAAAATTACCACTGACTCTAAAGACAGCCACAAAGCATTCTATAGCTATGTCAAGAATCTCAATGGCAACACTCAGATCTGCTCTGAGTTACAACACAATGGCACTAAATATATAGAACCAATTGATATTGCCAATATCCTGGCAGATAGGTTCAGTGCTAACTTTACCCCCTTGTCACCCCTAAAGGGCCAATATCTATACCAGAAGAATGAAAAGTTCCTGTAATCATGGCTGCACAGGTAAATAACACACTATCCAAAGCCAAGAACACAGCACCCATGGGACCTGACAACATCCCAGGCTGTGTTCTACATAAACTACAGAATGAACTGGCACCCCTCCTAAGTACCATGTTCAGTCATAGCCTCACCTCAGGCTATGTGCCCACTGAATGGCGCACAGCGACGGTTATCCCACTCCACAAAGGGGGAGCCACCACAGACCATGGAAACTACTACCCCATTAACCTAATGAGCCTGGTCTGCAAGGCTATGGAATGTATCATCATGGAACTTATAAACAATGACATTGGTAATCTCCAAACTCAGGACACCACCCAGTTCGGGTTTGTAAAAGGCAGATCATATCTCCTAAACCTGATAAACTTTTTTCAAGCAGTCACCAAAGCTGTAGATGAAGGTAAGGTGGTTCACACAGCCTATCTAGATCTCGCCAAGGCTTTCAACACCATCCCCCACTCTGGAATTATAGATAAATTCACTAAACTAGGTATAAATCCCTATGTCACAAGATGGGTTGCCAACTGGATCACTGACAGAACCCACACTGTGAAAGTAGCAGACTCCAAATCCAACTTCAGACCAGTGACAAGTGGAGTACCACAGGGTTCAGTCCTGGTCCTCTCCTGTTTGGTATCTATTTCTCTGAAGTACAGGCTAACACAGAAGGTCTTTGGCTAACGAAGTTCACAGATGACTGCAAACTAGGAGCCATAATCAAAACTCCAATTGATGTGGACATCCTACAAAAGGGCCTCGCTGAGACAGATGCCTGGTGTCAAAGCCATGGCCTCAAGCTCAATGCCAAAAAGTGCATTGTCATCCCTTTTGGTAAAAACTCTGTACCTATGAACTACGACATAGGCAGTAGTCTACTTAACACCAAAAGTGTGATAAGAGACCTTGGGACACAGGTGGACAGTAGTCTTTCCTTTGATAATCACATCGCCACAGTAGTCAGAAAATCCTTCTACATGGCACACCTCATCACAAAAGGTTTCTCATCCAGGAAAAAAGAGGTCATTGTTCCCCTCTACTCGTCACTCATTAGACCCATTATAGAGTACAATGCCTTTTTCGGTATGTACCTCACAAGACAGCTACAACAACTGGAAAGGCCACAGAAATACCTCACAAATAGGATTACCAGCCTCAAACAGATGCCCTATGCAGACCATCTCAAAAAACTGCAGCTTTACTCTGTTGCATATCGTCTACTCAGAGGCGACCTCTGCCTAACACACAAAGCTATGTCAAACCCAAAGCTTTTAGACATGCTCCACGTAAAGAAATCACAATCTCTACAAGCTACACACTCTAGGGACCTAAACCTTGTCACCACAATAAACAGAACATGCTGGAGGGATAGATTCCTGTCCCAGAGACTTCCCATACTCTGGAACAAACTACCTATCTATATCAAACAAAGCTCCTCATTAGCACTCTTCAAGAAAAATATTGATGATTGGATGCGAGATAGTTAATTCACCCCGGGGATCACTTCTTTGGCTCTGCTCGATAGTGGCACAGGAAAATAATTTTCTTGGGTGGCGAAAGCCAGGGTACTTTTTGGCTAGGCTTATATAGGCTTATATAGGCCCTAGGGACAATAGCCTAGTACCTACCTATGAACCTATGAACCTATAAAGAATACAGTATTCATGGGACCAGATGACATCCCGGGCTGTGTATTACATGAACTACAAAATGAACTGGCACCTCACCTAAGTGTCATGTTTAATCATAGCCTGACCTCAGGCTTCGTGCCCACTGAGTGGCACACAGCTACAGTTATCCCACTCCACAAGGGGGATCCACCTTAGATCCCAGGAACTGCCACCAGTCTGATGAGCCTGATCTGCAGGGCCATGGAATGTATTATCATGGAACTTATAAACAAAGACATTGGCAACCTTCAAAACACTGGATCCCACCCATTTTGGGTTTGTGAAGGGCCAATCTTGTCTCCTGAACCTGACTGACTTCTTTGAATCAGTCGTCAGAGCTGTGGACTAGGGTAAGGCAGTCCATACAGCCTATCTGGACCTTGCCAAGGCCTTTGACACCATCCCCCACTCTGGAATCATAGATAGACTTACTAAGCTGGGCATTAATCCCTACGTCACTCGATGGGTGGCCAACTGGCTTACTGACAGAACCCACACTGTAAATGTAGCCGACTCCAAATCCATCTCCAGACAAGTGAAAAGAGGAGTACCTCAGGGTTCAGTCCTGGGACTGCTCTTGTTTGGCATCTACTTCTCTGAAGTACAGGCCAACACTAAAGGACTCTGGCTAATAAAGTTCGCAGATGACTGCAAACTGGGAGCCATTATTGAATCCCCTAATGATGTGGATACTCTACAAAAGGGCTTTACAGAAACAGATGCTTGGTGCCAGAGCCATGGGCTCAAGCTCAATGCCAAGAAATGTATAGTTATCCCCTTTGGGAAAAAACATGTACCCGTGAATTACCACATAGGTGGCAGTACACTAAATACTGAAAGTGTGATAAGAGACTTAAGGACACAGGTGGACAGTGGTCTCACCTTTGATAAACATATCGCCACAACAGTCAGGAAATACTTCTATGTGGTACACCTCATCACTAAGGGCTTTTCATCCAGAAAAAAGGAGGTCATTGTCCCACTGTACTCATCCCTCATTAGACCAATTATAGAATACAATGCCCCATTTGGTATGTACCTCTCAAGACATCTGCAACAACTGGAAAGGCAGCAAAAATACCTCACTAAAAGAATCACAGGCCTAAAGCAGATGCCCTATACTGACCACCTTAAAAAACTCCAGCTATACTCTGTCGCATATCGTCTATTCAGAGGCGATCTCTGCTTAACATAGAAGGCCATATCAAACCCAGAGCTATTGGACATGTTACACTTAAAGAAATCCAAATCCCTCAGAGCCACATGCTCCAGGGATCTAAACCTTGTCATCACAATAATCAAAACATGCTGGAGGGATAGGTTCATGACCCAGAGACTCCCCAGACTCTGGAATAGACTGCTCATACATGTCAAGCAGAGTGCCTCTTTGGCCTTCTTCAAAAGGAACCTTGATGATTGGATGGGAGAAAAGAAATTCACCCCAGGGATCACGTCAGTCGCCCTGCTAGACAGGCGTCCAGGTAAGGAAATAGTGTGGGAAGAAATAGCCAGGCAATTGTTATGGCTAGGCTTGTATAGGCCCTAGGGCCGATAGCCTAGTACCAACCTATGAACCTATGATCAGTGAACCAATCATAATCCTCTATGTAAATGTATGTGCCAGAATGAGCTAAACTGAGATCTTTTATACAGAACACACCCTTCACATAAAGCAAGTAAAATGATCAGCCTGAACACATGTAGGGCATGATCCACATGTTGTTATTCATCATTAAAATATGCACACAGAACATGAACACACATATCTTTCAGGCTCAGAATGCAGACGAATGTAAGGCTCCTTGCTGAATGGCCTGCCACATAATTTTATTTTTACTTTATATTTGCTAACTGGGGTGAAGCACTAATCCACATGGATCCTTCGACTCTGCCTGGGAGCAGCTTTTCTTAATCAAGATCAAAATGGATGAGTTTCTAAATTGCCATGTACAACTCAGTAGAATTAAACTTTCTCAGTCATTGTTTTCCATAAGAAATCACTGTCAGTGAACTTTCTAAGTGTGAGCTGGCAATAATTCCTTTCTTTTGGTAAAATTTTCTCTTATTTGTATCTATGTGAGCTGTGATTTTGCATATATAAGTTTAGCATGAGAAAACCTTACATTTAATGTTTTTGCCAGACTGATAACCTGATGAGTTGTACTCAGTGAGTCAGTTCTTGACTGAGTTGTAACTCAAGAAGTCATAGCACAAGCCCTGAGAGCAATGCCTTGTTAAACGAATTGCTCAGATTTACATAGTAGGCAACTAGAGGTAATGGCTTTCATATATTGGCTAAATCTTTGTCCACTGCCATATTGCCTTTTTTAGGTGATGTTAGTTTTTTTAAAGCTTCCAATATAACAAAACAGAACCCAGATTACATAAAGTTATTGTTGTGCATTGCTTGGAGCTTTAAAAAAAAGCTCCACTCCCTACAAGCACTCCTTACCCTGCATCATCACAGAGACCCAGTTCAAGACCAGTGAGAGCATTCCATAAATGTAGAGTATCAATGTCTATCACACATTCATGTCCATCCCATTAGATGAAGGCACTAAAGGCAGTGGTGTCTCTATATTCTTAAAAGCCATTTCACATCCTGACTTGTTATTCAAGATAACAAACTGGAACTCCTCCATGTGCAAGTTACTATTAACAAAACTCCTTATCATATTGTATCGAACTATAGGACCCCCCTCTATATTGCCCTCAGCCTATAACTCCTACATAACCAGTATGGAGGTGCTATGCATTAATCCAAACACCATTCTTCTAGGAGACGTCAACTACCTATTCATTAACTGGGAGACTTGTACACCCTGAAAATGTATGCCCAGAAATTTTTGGACTTCATCTACACAAACCCTCTTGACCAGATAGCCCACACCCTAAGCAGGGGTGATAAAATCTTGTAGTTGGTCTTTACCAATATGGGGCAGCTTTGCTCCCCACTAATTGTAGTTGCTTCCCCGGTCAAATCAGACTATAGATAAGTCACATTCAGCTTAAGATTAAAGCCAGAAGCACCTTCTAATACCTTTATATTTAGAGATTATGCCAAGGTTAATCTATTAAAACAGAGTGATGACCTGATGAAGTCCAAAAGCTATTACCATCTAGATGAACCCACTGCTTATGTGTAATCCTTTACTGCCATATTCTATGCTCGTAAACAGCTGCATCTGTCCCTCTCAGAAGTAAATATAATGCCAAATGAATTTAAAAATAAACTATGTTGAAATCCTAATATTGACAGGGTCTACAATAAAAGAAAAATAAAACTCATTGCATACAATACTAAATGTAACTCTCAAGATGCCAACAATACTCTTGCAAAACTTAACAAGGAACTTCTGATCCTGATCAAGTGCAACAAAAACTAGGTGTGAGGTAAAAACTAGCCACCCAGGCAAAGGATAACCACAAAGCCTTCTTTAGCTATGATAGAGATCACAGAAGCAATGCCCAGTGCTGTGTGGAGCTAATAGTAAAGGGTACCACATATGCAAATCCAGAGGACACAACCAGTCTTCTAGCAGACAAATTTAGTTCAAACTGCTCATCACTCTCCTCGCCTGTATTCCCAGATCACATACTTTCATCTACACCGCCTCTTCAAATATCCCAAGAACAAGCCCTTCAGATGCTATCCAAAGACAAGAACACTACTTCTATGGGACCAGTAACATAGTGGGCTGCCTACTGGTCAGTATGAAACTTGACTTGTCAGACTATCTACAAATGTTATTCTGCCACGTCTTTGGAACAGGCTACCAATTCATGTGAAACAGAGCATCTCTATGACACTGTTCAAGAGGAACCTGGATGAGTGGATGGAGCAACATAAATTCTTACCAGCGATAGTGCCCACAGCCATCATGGACATGGGCTGTCATCACTAAAATGCAGTCTTGGGTAATGAATAGTATATCTATGGTATTACATTGGGTTTAAACGGCTAGGCTTAAAATGACTTCTGGGTCGATAGCCTAGTAATCTCCTATGATCCTATGATCTTATGAACATTAGCCTCAAATCAGCCTTGGTGCCAGATGAATGGAGGATAGCAGCAGTCATCATAAAGGTGGGACATCAACACATTCTCCAAGAACCAGTAAGCAACAGTGATTATTATCCAAGCATATATTTCACAAACATTATACTTAACCTAGTCAACCCTTCCACGATCTTTACACTTAAATATTTGAATTAGCCAGCTCTGCCATGATCTTTGGATGTATTATATATAGTTGAATAGCAGTCACCCTTGAATAGAAGCTACTGTGAAAAAAAGCTGCAGTAAAAAAAAAGAAAAAAACAGTTGTAAAAAAGCCATATTCTATGGCTTGCATTCAAGTATGGCTTCTAATCAAAGCCTTATTGTTGATGGGATCTACTCACAGGTACTTGTTATTGAAACCAGCCCCCCCGCAAAAAAAAAATATATATTTCAACTAACTGTACACTTTTTTTTTTATTACTGAAGTTGATTTTGGGATTGCAGGTTTCATTGTTTTGATGGGTAATTGAGAGGTGCAAAGGTAGCACAGATACACACATACTCTTTATGACACAGATGAATAACTGGTGTCAGAGTCGTGGACTTAAACTAAATGCCAAGAAATGCATAATAGTATCCTTTGGGAAGTCATCCACCCCTGGTAACTACTGTATTGACACCACACCCCTAAGACTTGACCCAGTAGTCAGGGACTTGGGGACACACATAGACAGTAATCTATCCTTTGACCATCACGTGCCTACAGTAGTGAGATAATTATTTTATGTTGTACAATGTATACACAAAGGTACAGGATCTAGGTCCAAGGAAGTCATTGTTCCACTGTATTCAGCATTCATCAGACCTATCATTGAATACAATGTTCCCCTTGGTATGTATTTAACATGTATTGGTATGTATCTAACCAGGCATATCCAACAATTGGAATGTCCACAGACGTTCCTCATTAAAAAAATACAGGGTGTAAGTAACATATCCTATGCAGACTGCCTCAAGGCCCTATCCCTATATTCTGTCTCCTAGTTGAGGAGAGATCTATGCGTGGTATACAAGGCATTGTCAGACCCCACTTTGATGGACCTCCTGCATATCTATTAATCAAATAACACCAGAAATACCCATTCTTAAACCTTGCCTGTGATATAAATAGGACCTGCTGGAGATACAGTTATGTATCCCAGAGACTACCCTTTCCCAGGAACAGGGTCCCCATCCATGTGAAGCAGAGTTCCTCCCTAACCCAATTCAAGTGTAACTTGGACAATTGTATTGGGAACGGGAAATTCATTCCTGGTTTGGCACCTATGTCTATAAGGGATACAGGCAGCCTGGAAATGGTTCATCTCCCAGACCCCTGCTTGTAAATGTTTCACCTCCTAAGCCCCTGCTCACACTTATCAAGGGTACTAGAACTTGTCAGAGATTTAGGATACATGGCTAGGCTTAAAATGCCCTTGTGGTTGTTAGCCTAGTAAACACCTATGAACCTACATAATGTTTTCCTATTTTATATGACTTACATAAAAAGTCCAAAGGAAACACAACAGCACTCACCTATTAAAGAGGTGTACTGGTATGTACAAAATGACTACAATGAGCTCTGTACAGTCTCTCTCACACACACACACACACACACACACACACACACACACACACACACACACACACACACACACACACACACACACACACACACACACACACACACACACACACACACACACACACACACCTGCTTCATACTACACAGGTATTTTGTACATCTTGTGCAGCAGCGCACTCTCCAGAAGTAGACATGTTGTGAGATTTGGCATGTAGGATATTGTGCAGTGCTATAGTGTTTGCATCTTATGTAGACAAATTGCTGGCAAAGATTAACTGGTTCTACTGGTAAGTATATCATATCGGTGCTTTACAAAAAAAGAGTTTAAGTGATATTTTTAAAAATGTTCGGAAGTGTTACTGATTTTTTTTTTCTTCTTTTTCTTTAACAGCCATCTTTAACTTTCACATTTCTTGTTTTAGGTGCAAAGCTAACATTTTAAACAACATATGCCAAATGTTCATTCATTTTTCAGTCTTTTACTGGCATTTCGATACTGCAAGTTTTTTTCCATTTGATGTTTATTGCCTGTTACTAACAGTTTTACTGTGGATCATTACAGAGTAACAGTTTTGGCTTGTGTATACCCATACCTTCTGCAGTAATTTATGTCAGCCACAGCTGGAAGAAGCTGATTTGAATTGTAACTATGGCTTCCAAACTGAACCAGAGAAGGTAATACCACAGGTAATGCTTTAGTTTGAAATATTCATTGCAAGTTACTGAAAATATATTGCAGTATAGACCAATTCTACTACAGATAGGACATACTTTTAGTTACAACAAATAAGGTAGTAAGGCCCTCATTTAGTCAGACAAACTATTTTGTAGTATACTGACAACTTAAGTCATTTGCTAATAGATGAAATCTGTAAATATAATGGAATAAGAAGAGAGGGGGGTTAGGGAAATGTGTGGGAGAAACATATGCACTGAGTGGGGAAGAAAAGGTGGTCAGGTTGGTAGGTTCTGTATGCCTGTACATTGGAAAAAATAAATATCTTTGGGAGTACAGAGTTCCAAACAGCCGAAAGACAGTGGTTATTGTTAGAGAATGGGGGGTCTCTGTTGGACTTTTAAGCCAGGAAATGGAAATGTTAGTTTCATTCTAAGGCTTGCAGCCCAGTGAGGGTCAGAAATCAAATGTAGACATTTGTACAGGGTAGCCAGAAAAAGGAATGAAGAATCTTTGGGCAGTAGAGAAGGTATTAGTGGAGGAAAGGAGCAAACATTGGTGGGTGCATGTAACAGGGAAGAAAATAAACCTGCATATTCTGCTTTGTACCATTTGTAAGGATTTTATATTCTGTTTGTTACATAGGGAAGTGTGTGGAAGTCCATATTGTAGCAGGGGAATAATAATTTGGCAAAAGCATGATAGGATTCAGAGGTAAAGTGATTGGTGAATTTATTGTAGTGCTTGAATTTATTTATTTGTTTGCATTTATTTACTGGGCTACAGTACTGATCAATTCTGACCAATTTCATTCTCATCCTGAGGAGATTAGTGGGTAATTTTGAAAGAAAAATGTATTGAAGTGTTGCTGGAATATTATGGAAGGGTCTAAGGATATACCTAGATACTTATAACATTTTGTGGGAGAAATAAAATTACCTCACCAGTTCATGAAATGCATCAATAACTTGATGGATAGACACTGTGACTTACCAAGCAACATGGTCTGGGGCTTTGTTGATTTAATTGCAGAACCAGAAACATTGATTATAAATGTGGTTTTATAAAGGGAGTCAGAGATCAATCATATTATTACCTTAATAATAATAATAATACCCATTTGTTAACTAGGTAAGTTTACTGGACAAATGGTCCCTTTTCAGTGGTGACCCATGAGCAGTGTCTGGTTAACTGGTCAAGGTTACATAGTAGGCAAATGAGGGCTGAGGGTATCAAACACTGTAATACAGGAACTACAGCTCACAGCCTTAACCATATGCACCGTCAGACAATTTGTTAAGAATAATTGCAAAATTGGTCTACAGGCTGATTTTGATGATGGGGAGGACAGAGGGATGGTTGATTATAGAAAAGAAAACAGTGTGGGATCAAAGATGGAGCTGTGGATAACCCGAAAGGTGAGGGTGGGCAGGCCTGAGAAGGTGGTTCCATAAATTACAGTAATAAAACAAATATGTAAAGAAGATTTTTAGTAGCCCAGAGAGAAACAGATTATGTTAAGCAATGTCAAAAACATGTTCTAATCCATGGACTTCTACCAGGAAGCAAACCTTTATCCATATTAGAATTTAGAGGACATTGTTTGTGCTAAAAGCATATTAATTTTGTGTTGTTCACTGACCTCCATGCAGATTAACATTTCTCTCAGACAAACTCCTGGCACTAAACTTCTGTTCTCATCCTCTAACTCTACTACTTTTACCTCATGTTATATTTCCCTACCTATCCATACAACTTTCATTCACCCAATATACCCAAACTGCATTTCTCTAAAACCTGTCCTGTAGTATCCCACCCACCCCATTCCTTCAGCATTTCCCCTCATGTCCTCATCTGTCCATAGTAGCTGGGTCTCAACATTATTTCCTTCGTAAGACTGCCTGCTTAAAAATCTTAAACCCAAATTCACAAAACTGAACTCTCTTCCACCAAAATCACATTGTGCTGTATCTTATGCTTCTTAACCTGCTGAAGAGCGGAGACATTGAAATAACTTGGATACCACCTTAAGCACGGAAACCTCTTGTGGGAAGAAGCCATCTTAGAAACACTCTCACAGCTCATGGCTAATGTCAATGCTTACTAAACAAAGTGAACATCTTTGACGCATGGCCACATCAATATATGCTTGATGTACTCTGTCTTGTAGAAACTTGGCTAACAAAGAACACTAAACTATGATTTAATCCATATGTCTGCTATACTGCCCACAGAAATAAGTTCCTTAGTACTAAAAAGGAGGAGGACAAGCTGTACTTGAGACCAGGAATATCCCCATCTATTAACTGAGAGTGTTTCTGATGAAAGTTAAAGAGCTAATGTTCTTGAGTGTGGAGATAGCTTTTAGGACTTGTTCAGGACTTATCACAGGTTGTGGGACTGACAGGATGGTGTACAAGGAAGACTGGCAGAGAGGAGAATTTGAAGCACATTCTGTTGGCTAGAGTTAGCAAGAAGTATATTTGTGATTTCTTCTTGGTCAGTGTAGATGGTTCCACTGGATAAGAGCTTGGTGCAGAGCTGAGTATTGTGCCATTGTTAAAAAGGTCCTAGTGATGTTCAATTCATATTTTATCTTGTGAATTTTTGATCATACTCTTCCACTCAATTTTAATCCTTTTGAGGGCAGTTTTAGTGTAGATGGATTTAAGATTATCTGTTAGGGCAAGTGTATTTTTGTTATAGAATTTATTGATACTGTGAGTCCATCATAGGAGATTGTTTTTAAACATGGCATTGTATTTACTGTAGAAGGGCAGCCACAGTGGTGCAGCGGTTAGCGTTGTCACCTCACAGCAAGAGGTTCTCCAGTTTGATCCTCGGCTGAGGTGCCTTCTGTGCGGAGTCTGCATGTCCTCCCTGTGGTCGCGTGGGTTTCCTCCGGGTGCTCTGGTTTCCTCTCACATCCCAAAGACATGCTGTAGGTGGATTGGACATTCTAAATTGGCCCTAGGTATGAGTGTGTGCATGTGTGTGCCTTCAGTGGAAGGTTGGGCGCCGGGCTGGCAACTCAACACCGTAAAACTCTACTGCCAATCATGAGCAGACAGGTGATCCGCTGTGGCGACCCCTAACCGGGAAAAAGCTGAAAGAAGAAGAAGAAGAAGATTTACTGTAGACTCAGACATGCCTCTATGCAGGAATTTAGGTGGCAATAGAATTCAATGGTAAAAGACAACAGTAGTATCTACATGGTCCTTATGAGGTAGAGAGTACTTAAAGGTCGTTAAGGTGTCAGCTAGCCTTGCTGACGTCCTTGAAGACTATAGGATTTGCGTATGTCAGCTTCATTAGTGTTGAAGGACAAACAACTGACCACAACCCAGGTAACTTGAGTTTTACTAGTGACTCAGACCCCTGTTGGTGCTGGCATGAGGGACAAGTCAAATGATGAGTCTTGCACCTACTCATCTTTCTTTGAGGGATGAGCAGGGGAGGAAGGAAGGTGTGTGTATGAGGACATTCTCCGTAAGCAGACTCCTTGGTTATAACTGGTAACCACACAGAGGTGCTTGTCTACAAATTAAGTAGCACTAACTGATCATGTCACATGATAGTTCTAAGTGCACTAAAAGGCCCACTGTAAATCAACCCCTGAGGTGTAAATCATCATGCATGGGTGTTAGGGCTACATAGAACACCAAAACCACACCTGATGGCTTCCTCAGTGAAGGTCACTTTTGATTAGACTTCACTGCAGTGACGGGGAACAAATAGGCCAGTTGACAACAAAATGATTTGATGGTTAGCAGATGGCAAGACCAAATACAAAAGGAACTGGGGTAGGATGAAAATGATCTGGAAAAGACTACTTACTCTAGAAAGAGGAATGACATTTGCAGCTTTTCTTCTATAAGGAACTCTTCCAGCAAAGAGATAAGGAGATTAAATGTAAGAAAGTAGAAGGAAAAACATACCTAGCTATTGTGTTAAGGAACTTAATGTGAAGTGGGGTATAAATAGGTTAATTTATTAGGAATTAGACTGAGGAGCAGCAATGCAAAAATGATAATTTAGGACTTTTTTAGTTAATTCATATGTTAAATACATATGCAAACTGGCTTCAAAGACCATTTTTATCTATAATTGAGCATCAAGAGCAGGGATAAGTGCAGTATATATGGACACTTTAGTGTAAGAAACAGTCCAGCATGTTTTTGGGAGATGGGAAGAAACTGGATTACCCAGAGAAACCCCACAACAGCTGAGGAACAACATGATGCACACTGACAGTGACCAAGAGCCAGGACTGAAACCTATACACTGGAACTATGAGGCACAAAATTTAACCACTGACCCCCATATTAAACATTCAGATGAATGTATCTATGACCGAGGATGAGCAAACAATGAGGATGATTTCTTGAGATATATTATGTGGTTGGCTAATGGTGGCATTAGACTACGTAGCATTAGTTAGCGCTCTAAAATCTAAATCTTTAAAATGCCTGGGTGGATTATTGTCAGAGTGAGGAAGTTGGGTTGATTAACTTTATCTTGTCTAGGGAGTTTTTTCTATATAGTATACATTTTGATAGTTTTGTTTGATTGCTGCAACGGGTAAGAGTTAGAAGATTTTGTAGCTTTAATAGTCAGACTACTTTGATTTCTGAGGAGTTTAGGACTGACTTAGGTAAAATATACTGTGTGTGTGGATTTCCATGTTGCCCAGCACTGTTATATTGGTGCATTTGAATTTGAGTTTTCCTGTAAAACAAACAACATTGATTGCCCCTTACCATACATTTATTAATGGGATAAGAAAAGTCCAGAATGGAGATTAAACAATTTTAGAAGAAATTAATGATGTAATTAGGGTTGCTGATAAAGAAGAGTCCAGTCAGAAGGTAATAGGGCATTAATAAGCACAGCTTCTTTCTGAGGTGAAAATTGTCTGCAACATAGCATTAACGGGGTATTTTACATTTCTTTAATTATATGGGAGATTTTTAGAAGATGATCTAGTTATAAATAAAAATGGAAAAAAACATCTATTGGGGGGAATTTGTGAGTAGAAACTGTCAAAGTGTGTCTTGAGATGATAGAGAATTAGATGAGTTAGTGAAATAATAAACTGTGAAAGGTTATATAGGTTAGTGGAATATTTTAGTTTTGTTAATTATTGGATCCTGTCCAATCCAAGTTGAAGTTGCTCAAGAATATAAAGTCTTAGTTGGGTGTCTAGGGCTTTAGGGAGGGTAGCAGTTGATTAGAATGCAGAGTGTTTGCTAAAGTTGAGATATAAGTAGAACATAAGTAAAGGTAAGTTTTACAGTCCAGAGTTGCTTTTCTTATAATCCATTTGGGGTCTGTGGTATTTTTCAAGCTCCAAGTTTGGTCCCACACTATAGAAATAATGGCGCAGGCATTTAGTTCTTTTCCTCTCTAAAGGAGAGCAAGCAGTAGGATTTGCAGTGATTATACTGTAAATGGTCTGATGGGAAAAATGCCTATCATGAGCCATGGAATCTATGAACCTGTGTTGTGTGTGTGTGTGTGTGTGTGTGTGTGTGTGTGTGTGTGTGTGTGTGTGTGTGTGTGCGTGTGTGTGTGCATGTGTGTGTCGGTGTGTGTGTGTGTGTGTGTGTCAGTGTGCGTGTGTGTGTATGTGTGTGTGTGTGTGTGTGTGTGTGTGTGTGTGTGTGTGTGTGTGTGTGTGTGTGTGTGTGTATGTGTGTGTGTGTGTGTGTGTGTGTGTGTGTGTGTGTGTGTGTGTGTGTGTGTGTGTGTGTGTGTGTGTGTGCGTGTGTGTCTGTGTGTGTGTGTGTGTGTGTGTGTGTGTGTGTGTGTGTGTGTGTGTGTGTGTGTGTGTGTGTGTGTGTGTGTGTGTGTGTGTGTGTGTGTGTGTGTGTGTGTGTGTGTGTGTGTGTGTGTGTGTGCGTGTGTGTGTGCGTGTGTGTGTGCGCGTGTGTGTGTGTGTGTGTGTGTGTGTGTGTGTGTGTGTGTGTGTGTGTGTGTGTGTGTGTGTGTGTGTGTGTTTGTGTGTGTGTGTGTCTGTGTATGTGTATGCACATTATATTTATAGGATTACATGCATTTAATCGAGCAGTAGAATCTTGATGTACTAAATGTCAAAGGCAGTGAACCAGATCTGCACAATGTCGAACTTTCAAAGACCGAATCCATGAACACCAAATGTCAGCCAGGCAAATATCCCCTCTTTAGACCCATGGTAGTGCTTGTTTTGATGGTTGAGTGGTCATAAATGTTGAATTTGGTGTTTTGCTCAACATTCCAACCGTTCGATAATGTGAAATTCGACATTTGGGTTCAGAATATGTAACATTTGGAACTGGTGACTTCGACTAAATGCATGCATTCCATATTTATATATTTAGCATATAGGTATATGTTACTACAGTAGAAAATGCAAAAGCAGTATGTAATTTCATAGTTACCAGTGACCATGACACAAACACCAGAAAGTAGAGAAGGACGATTCCTTGATCTGTATGTCTCATCATATTTTCTGAATTAGAAATTTGATGCAAATCTGAAAAATATAGATATTTAACTGTTAGTCCAAATAAAAGTAGCTAAGACTTCAGTCACAGAAGATTTTTTTTTACTGATGACATTATTGGCTGCATTTTCTTAATAGCTTATAAATTTCACAACATATTTACATTTCTTTGGCTTATATTTCTTAATATGATTTTTCAGAAAATGGTCTACAATGCAAGGATATGTGTAGGCTGCTACGAACCAGATTTCAGACTCACTACATGATATTGTAATTCCCAATCGTAGCAGACTAAATCAGCTCATGTATGTGTCTTAAGTGTAATCCATGTCACTGTGTTCTGTAAATCTTTTTCTCCAACGTGATTTAAGTTCTGAATGATCACACCGTCATGCAGTTTTGCCATGGTGTAATATTGTTTGGACACATTTCCGCCCTGCTTTCTTAAAGAATCCCAGTGAAAGTCAAACATGGCATGGGAAAAAATGACCATGGACAGATTTGTAAACACTGCCATTGTAAACTTTGTTGGGACAATCAAATGTTTGCAGGGACATAAATGTAATGAAGGATATGACATCTGAACCTGACACATTTGTCACTCCAACAGTGACTGATGTCCTCAGTTCTTTGCCTGCAAAATGCTGTTTTTATGTCTGACACAGACACAAAATAATAGGGCAGCCACACTTCATGCACAGTTGTGCACGCTCGACAGGTACGCTTAGGATGACAGATTTCACCAGCAAATTTATGAAATGACGAAACAGTTCTCTGTAGAGAAATGTTAAACTGTGCTTAACTGATGGCATGGACTTAAAGTGTTGCTGGTTGAAACAGCCATCAGCGATGAATGAGTACAACTTGTCAGACTGTTAGGACAGTCCCGGTTCCATCATTGTCTGCCCCAGAATGCCTAAAGAAAAAATGAAAAATAATACATTTATAGGTAACACAGGTAGAAAGAAGTAGTAAGGATTGTTATTTTGTCCTCCTAAGAAACTTTGACTACTGTCATTGGCAGGACTAATGCTTGGAAAACACGGATTTCTCTTGTTTGGAATCTAGTTGCGATAATATAAAAGTACCAGATGTCATTAGTAAAGTTTATTTAGAAACAGTTACGCAGTAACTTAAATCTGTCTCCATTCATTCCTAGTATTTTTGTTTAGCACTTCTTCTGAGTTCAACTATGTGTGCTGTATTTGAGCTGTGGACTTCTTCATTTGTTGGTTGGGAAATTAATAAAGATTTTATAGGTTTATAGGTAAATATGAGACTAGCTGCCTTGTGGACCATTTTAGGCCTAGCCAAATTCCCTTTGTGAGAATCAAATCCTGTACCCCTTGTCTGTGAGGTCAATACTTTAACCATTGTACCAACCCTCGTGCTGTTGAAAAAAACACATCAACATGCTGTATATTAAAGTTCTATTCATTAGCAATGACACCATGATTTTACATACATCCAAGGTCAAACTGACTGATAGCTTTCATCCCTTATTTTGTATCTATTCTTGTGACAAGGAACCAGAATGCTACTCTTTTCTTATAATTGAAAGGTTATTTAGAGTTATTACCACTTCTCAAATTTGTTCTCTAGTTCAAAAAAAGTTATATTTCTCCTATCTGTTTTCTAGAATTGTTAGGTAAATTACATTATGTTCCTTTGTCTTATATACCTTAAGCTTCTGAAGTTTCTTCATTTCAACTTCTTCTTTATGTGATTGGAATCAACTCCATGTTTTTACCCTTCTATTGACAGGACATGATATAATCTCATACCGAGGTGTCAGGTTGCATAGAGCAGACAAAGACAGGGCTCCATACCATGAATTCGTTCCCCAACCTTGGCAATTCTGAATATACCCAGAATACATCAAATATAGCTGCAAATATTGAGCAGTTCTGCATATTAAAACAGATGCAGTCTTATGTTATGTGAATTAGAAGCATTCTACCCATAAAGCAAACTGTTAACGCGTTGGTAGTGTTTCATGGGTATCCTCACTCTGCAGTGCTGGCATTATGCATACCATCAGAACTACAGTGACATGAGTAGCTTTGGGTGTATATCATATGTCCGAACACTCTCAAGTCCGAATGCCGAAACTTCAAACTGGGAAGTTCGAAGTCTAAAAATAACGAAGCCACGGAACATTGAATTCTTTACCAAGGAAAGAATTTGGTGGGCCGGTTCCATGGCTTCGCTATTTCCTCCACTGTGGTGCAATCTCAGAGTTGGTATATTTAAGTAGGGGTGTGTATGGGGGGGCATGAGGGCGAAGACCCCCACATTAGAAACAGTATTTAGTGTTCATGTGTTTCCGTGTTTTGTACCGGAACAGCAATTTTTTCCCCTGGGGAAAAAAATCGCTGTTCTGAGTGTTCGGAATATTAAGTTTTTGAACTTTTGGGTTCGATATTTACGTAGTCAAAGATTTGAGACTTTAACTATGTGATTCAGCTTGTAATGTATACATACCATAAGCACTACAGTGACATGGGCAGCCTCACTATGTAGTGCTGACAGTATACATACCATCACCACTACAGTGACATGGGCAGCCTCAATCTGTAATGTATACATGTTGCCAGCACAACAGTGACATGGGCAGCCTCGTTCTGTAGTGTATACATACCATCAACACTACAGTGACATGGGCAGCCTCACTCTGTAGTGTATACTTGCTGTCAGCACTACAGTGACATGGGCAGCCTTACTCTGCAGTGCTAGCATTATACATACTGTCAGCACTACAGGGACATGGGCAGCCTCACTCTGTAATGCATACATACCATCTGCACTACAGTGACATGACCAGCCACACTCTGTAGTGTATACATGCTGTCAGCACCACAGTGCCATGGGCAGCCTCACTCTGTAGTGTATACATGCTGTCAGCACTACAGAGACATGGGCAGCCTCACTCTGTAGTGTATACATGCTGTCAGCACTACAGTGACATGGGCAGCCTCACTCTGTAGCGTATACATGCGGCCAGCACTACAGTGACAAGGACAGCCTAAATCTGTAATGTATACATACTGTCAACACTACAGTGACATGAGTAGCCTCACTCTGTAGTGTATACATACCATCTGCACTACAATGATGTGGGTAGCCTCACTCTGTAGTGTATACATACAGTCAGTACTACAGTGACATGGGCAGCCTAACTCTGTAGTGCATACATACCATCTGCACTACAGTGACATGGGCAGCCTCACTCTGTAGTGTATACATACTGTCAGCACTACAGTGACATGGGCAGCCTCACTCTGTATTGTATACATACGTCAGCACTACAGTGACACGGGCAGCCTCACTCTGTAGTGTATACATGCTGTCAGCACTACAGTGACATGGGCAGCCTCACTCTGTAGCGTATACATGCGGCCAGCACTACAGTGACAAGGACAGCCTAAATCTGTAATGTATACATACTGTCAACACTACAGTGACATGAGTAGCCTCACTCTGTAGTGTATACATACCATCTGCACTACAATGATGTGGGTAGCCTCACTCTGTAGTGTATGTATACAGTCGGCACTACAGTGACATGGGCAGCCAAACTCTGTAGTGTATACATACCATCTGCACTACAGTGACATGGGCAGCCTCACTCTGTAGTGTATACATACAGTCAGTACTACAGTGACATGGGCAGCCTAACTCTGTAGTGTATACATACCATCTGCACTACAGTGACATGGGCAGCCTCACTCTGTAGTGTATACATGCTGTTAGCACTGCAGTGACATGGGCAGCCTCACTCTGTATTGTATACATACGTCAGCACTACAGTGACACGGGCAGCCTCACTCTGCAGTGCTGGCATTATACATACCATCAGCACTACAGTGACATTTGCAGCCCCATTCTGTAGTGTATACATGCTGTCAGCACTAAGTGCTGGCATTGTACATACCATCAGCACTACAGTAACATGGGCAGCCTCAATCTGTAGTGTATACATGCTGTCAGCACTACAGTGACATGGACAGCTGCACTCTGTATTGTATACATACGTCAGCACTACAGTGACATGGACAGCCTCTCTCTGTAGTGTATACATACCATCAACACTACAGTGACATGTTCATGGACTGCTGTAGAATATATTTATTATATATTTTTTTGGTCTTTCCTCCTTCGTTCACGGTATTGGCATCCCAGTACTTTTCTATGCTGAACTACAAAATGAACTGGCACCTCACCTACGTGTCATGTTTAATCATAGCCTCATCTCAGGCTTCATGCCCACTGGGTGGCGCACAGCTACAGTTATCTGCCTTGGATCCCGGGAACTACCATCCCATCTGACAAGCCTGATCTGCAAGGGCATGGAACGCATTATCATGGAACTTATAAACAAAGACACTGGCAACCTTCAAACATTGGACCCCACCCGGTTTGGGTTTGTGAAGGGCCAATCTCATCTCTTGAATCTGATTGACTTCTTCGAATCAGTCTCCAGAGCTGTGGACGAGGGTAAGATGGTCCACACCGCCTATCTGGACCTCGCCAAGGCCTTTGACACCATCCCCCACTCTGGAATCATAGATAAACTTACTAAGCTGGGCATAAACCCCGACGTCACTTGATGGGTTGCGAACTGGCTTACTGACAGAACCCAGACTGTAAAAGTAGCCGACTCCAAATCCAGCTCCAGACAAGTGACAAGTGGAGTACCTCAGGGTTCAGTCTTGGGACCACTCTTGTTTGGCATCTACGTCTCTTAAGTACAGGCTAACACTAAGGGACTCTGGCTAACAAAGTTTGCAGATGACTGCAAACTGAGAGCCATTATTGAATCCCCAAATGATGTGGATATTCTACAAAAGGGCCTTACAGAAACAGATGCCTGGTTCCAGAGCCATGGGCTCAAGCTTAATGCCAAGAAATGTATAGTTATCCCCTTTGGAAAAAAACATGTACCCATGAAATACCACATAGGTGGCAGGACGCTAAACATCAAAAGTGTGATGAGAGACTTAGGGACACAGGTGGACAGTGGTCTCACTTTCGATAACCACATCACCACAACAGTCCAGAAATCCTTCTATGTGGCACACCTCATCACTATGGGCTTTTCATCCAGAAAAAAGGAGGTCATTGTACAATTGTACTCATCCCTCATTAGACCCATTAAAGAGTATAATGCCCCGTTTGGTATGTACCTCACAAGACATCTGCAACAGCTGGAAAGGCCACAGAAATACCTCACTAAAAGAATCACAGGCCTAAAGCAGATGCCATATGCTGACTGTCTAAAAAAACTCCAGCTATACTCTGTGGCATATCGTCTATTCAGAGGCGATCTCTGCTTAACATACAAGGCCATGTCAAACCCTGAGCTGTTGGACATGCTCCACTTAAAGAAATCACAATCCCTCAGAGCCACATGCTCCAGGGATCTAAACCTTGTCATCACAATGAACAAAACATGCTGGAGGGATAGATTCCTGACCCAGAGACTCTCCATACTCTTGAATAGACTGCCCATACATGTCAAGCAGAGTGCCTCATTGGCCCTCTTCAAAAGGAACCTTGATGATTGGATGGGAGATAGGAAATTCACCCCAGGGATCATGTCAGTCGCCCTGCTAGACTGGGCCAGGAGAAGTTAATATTGTGGGAAGAAATATCAGGGAATTGTTATGGCTAGGCTTGCATAGGCCCTAGGGCCAATAGCCTAGTACCAACCTATGAACCTATGAACCTATGAGTCTGCCAGCTGTATTCTTGCCTGTTCCAGACTTCACTCTGGTGTTGCTGGGGGCTGGTCACACAACTAAGCATCTGGGGTCTCGGCATGACTGTGCATCCATCCAGATTTTTTTTTTCTTATGACCTGCCTGATTTACCCATTTACCCATGCCTTGTGGACCTAATGGTATGCCTAGGGGGTGGGCATGCAATAAAGTTGTGTGGCATATTGTCCCACCTCCAAAGCAGCTCAGCCAAATCTTCACCTTGTTCATGTCTTTAGGCACTCGTACAAGTATGCCTTCTCCCACCTCAACCAGGAATTGACACAGTAGATGCTCATAGGACTGAACCCCCCCCCCCCCCAGGGATAATAATAACCATCCTTCCCTGCTGCTTCTGTCAAGTCACCCAAGCAGCTACTGAAACTAGAGTCACTGGTACATTATTAGGGCTTTATCCCACTACACTATCATTGCACAGCTATTCAACAACAACATAAATAGCTTTGGTAAGAATTTCTTTCATGATTTCTTCAAAATAGTTATTAAAGTCTGAATTGTATGAACCATCTTTATCCCACCATTGAATAAGGCCTACAAAATATTGTTAAATTAAATTATTTTTAATAATGCAGGAATACAGACAAGGTCAAACATTCATTTAGTGTTTTGCTTGTGAACACTGCATTAGCTGTAGAGAGTTTTAAATTATTTAAGACAGTGAATTACTACAGACCCATCAGTCTAACAAGCCTAATATGCATAACCATGGAACAAGTTATGATAGAAATAATAAATAAGGAAATTGTCAGCCTACAGATACTAGACCCTTCCCAATTTGCCTTTGTTAAGGGAAGATCATGCTTACTTAACCTGGTAGACGTCGATGGGAGGTTCACCAAGGCAAAGGACAAGGGTAAAACTGTACATACAGCGTATCTTCACCTGGCTGAGGTATTTGATACAATACCCCACTCAGGCATTGTTGAAAAGCTCTCTTAGCTAAGCTTAAACCCTTACATAACTGGATGGATTGCTGGCTGGCTCACAGACAGGAACCAAGAAGTCAGGATCCATGAGACCACCTCCACCAAGAGACTGGTCACCAATGGAGTACTTCAGGGCTTTCTGCTGGAACTGCTCCTGTTTGACATCTACTTTTTGGAAGTCAAGACTAATGTTAAATGTCTCTGGCTCACCAAGTTTGTAGATACTTGTACATTGGGAGCTATTGTAGATTCCCCCCAAAAGACAAAAATCTTGCAAGTTGGTATAACACAGACAAATGATTGGTACCATTGCCATGGCCTAGTACTCAATCCAAAAAATTCATTATAACACCCTTTGGGAAACTGTCAATGGAAGTCAAGTACTCCAGCGATAAAATGTCAATGTCCCTAAGGGTCGACCCAGTAGTATGGGATCTGCTACCATATATAGACAGCAATCTGACCTTTGACCAACATAAGAAACTCATTCTATGTCACCCCTTCTATAGGAAAGGATATGATATCCAGGTCCAAGGAAGTTATAACACCACTCTACATTGCCCTTATCAGACCTGTCATTGAATACAATGCCCCATTTGCCATGTGTCTAACCAGATACTTTGCAACAATTGGAACACCCACAAAGGTTTTTTACAAGAAGAATTCAGGGCATGAATACCCTGTCCTACACTGATCACCTAAATGCTCTGTTTCTGTATTCAGTCTCCTACAAGCTTCTGAGAAGGGTCTTCACTTGGCTTACAGAGTTTCCTCAGACCCAGCCCTGATATATCTGTTGTACATGTGCAAAACAAACAACACTATAAACACTAGATCCAGGGATATAAACTTTACTTGTGATATAAACAGAATGCGCTGGAGAGACAGCTGTGTATCCCAAAGGATCCCATCACAATGGAATATGCTCCTCATCCATGTAAAACAGAGTTCATCTCTGACCGCATTCAAACAAAACCTTGACAACTGGATGTGAAATCATAAATTTATCCCTTGTCTGGTCCTCATGTCCATCATGGACACAGGCCATCAATAAAACAAAAAAAAGGTTTTATCCTAACTAACACCCCCCATCAAATCCTTAGCTACCTGCCTACTAACATGGTACCCCATATGATACTTGGGACCTAAATGGTTTGTGGTGCATGGCTAGGCTTGTAAGGGCCTTAGTGGTTGTTAGCCTAGTAACAACCTATGGATAATTGAACCTATGAATTCACAGAATGTAATATTACATCTGGCTGTTAGTCATGATACTATGGGTATGATTTCTCTATAGCAATTGTAATGTTTATTAGGCAGTAAAAAGAGATAGGACATTCTGAAATAGAAATCACATTGTCCAGGTAAATAATAAAACAAACGCATATTAACATAAGTAACAGTTGACTGTAATCATACATTTTCTTTTGATGATTTTGAGCTGTAAAATCAAATTTAAGGAAGTACTGAGAATGTAATAATACAAAAATGTAATATATGTGTATACTGTCAAACAACTGCTATGTCGACACACCTTGATAAACATTGACACACTTCTGTTCATGCTCTACTGAAGCTAATACTTGAAACATGCAATTCGCAAAAACAGTGTTTTTGTGGGGAGCAACCCCCCACTCCCATACCCCACATTACTTATTTATTCCAACTCCAAGATTGCAGGGAAAGGGCATATTCCCCACTCCCAAGGACTGTCCATTTTCACGCAACCCAGGACTGAACTAAATTTTTGAATTTGAACCTTTTATGCAATTTGTTTGTAAAATATGTTTCAGTATGTTTTGTATTGTTCTTTTTTTACTAGATGATTTAAGTTATCCCACATGCAAAAATAGGAAAACGGGGTTGTGGATCAGTGGATGGACAAACAGATGGATGCATGACTGGATTTAAGTTATGTAAATAATGCGAACACTTTAAAAGAAATAACAATGCAACATTTTTACATTTCTGTCTTAGTGCAAAGCTGGTTGGAGCATTTTGGGGGTATAAATGAAGGATCTGCATAGTTGACTTTAGTTGCAGTGGCACTGTTATATTTTGGTTTGAAATATATGCAGATTCACATGAAATAGCCCAGTGTAATAAAGTTTTAAACTGCATTACATGACATTAAACATGTCTCTCAGTAAAATCTGCAAAGACCAAGCCAAAAGATAAATGCATGTTTCAACCCCCTATGAATACATTACTGTGCCACAGATGAAACTTTGCTCAGAAGTGACCTAATGTATGTAGCCCTATAAAGGAAGGCTTATTAACAGCTGCATTCAAAATAAATAAATCCAAAAGAGAAGATTTGCAAAAAGTGTTATTACAAAAATGCACTGTATCATGGGAAATATAAAAAAATGCTCATTAAATGATAGAAACTAATTTTGTTTTAAACAATATTACATACAGTCATCAAATGCAGACAAAAAACATCTAAAAGTTATTAGAACTAACAAAAGTACTGAAATAAAGCTGACAAATGAAAATGCAAATCAACTTCTTAATAAAAAATAAAAATCACAGCCACAGTAGTAAATGTTGTTTTCTTTACACAAAGACTCCCTTAGACTGTGGTCACTTTTCACTCTGCTAAATAGATTCCAATAGTAGTAACATTGTACAAATGAATCAGACATGTATAGCCACCCCCCCCCCTAATTTATGATCCAATAATTCATAGGGAGTGGTTAGGGCCTAGTATAATCTGTCATGAATATTCTTTTAACTCCTATAAATTATCAAAATCTTCTGCTGTTACATTTATTTTGAAGTAGTCTAAAGCTGAAAAATGAAATGATTTGCATTCATTATTCATTTCAATATGACTGGGCAATACATTAAAGTATATTTTCATGTTCTGGGCATAACAATATTCATAAATCCTATTTTATAGTCTTTGTGTACAGTGTAGTCTTCCCCATAGACAAATCACATAGTCACATAAACTACAGAAGTAGATTGTAATTTGAAAAAAAAAAAGGGAATGAATTGTTACTTTAATAACACAACTTCTTTTATCATTCTTTAAATAATGATATTAATGGCAATTGCTACATATATAGTTTTTCAGTCTCTACTGGGTTCTTGACAGGTGCATCTATCGAAAACTATTATTTTTTTATTATTAAAATGTCAACATCTTTAATGTAGAGTGGTTTGTCGCTAACCACTTTTTGTATTGCTTTATGCCTACTTAATATTCTTCGATTATTATTTATAATATTTTGATTATGCTACTATCCATAGTATATGTCCGTACAATAGCCAATGATTTCTTTATTTTATTTGAACAATTATAGTCATTAATTTGCCTCTTTAACAAGGCTGATAGTTTTCATTCATGTGTCAGTTTCTAGAATGCCTGTATTAATCATCTTACTGGGGTAATTGCAATGTTTAAAAGTATTCTCTAACATTTTAGTCTCTTGTTCATATACTGTATCACTTAGTGATAATCATAGCTTGATCCTGAACTACATTATGTGTCATTTTATTGAACCATCCACATCCATAAGCCAATTTATCACATGAGGACAGGGTGTCACATCAACAGTGACCAAAATCTAGAGATAATGTTCACACCACCTGGCGATATGTTTTATTGAGTGGCAGACCTATGAAATACAATTAAGTGAGCTTTTTAACTATATTAAAGCACATAATGTTTGAGTTTACAATGTCCTATGATGCTAAATAAGTTAATTTTCATGGCATTATTGTCAACAAGGTTGAAAATAAGTTTGATACAAGATATTTTTTTTTTAAAAAGAAATCGTAAGTAATGAATATTCATATTAGAAGCAGAACATTTTCCAGTCTAAGGTCTAAGCTGTAACACAACTAGTCTCCTTGAGTAACAAGACAGCATGACACTTTCTAAAGGGAAATTGAATAATTCAGTCTAGATGGAAGGAACATTTTCAAATATCTCTGAATTGTGTGAGGCCTCTTCATAACTACAGAATTACTAATATGCCCTGAAATTTCTCATTGAGAAACCTATTCAAAATCAACAAACTATGAACCAAACGTTCAGCAGACTACTACAAAACACTGCAGGAAAGCAAGCCAGCTGCTTCCCCAGACGACTCACATGTCTGCTTTTAAATTTCAATGGAATCCAAGTTTAATAAAAAAAAGTTTTTGTTAAACTTGGATTCCATTGAAATTTAACAATGGTCCTATGGGCCATTCAGAATAGAAAATGCAACAGTACCTTCAGAGACATGGCGGTTAAGTATATATCCTCACATAAACTTATAATCCAAAACTCTAATCAATGCTCCTACTATCAGAAATGTGGAACCTTCTTCTCAGTCAGATATTAAATGAATGAACTAATCAGGAAAGACTCCTATCTTATCCAGTTATTTTTGTTTGATCAGTGTGTTACGCTAGCTCTCTAATAGAGTGTTTTTCTTTATTTTACAAGATATTGACATAAAATGGTTGTACTAATGTTAGCCAGTGTAATAGAAATAGGCATGAACTGCTTCTGTTTCAGCTGTCTCTTGTAGCACTCGTATATAATGTATATAGTTGTTTGTAGTGCTGTAATGGGTTGTTTGTAATATATCGTTCAGAAAATTATGAAAATCTATTTTACCTGTCAAACATGTTTTTGTTTTTTTCTCCGAAAGTAAATATAATTCCATTTTTGAAAAAAAAAGGAAAGAAAATGCAGCAGTACAAGGGTGCATGATTTCTCCATCACAGTTCTCTAGCTTTGTAGCACTCATGTTGCTTTTCTTCTTCAAGGATCATTCAATCTATTTTCTAGAACTGACAGCAAAATATGGAATGGGCAGGGAGAGTCCTCTGTTTTTGATGTCCACATTCAAATGCATATATTTCCAAGGTTTAACTCATTAGCTTTCTATATGTTGATGAGTATTCTCTGCCTGCATATACAAGCAGTGAGCTCCAAAGTGCATTGGATATACTTACAGACGTTTATTAAAGCCTGGGACTAGTGCTACTCCTCATCTGCTGCCTTACCATAAAAGCAAACATAGACAACACGATTCAACACAAGATTCACTTTGTTACAGCTTTCACTAAAAAAACTGATTTGGTCCATCTTGGTTTATGTTCCAGCCCTTTTTCATGGATGTTAATCCTGAGAGACTTGTCAATACCATTTAATTGGGACAGGTACAACACATTATGCCTCCAAGGTTAGTATTCTTACTGAGACCAGTACTAACACCACTGAAGAAGTATTCATTGGACATTCCCATTAGGTGCAGTGTTTGGATATACTCCTGCTGTTTTTCAAATTAAGTTTTGCAGTCTCAGCTTAATCATGGACAGACATCAAGTGGCGGACAGAGTAACAGGGTAGCTGTCATACATGCAAGACTCAGAACTTTGCATACTATAATTACAAAATGGGGATGCTTTTGTCCCCTTTCCCTGATGTGTAGAGACCTCTGAGGTTGTATATGTGGAAGTAGGGGTTCCCTATCAGAAGCCTGAAACACTATAAGCCTGAAAATCAAAATCCTGAAAACTATAGACTGAAAGACCAAAATCCTGAAAGACCAAAATCCTGAAACTCAAAATCCTGCAAACACAAATAATGCTAATATGTCACTATAAAAACACTAATATCTACCAACTGACCCTGACCCTAACCCTAACCCTAAGGTCCGTCACTATCGCACACTCACCTGACCCGCGCCCTAACCCTAACTCACTTAAACCGCCCCTAACCCCAATATTTGTCACTATTGCATACATGCCTAACCTGCGCCCTAACCCTAACTCACTTAAACCGCCCCTAACATAAAACCAACCGCACACTTACCTGAACCCAACGCATGACCCAACACCACAGGGCTAACAATAGCAAAGCCACAATGACGTCAGTATGTCCATTTTGTGTTTTCATGATTTTGAGTTTCAGGATTTTGGTCTTTCAGTCTATAGTTTTCAGGATTTTGATTTTCAGGCTTATAGTGTTTCAGGCTTCTGATAGGGAACCGGAAGTAGGTTGTGTGGGGGAAAACTCTCTACATGAAATGTTGAAAAGGTACAACCCCCCCCTGCAAACGATGTTTTACAACACACAGTTTTCACTGTTACAGGCACTGAGCATTCAATAGGGATCCAGATGAAATACTACAAAATGTGCTGAAAGCATACTTTAGTGAACAGCTATGGAAATTACAAGGAAGATGATAGTAACTATTAACTATTGTCAGATGTGCTACAACTTGTATCAAGCTTTGGCTTGTTTTTGAAGAGAATCACCATGCTTTTAAAACTGGACAGTGACAAAGCATATAGAAGAAAAGTTAGGAGACTCCAACCAGCAGATTATTCTTCCACTTGAGAACATCTGCAGCTTTTGTGAATGGATTGGTGAGACCAGAATTATAGCACCTCAGGATCCACAAATTTACCATTGTAGCGGTCACCTGAACTTACGGAGACTGTACATAAGCACCCTAAGTGCTTTCCTCCCCCATGGAACTTCATCTTTATCTTATAACTAGGTTTAGTGTGAATAAAAATGTACATTTTTAACAACAGTCTGAAGTCAGAGACACAATCAATCGACATTTCCAATGTGCATATCAATCTGACTGGAAAGCAAATAAGAACGGGAGCAAAAGGAAGCAGTTAACTGTATAAGCAACATTTTACAAGAGAAGCATATTTTTTTCTAGATGGACCAGAATATTTTTTGATATAATTCAGATGGCCACACAAAATAAAAGATAATCCTTGATCTCTGTCTTAAGGTTTAGTTAGATGTAATTTGGAGGTGTTGTGTGGGGCAAGACAGCAAGCACAATCAGGCTGATTTACACCATAGTTTATATTAACCTTGTGTGAATTTAACAGACATTTCTATTCGGTATGTTCAGAAAACAGTTGCAAGGTTAGAAATGGCCACTGAATGCACTCCTGAGAGGAGGGAAAAGGGTCACTCAATGCACTCCTGAGGGGAGAGAAAGGATCATTCAATATACTCCTGAGGAGTTGGAAAAGATCACTAATTGCATTCCTGGGTGGGAGGGAAAAGGTTAATGAATGTACTCTTGAGGCGAGTGAAAGGGTCACTCAATATACTTATGATTCATAGCAGAAGATGTCGCTGGGAGCTGTTAACTTCTATATGTGATGGAATATTGAATTTGACATGAAAATGTATATAGGTTCATAGGTTCATAGGTTAATACTAGGCTATCTGCCCTAGGGCATTTATAAGCCTAGCCAGAGTGTGTTTGGCTTTCTCCATCCATTTTAAATGAATTTTGCTATACCCTTTTTTGAGGTTAGTATACTGTGCCTCTGTCTAACAGTGACACAGAAGTGATACCCGGGGTAAACCTATGATCTCCCATCCACTCATCAGGATTCCTCTTGAAGAGAGTCAATGAGGAACTCTGCCTAACCTAGACTGGGATTTTATTCCAGAGTGAAGGGAGACTCTGGGTTATGAATCTGTCCCTCCAGCATGTCCTATTTATTTCAGTGCTGATGTTCAAGTCTCTTGAGCACGTAGCTCGATGGGATTTGGATTTTCTGAGGTGCAGCATGTCCATTAATTCCGGGTTGGACATGGCTTTATACGTCAGGCACAGATTGCCTCTGAGCAGGTGGTATGCCACTGAGTAGAGCTGGAGTTTCTTTAACCGGGCAGCATATGGCATCTGTTTGAGCCCTTTGATCCTCTTGGTGAGGTACTTTTGGGGTCTTTCTAGTTGCTGCAGGTATCTGGTAAGGTACATCCCAAAAGGGGCATTGTACTCAATTATGGACCTGATGAGGGATGAGTAAAGAGGCACGATGACCTCCCCTGATCTAGATGTGAATCCCTTCATGATTAGGTGGGCTATATAAAATGTTTTTCTAACCACTTTGGCCACGTGGTTGTCAAATGAGAGATTGCTATCAACTTGGGTCCCCAGGTGCCAAATTACTTCTGTACTTAATGGATTACCACCTATGTGGTAATTTGTGGGCACTTTGTTTTTGCCAAAGGGGATGACTATACACATTTTGGCGTTTAGCTTGAGGCCATGGCTCTGGCACCAGTTGTCTGTTTCTATGAGGCCCTTTTGGAGGATGCTTGTGTTGGCTGGAGAGTCGATTATGGCGCCCAGTTTGCAGTCATCTGCGAACTTGGTCAGCCACAGTCCTTCCATGTTGGCCTGTACCTCCGAGAAATATATACCGAACAAGAGAGGCCCCAGGACTGAGCCTTGTGGAATGCCACTTGTAACTGGTTTGGAGTCTGACATGGCTCCAGCAATTCTAACCATGTGGGTTCTGTTCTTGAGCCAGTTTGCAACCCATCTAGTGACATAGGGGTTTATATTTAAGCTGGTGAGCTTATCTATAATGCCCGAGTGGGGTATTATATCGAAGGCTTTTGCGAGGTCCAGGTAGGCTGTGTGGACCACCTTCCCCTCATCAATGGCCTTGGTGACTGTTTCAAAGAAATCAACCAGGTTTAAGAGGCAGGATCTGCCCTTAACAAAGCCAAACTGGGTAGGATCCAGTGTCTGTAGGTCCCCAATATCTTTATTTATGAGGTCCATGATGATCCTTTCCATAGCTTTGCAGACCAAGCTAGTCAGGCTTATGGGGCGATAGTTTCCAGGATCCGTTGAGGCACCACCTTTGTGGAGAGGGACCACTGTTGCTGTACGCCTTTCTTTGGGTACATATCCTGTAGTAAGGCTGAGATTGAACAGTAGTTTTATGTTTGGGGTTAGCTCTTCTTGGAGTTCATGTAGGATGCAGCCCGGGACACTGTCTGGTCCCACTGATGCTGTGTTTTTTGCTTTGGAGAGGGCAGCTCTTACATGAGCATCTGAGATGTCAGGGAGGCAGCACTCTGCTGGGATAGATATTTGCCCTTTTGGTGGGGAGGAGGGGGAGAAGTTTGTGCTGAACCTGTCAGCTAGGATGTTGGCAATGTCTGTGGGTTTGGTGTATTTTTTGCCATTTTGGACTAATTCTGAGCATATCTGGGAATTCCCACCCAGGTTCCTAACATAACTAAAGAAAGCCTTGGGATTATCCTTAGTGTCCTGTGCAATTCTTCTCTTGAAGCTGGCCTTAGACAATTTTATGAGTGCCCGTAGTTTTTTTGCTAATACTGATCAGAGATGCCTTCCCTTTTTGGGATTTTGCTCTATCATGTAGTAGCTTCCTCCTTCTTTTGTATAGTTTGTTTATGGCTGGGGTCCACCAGACAGGACATCTGCCTTTGGAGGATTGGGTCTTGGTTTTATTTGGGATTGCATGATCCATGCATTCCTGAAGGTGTTCATAGAATGCATTTATAAAGGATTCTGTGGTCTGGGCTCTATTTTCCACAGGCCCGGGGTCTTTGAAGGATTCCACCTCAGTTTTGAGGAGTGTGAAATTTGCTTTAGAGAAGTTTTTCACTGTGGTTTTCAGGGCAGGGGGTGGAGTCGGAATGTGAATATCCAGTGAGATTAGTTTATGGTCTGATCTTACCAGTGAGGGATACACTTCTGGTCTGGAGCATAAAGTCCCCATGTTGGTGATGATCAGGTCCAGTATGTTTTCCCCTCTTGTGGGAGTGGTAACAAGTTGTTCCATAGCATTTGAGTTTAACAATTCTAGGAACCTTTGGGCTAGGGTGTTGGAGCTAGAGTAATGCTCCCAGTCTATGTTTGGGTAGTTGAAGTCACCCAATATAATGGTGTTTGGAGAGACCTTCATATTTTCCAGTGTTCTCAGGAAGGCCGAGTGGGGTTCCTGGGTTTGGGAGGGTGGTCTGTAGCAGGCTATAAACTGGAAGGCAGTTTTACCCACTGTTAGTTGCACATGGATAGTCTCTGATACTTCGTGCTGTGCCACCAACCTGGAGGTGTGGGTATCTTTGACGAATATTGATACTCCCCCTCCTTTTGTGGTTCGGTCCAAGTTTTGGGGTCGAAAAGCATGGTATGAGGTATAACCTGTTAGTGCTGGGGTGCTCTCGGGATCCTTGAACCAGGTTTCTGTTACTGCACAGATATCGATGTTCTGCATGCTAAGGAGAGTTTCGAGTGCGTGCATCTTGAGGTTTAGATTTCTGGCATTGAGTAGCATTACTCTTAGTTTCTTATCCCTTGTGATACCTATGGAGGTGGGTTTGTCTTTTCAGCCTTGCCTAAAAAAGGCACTATGGGGGTAGCAAGAGCCTTTGCCAATATTCGAAAGCCCAGGGGTGACAGGTGCAAGCCGTCCCTAGTGAAGCATCGTGGCTTGTCGAGCATGTCACCCCAGGCTGACAGGCATTGTATCCCCTTTGAATGACACCAATACTTAAGCCAATTGTTGAAATTGATCATCTTGTCTTCATATTGTGGCATCATTCTTGGTGAGAGTAAGATGCTACTCAAGGTCAGGGTCATACCGGCCTGGGCTACATGCTCAGAGAGCTCCTCTATGTCTCTTTTCATGTAGTCCAGGGAGGTACATCTTAGGTCATTCACACCAGCATGGACAATGACTGAGTCATATTTGTACTTGCCTTGGAGTGACCTGAGTGCTTGTGTTATGTGGCAGATCCTAGCGCCTGACAGGCAGCTCACCGTGACCTTCTCTTTGTTCAGCCTGGTGAGCGGGATGTCAGTGTGCCTGACGATAGAGTCACCTATTACAAGTGTATCAGGTGTGTTGTTTAGCCTTAAGGGCTGTGACTGTTCGGCACACTGGCTTTGTGAGCTATGTGTTGCACGTGTTTTGTTTTGGGGTAGCGGTTGCTTGGGTGTCTGCTTTGGAGGTCTCTGCTGCTTAGGCAGATTTTTATTTAGAGCCTCCGAGTATGTTTTTGTGTGTTTATGTGTTTGGTTTGCTTTCGTGGTAGGTCTATGTGAGACTGGAATTGTAGTGAGTGTGGTTTCCTTCTCCTCCTGACTGGTTTTGCCAGCACTGAGTTGAGAGAGCTTTGCCTCCAGTATGGCTATATGGTTGCATCTCTTACATGTGTTGGAATTTGTTGGGAGGAGGAGAGGGTTGTCTGTGTACATGAGGCAGTTGTAACATTGCCTCAAGATTCCCAGATTCACCAGCTGGACTGGAGAGGAGATTGACAACTGACCTTTGGACATGCTAGAATAGTATTGGGAATTCCTTTATAATTGAAAAAAAGGGCCAATGGGGAACAAGGTACTCAAGGGGAGTTTGTGAGGGTGTAGTGCTTTTAATTTTTTAGTGCTGACTTATATAATTGCTTTAGTGAGCAAGTGCCAGGTATCTTAAATGCAATGTGTTACAGGTAACTTAAATGCAAAAACGACAAACAGTAACTTTCTTTGAAGTGAAACAAGGAAATAAGTACAGTAAGCAATGCAGATATCACTAGTGGAATTAGCGTTTCAGGTAAATAACAAGCAAACAAACAACAAGCATACAAACAAAGCTAGATTCAGCAGGCCTGGATCTAGTCTATGCTACAGCAAACAAGGTGTACCAATTTCAGTAAGAAACAGTTCAAATATGCAGGCACTATAAGCCTTTAACCAGAAATTCCCAGCTCTGAAGGGCAGAGTCCAGCCTCTCCTCCCACAAGAGTGCAGACCACGAACCTTCTTAATGTAAAATAACTGGCCTGAAGCCCAAGTCCTTAAACCAGAGCTAATACATTTTTAGAATAACAGACACTGAGCCCTCAATCAGCAGTTCCCAACTTAGAAGGATGTAAGCTACCTGTCCTGCCACCACAGTGCAGGCCACAAACCTTCCTAATGTAAAACAACTGTTCTGAAGCCCAAGTGCTTAATCCAAAAGACTTAGAATGATAGCTACACTTTAATCAAGTTACTTCCAAGCAGTAATAAATACAATTGAATACTTTAAAGAATGCCTGGATTAGTGCTCAAGTTATACAAACAAAGCTAGATTCAGCAGGCCTGGATCTAGTCTATGCTACAGCAAACAAGGTGTACCAATTTCAGTAAGAAGCAGTTCAAATATGCAAGCACTATAAGCCTTTAACCAGAAATTCCCAGCTCAGAAGGGCAGAGTCCAGCATCTCCTCCCACAAGAGTGCAGACCACGAACCCTTTTAATGTAAAATAACTGGCCTGAAGCCCAAGTGCTTAAACCAGAATTAATACACTTTGAGAATAACAGACACTGAGCCCTCAATCAGCAGTTCCCAACTTAGAAGGATGTAAGCTACCTGTTCTGTCACTACAGTGCAGACCACAAACCTTCTTAATGTAAACAACTGTCCTGAAGCCCAAGTGCTTAAACCAGAATTAATATACTTTTAGAATAACAGACACTGAGCCCTCAATCAGCAGTTCCCAACTTAGAAGGATGTAAGCTACCTGTCCTGCCACCACAGTGCAGGCCACAAACCTTCCTAATGTAAAACAACTGTTCTGAAGCCCAAGTGCGTAATCCAAAAGACTTAGAATGATAGCTACACTTTAATCAAGTTACTACCAAGCAGTAATAAATACAATTGAATACTTTAAAGAATGCCTGGATTAGTGCTCAAGTTATACAAACAAAGCTAGATTCAGCAGGCCTGGATCTAGTCTATGCTACAGCAAACAAGGTGTACCAATTTCAGTAAGAAGCAGTTTAAATATGTAAGCACTATAAGCCTATATCCAGAAATTCCTAGCTCAGAAGGACAGAGTCCAGCCTCTCCTTCCACAAGAGTGCAGACCACGAACCCTTTTAATATAAAATAACTGGCCTGAAGCCCAAGTGCTTAAACCAGAATTAATACACTTTTAGAATAACAGACACTGAGCCCTCAATCAGCAGTTCCCAACTTAGAAGGATATAAGCTACCTGTTCTGCCACTACAGTGCAGACCACAAACCTTCTTAATGTAAAACAACTGGTCTGAAGCCCAAGTGCTTAAACTAAAAGGCTTAGAATGAGTTGCACCAAGCAGTAATAAATACAATTGAGTACTTTTAAGATGACGCAAAAGCAAAATAAAGTAGGAAGAAACACAAATACAGTAAAAGCAGATAATTTTTTTTTTGAGTGAGCAAATGAGATGGGCCCATGAGTTACAAGACAGAAACAAGTGCAAATGCAGACCTTCAAATCAGAAAGTTGAGAGAGATGGAAGACCACCCGAACGGCCAATAACTACAAATTCTGGGCCAGAACCACTCCTTATGTGGTAGACAGGTTACCTAGTGCTTACCACTCCCACTGATAAGCTAGAAGGCTTCCCTCCAACACAGAAAGGCTTGGGGGGCTCAGAAGCTTACAAATAGTCCTGGATACAGCAAATCTGTATCTGGAACACTAATTACAGGAAAGGTAGGAAACAGGCTTACAATTTTTTTTTTCAGAAAAGTAGCAAAAACAGTAGTAAAAACAATTCAATTGCAGTGCAAGCTGGAACACTTGAGTATGTAGCAATATTAGTCCACACACAGTTTGAAAAAAAATGTAATTAAATTAAAAAGGTCTAAAAGCAAGTGCAGAAAGGGTTTATTAGGTAGAATGTGGTAAAGAGATGGGACTGAGGGAGTGTCCTAGATCAAATCTACAGTGGACCGGGCACTGCAAAAGCCATCAAATTTAAACTACAACCAAGAACAGGGAGGGGGGGGGGGGTTCAACAGAGATGTGAGCAATCAGAGTGCAAATTATAAAACCAAAAAATATATACTGATCTCTGTATATTTGCAGAACAGTAAGACAACAGATATCTAAGCAACAATTTAGCTCTATAATACAGAATAATACAGAAAAATATACTCAGCTCTATATATTTGCAGATAGTCTTGTAAGGCTGTCTCTCAACACACAGGTTCCACTTTAAATGCAGACTGCTGCTATTAACAGGTCAAATTAAGGGAACCTAACACAAGCTATAGAAACCAAAATGAGGGGGGTGGGGAAGACAGTTTCAACAGAGATGTGAGGAATCAGAGTGCAAATTATAAAACCAAAAAATATATACTGATCTCTGTATATTTGCAGAACAGTAAGACAACAGATATCTAAGCAACAATTTAGCTCTATAATACAGAATAATACAGAAAAATATACTCAGCTCTATATATTTGCAGATAGTCTTGTAAGGATGTCTCTCAACACACAGGTTCAACTTTAAATGCAGACTGCTGCTATTAACAGGTCAAATTAAGGGAACCTAACACAAGCTATAGAAACCAAAATGAGGGGGGGGGAAGACAGTTTCAACAGAGATGTGAGGAATCAGAGTGCAAATTATAAAACCAAAAAAATATATACTGATCTCTGTATATTTGCAGAACAGTAAGACAACAGATATCTAAGCAACAATTTAGCTCTATAATACAGAATAATACAGAACAAATATATACTCAGCTCTATATATTTGCAGATAGTCTTGTAAGGCTGTCTCTCAACACACAGGTTCCACTTTAAATTTGTTTGAATGCATATTTCATATAAAACAATACTGCTTATGAGTTTTTAGGAGTGCATGGAGAAACCCATCAAAATGCCTTCCACATAGCTAACATATGATTTCCACTATTCCGCTACCAAACTTCTACACTCCACAGGTTAAAACTGGAAACCAAAATGTTTGAATAGCCAGAAGCAAGCACTGTAGAAGGGGCCATAAAAATAACTACCTTCTCTTGTTCCATCTTTGTTATTACCTGAAATGGGAAAACAATGGCACAAGTCACAGTATGTTACAGAGTAAAAAATAAAGGCATGTAGTTTATGTTAAGCAGCAATTTGAACTGCATAATGATATTCCTAATGCTTTCCAAGATTAGCATTAGTCACCTGTTACTGGAGTATACATTTTAGCAATGTTCTGGTACTTCTTGGAACAGTAGTAGCAGGTAAGGGTCTGCATGGCTGATGCATGAAGTTCTTTCACATTACTACTAAGCAAAATTAATTGTATCAGTAGATATTAAGACAACAACTACCTTTACTATCAGGTTAAATCTGCATATAAGTGTAGCTTCCCAGGCTAATAAATAACTGTACTTTCTGACTTATTTAACAGAAAAGTGCAATAGCAGGAAAGGTTAATTTTTGGTGGATGCTGAGTTTTCATCATGCCTTTTGCCTACAGTGAGCACAACATCATGGATCTGAGAGGAAGCAACCTACACATTTTATATTCTACTTGCATGGTATTTAGGGAAGAGCACCAGAAATATTTATTTTGCAGGATTAGATTCATACATGCAGTACACTTAATATGCAGCTGTTACACTTAGTATCCATCTGTCCTCAGAATGACTCACTGATCCTTGAAATGTATACATTAACCATATCACCATAATGGCAGGGTAGGTAAAGTATATTATGAACACAGTGTTATTTATTTTGGGATTTAAAACATGTTGTAAATAAAGACTTTATATTAATGTGTGCCATGCGCATCCTGAGCAGAGTATATCAAAGATTCCTACTGTTAAAAGATGAAAACCATTGCTGAACAGTGATACTTGCATTGTTGCTAATTGCTGAAGTACTTGAGAAGTGGCTCTCACATACATGGGGGTTCCACCAACAGAAAAGTGACAGCAGCAGTGTCTTACCAGACCTAGACAAGGTAGAAGTAATCAATTATGTCAGAGTGGTCAGAGATACACTAAAAAAATGTCTGTAACATCTGCAAGGAGTATATTCCCCACCATGAGACTACAGCTGATATGCCCTACTGGTAGGCAAGTTCATTACCACACTGCATATTATTTGCCATATAATATAATCATAATAATAATAATAATAATAATAATAATAACCAAAATACAAAATAGGTGCTTCACACTGAAATACTTCCCAATGCTCTGAGTGACCACTCACCCATTTAATCCATTTGGTCATTCAGAACATAAAAAAATATCCTCAAATAATTGAAGGAAGATCTTTCCCTAATTGTATGCTATCAAATCTCAACACTCAGCTCGGTGGTGTAGATTGTTCTTCATGTTTGTCATGTCTGAATCCATCTGTAATTTGGAATTTTTCAACAGAAAACTGACAACAATTCAGGGTACACTGTACCTCCTTACAAAAAGAAGGTTTTGTTCACAGTGTTGCCTACGGCTTTTGGTGGATATTTTAAACAAAACTAAAGTCAGAGATTCAGCCTGGAAAAACTGGAAAAGGAACCCCAACAGTAGAGAGCACACCTAACTTTTCAGAGTTTAAGGAAAGAAGCAAGAATTGTAGCAAACACTGCAAAAGCCCTGTACCTTAGACAGAAACAGGAAGCAAACTGGTTTAGACCCAATCAATTTCAGAAAGAAATAAAATAATTAACAGAGACATTAAATAACTCTTCAGCTATCAAGAATGAACCCTTAACATAGCACCTTTGCTAGTAACTATACTCACTTTTTGCAGTCCACTGTAATCGACATAACTAAAGCCTTTTCAACAATTTACTCCTCCGTAAATGAAGAGCAAGTACCCGATCTATACCCTCTAGCCTCTTATGCAGCAACCTTTCACTTCTCTGAAATTTCAGTTTAACAGACCAAGTCCCTATTTCTCAAACTCAACAATCCAAGAACTAAATCCACTGATCTTCATTGCACCTTTCTAAGGCTTGCAGCTGAAAAAAAAAAGACTCTTACTTACATCATTACTGTTTCTTGCACTTCATGCTCCGTCCCACCAACATTCAAGCATGCAGTTATAATCCCTCTAGCTAAAGTCACCTTTCCTAGTGAGTTGAAGGATTATAGACCTATTTCTACCCTATTCCCTATTGCCAAAATATTTCAACAACTTTTATAAAAGCAACTACTTAAGCACATTATCAGCTATGGCATGTTATGTGATGCACAGAATGGCTTTCACAATGCCTTCTGTGCCTTTACTGCCTTGGTAATTGCTACTGATACCAAATATTGCAACCTGAATAAAGTACTTACTACTGCAGATGTGTTTGTTGACAAAAGAGCTTTTGACGTGGTCAACCTTACCCTTATGCTCTATCTGCTGGTTTTGCAGCTATCTAGATGTCAGCACCTTCCAAGTCCATAGCAATGTCTCATCCTTAACTGCTGGTAAAATTACTACAGGTGTACTACAAGGATCTATGATAGGTCCTCTTCTCTTCTGTCTCTTTGTTAATGATCTCCCCCTAGAAGTACCAAATCTGTAATTAATAATATATGCAGATGATGTGCTACTCCTACAATCCAGTACTAGCCACTCTGACGTGTAAACCAAGTTACAGGACAATTTAACTCAGTTATGCTTTTTGTCCACTACTAACAAACTACTAACTAACCTTCAGAAAAACAATGTCATGGTCTTTGCCTCAGCTAAGAAATTGTTCACTCTTACTCCTATTCTCTTAACAGCTGTTAATGGGAACAGAACACCTAATGTCACTGAATGCAAGCATCTAGGCCTAATACTCAGCCCTATCCTTGCCTTTATTGCACACACAGATTCTGTAACTAAAAAAATCCTTGTTCAATTAAAACTATCTTACAAGATCAGTCACTTCCTTTCACCTGCTCCTTGCAAGGTCATTGTTAAACATATTCTAATACTAGAACTTGAATATGCCTTCCTTTTTTGTTATGCAATTAGACCACTATACTGGCAGAATACAGACTGCTGAGAATAAAATCTGCAGATTCATTCTATTTGCAGACCCTGCAGATACACCATTGCAGCTTGCTAAAAAATTCCAAATGGCTTTCATATGTTCATACGTTCATAGGTTCATACTAGGCTATCTGCCCTAGGGCATTTCTAAGCCTAGCCAGAGTGTGTATGGCTTTCGCCAACCATATTAAATTAATTTTGCTATGCCCTTTTTCAAGGTTAGTATACTGTGCCTCTGTCTAACAGTGACACAAAAGTGATACCCAGGGTAAACCTACGATCTCCCATCCACTCATCAAGATTCCTCTTGAAGAGAGTCAATGAGGGACTCTGCCTAACCTGGACTGGGATTTTATTCCAGAGTGAAGGGAGCCTCTGGGTTATAAATCTGTCCCTCCAGCATGTCCTATTTATTTCAGTGCTGAGGTTCAAGTCCCTCGAGCACATAGCTTGATGGGATTTGGATTTTCTGAGGTGCAGCATGTCCATTAATTCCGGGTTGGACATGGCTTTATATGTCAGGCACAGATCACCTCTGAGCAGGCAGTATGCCACTGAGTAGAGCTGGAGTTTCTTTAACTGGGCAGCATACGGCATCTGTTTGAGCCCCTTGATCCTCTTGGTGAGGTACTTTTGGGGTCTTTCCAGTTGCTGCAGGTGTCTGGTAAGGTACATCCCAAAAGGGGCATTGTACTCAATTATGGGCCTGATGAGGGATGAGTAAAGAGGCACGATGACCTCCCCTGATCTAGATGTGAATCCCTTCATGATTAGGTGGGCTATATAAAATGTTTTTCTAACCACTTTGGCCACGTGGTTGTCAAATGAGAGATTGCTATCAACTTGGGTCCCCAGGTCCCTAATTACTTCTTCTGTACTTAATGGATTACCACATATGTGGTAATTTGTGGGCACTTTGTTTTTGCCAAAGGGGATGACTATACACTTTTTGGCGTTTAGCTTGAGGCCATGGCTCTGGCACCAGTTGTCTGTTTCTATGAGGCCCTTTTGGAGGATGCTTGTGTCGGCTGGAGAGTATATTATGACGCCCAGTTTGCAGTCGTCTGCGAACTTGGTCAGCCACAGTCCTTCCATGTTGGCCTGTACCTCCGAGAAATATATACCGAACAAGAGAGGTCCCAGGACTGAGCCTTGTGGGACGCCTCTTGTAACTGTTTTGGAGTCTGACATGGCTCCAGCTATTCTAACCATGTGGGTTCTGTCCTTGAGCCAGTTTGCAACCCATCTAGTGACATAGGGGTTTATATTTAAGCTGGTGAGCTTATCTATAATGCCCGAGTGGGGTATTGTATCAAAGGCTTTTGCGAGGTCCAGGTAGGCTGTGTGGACCACCTTTCCCTTGTCAATGGCCTTGGTGACTGTTTCAAAGAAATTGACCAGGTTCAAGAGGCAGGATCTGCCCTTAACAAAGCCAAACTGGGTAGGATCCAGTGTCTGCAGGTCCCCAATATCTTTATTTATAAGGTCCACGATGATCCTTTCCATAGCTTTGCAAACTAAGCTAGTGAGACTTATGGGGCGATAGTTTCCAGGATCCATTGAGGCACCACCTTTGTGGAGAGGGACCACTGTTGCTGTACGCCACTCTTTGGGTACATATCCTGTAGTAAGGCTGAGAGTGAACAGTAGTTTTAGGTTTGGGTTTAGCTCTTCTTGGAGTTCATGTAGGACGCAGCCCGGGACACCGTCTGGTCCCATTGATGCTGTGTTTCTTGCTTTGGAGAGGGCAGCTTTTACCTGAGCATCTGAGATGTCAGGAGGGCAGCACTCTGCTGGGATAGATATTAGCCCTTTTGGTGTGGAGGGGGGGGGAGAAGTTTGCGCTGAACCTGTCAGTTAGGATGTTGGCAATGTCTGTGGGTTTGGTGTATTTTTTGTCATTTTGGACTAATTCTAAGCATATCTGGGAATTCCCACCCAGGTTCCTAACATAACTAAAGAAAGCCTTGTGATTATCCTTAGTGTCCTGTGCAATTTTTCTCTCGAAGCTGGCCTTAGACGATTTTATGAGTGCCCGTAGTTTTTTGCTAATACTGATCAGAGATGCCTTCCCTTTTTGGGATTTTGCTTTCAGTGCTGCATAGAGTGCTTGCTCTTCTAATTACTCCAATTTTCAAGCAAAAACACCATCACCGCCCTCCTTTAAAAGTGAAACCACCTTTACAAGACAACCTTTATGTACTAAGCAGTACACAGGATAACAATTTCTCTCTGGTATACCTTCCCATTTAAAACTGCTGTAGGTGAGACAGACTTCTGTACATTGGGACCTGCCAACAGTAAACACCTGCCCACCAACATCAAAAATATGAAAACCATTAATAACTTCAAAGATGCGTTTAAAGAGCATCTCTTTACTGAATCTACGTGCCACTGCTGCCATGACAATGGTTAGGTAACTTACCATCCCATATCATGAATACTAGATTACATATAATAAACATTTCTCAGCTTCTTAATGTGGCAACTTATGCACAAATAATTCACATGTATATAAGAGTTTATGCATGATTGCACTGTATTTAATACAAATCTTAGCTTGCATTTGATATACATCTTTTTTTCATTGCACTCTGATTGGCTCTTCTAATGCTACTCTATCTGCATTTAATATTGTTATGTTCTGAATTTCTCTAATGTACTCATTCTGTATATAATATTGTTGATTAAAAACACACTGATATATTTTCTGCTCTTTGAGCTCAGATCATATCTGAGAAGCGTCAACAGACCAGTACACTTACCTGGTGAACAAATTTGCCCATGCACAAATCCTGACTGACACTTTCTCCCCTAGCAGGACCATTCTTTACTATCTATCTTTAACATGCTATTTCAGGTGCTCTGATATTCTCTATTAATTCATACTGTAGTACCTCACCTCCTAAGGTTTGGTAAACTTTATAAACAATGTTACCCTCAAAAAAATTGTTTTATTAATCATTTTACTCAAAATTTTTAACTTATTTAGTTGGGTATGTTACTGTAACGGTACTATATAAATGTTCCTGTATTTAAAATGTGTTACCTGTCTGACATTATCTGTATTGTATACGGTCAAGATTTCTGTCTTGTAAATTGTCTTAATATGGAGCTTTTCTCCCCAGGCCTCCGCTGAAAATGGACATACTTCCAGTCGGACTATCCCGGTCAACAAATGTTAAATAAAAATAAATAAAATAAACAATAAGTAATAACATTGCAGAAGTCTAGAGGGACATGTTTGTCTGTCACAGACCTAGCTCTGTAAGATTCCAGTATAATATAAACAGTGCTAGATACCATGTTATATCAGAGCAGTGAATGAATCATGTTCGCCCAAGTGGCTGAGGAAAATGCATCATGACACTCTCTATGCTAAATCAGCTGTGTTAGCCATGTTTGCTGACACATATTTTACCCACTTAATGATCAAGAAATCTGAAAGCCATGGAAGTCGTTCTAACAGATTTCAGGTCATCTGGAGTGCGGGCAGCCTGATCATCAACATGTGCATATAACATGCTGGGAGGCCACTCAATGATCACATCTGGCACATATGTCAGCGTATGTCACACTTTCAGGTAAAATCCTATAGGAACTTTTCAATAATGAGTGCATTCAGGTAGGCTGGAATGAAGGATAACTAAATAACATAAAGCATGCATTGTACTGAAATGTCTTCCCACAGGCATTTTCTGAAAAAGGGCTCTGACCAGCCACATTATCCCTGTTAGCAAACAAACGTAAGCAAATTACCTACAAAGAAATGTATGTATTTTATAGCAAATGGAAAGTGTATGTCAGTCTCACTGTCAGCCACAATGGTGATGCTGGCTACTTTGCATTAACATGGTGAATGACACCAATGCACAAACTATACAAAGCAGCTGAAAAAGTATTAGACACATGCACATATGAGATCAATAGCAGAGAATATTTCAGATAAGTTAAGGCTTATGATATTCTCCCTGTATAGCTAATAAAATCTTCACTATCTGTATTGCATTGCAAAATATTTTTGTTTTAGTGAACATCATGGAGGAATCTTGCAGCAGATATAGCACAAAGCAGAGCAGGCTAGATGGAGGTGGAAGTGGGGGAAAAGTGAGGGGCCACATCTACAGCACAGAAAACACTGCCTGTATAACCAAGGGCATCTTATGGTAGCTAATGCAAATATATGAGTTAGCATGTGTTTCAGATGGGGAGATACCTGTAAACAGCAAAATGATGTCTAGATCACAGATGGTGTCACATCCACAAGTAACGTAAGCTATAGAAGCAAGTGTGTAGGACTGGCTTATTTTTTCTTTTAACCATGTAAATGGATTGATCCAGCATAGTCCAGTTTTGATCATGATCTGATTGGGGCTAGGCAGATTTACATGTACATACTTTGACAGTATGATTAAGTCCTGATAAAATGAATATCTTACATTAGTGTACAGAACATCAGCAAGGCCATATGCAACAGGTTCATCACTTGTATAGCATATGTCTGCCATTTAAGGCTAATCATAACAACTGAGACCCACACTGATACTTGACAGGCAGCAGATACCCCTGTTGTGAGGACAGCATACAACAGTACCTACATTCTACAACTGCATACATTGTGTCAGGGGTGTGTGTGTGTGTGTGTGTGTGTGTGTGTGTGTGTGTGTGTGTGTGTGTGTGTGTGTGTGTGTGTGTGTGAGTCTATGAAGGCATAATGTGTCCAAATGCAAAGAGGACCCTACAATCTCATGTTCCACTGGGTCCTGTCTGTGGAGGGACCAAGTGACTAGGAGTGCCATAGCAGGAGTGTCATGTGGCACTATGTGTGGTGTTTGGTGATGACTGGGGACAGGGGTGGCTGCCGACATTTTGGTGAATGTAAGCTAGTATTTGATGATTGGGATTGCTTTCAAGTGGTTCATCCCATGCTTAAATAGCTACTTACCATGGGACAAGCACATCCACCCACCACTGTGGCTAGGTCTAATGCATCACTATTTGCATATTTTTAATAATGGAGCCATTGTTTGCAGATCTTTTTTTTAGCCATGACTCATGTTACAAGGACATAGCTAAATAAATGTAGCATTTTATACACACACAGACTCACTTATTTAAATTAGCCAGTCATTCAACATGTTTTCAGAGGAAACCAGAGCACCTAGAGATAATCTACCTAAACACAATTAGAGCATGCAACCTCTACGCAGACAGTAGACAGCAGTCAGCCTAACCTAAGTTGTGGAGCTGTAAGACAGAAACCTTCATCACTGCATTACTGCTGTGTTTACAGTATCAATATAATCAGTTATTGTCAGATGTCATCCATAAGGCAATCACATATAAACAGAAATAGCAAACTTTTTATTAAATAGAAAACTTGATTTTGCTATTGCATGAGAAATGGAACTACCAGTGATCAACAAGTGACTTTCAATTCAATACAGGTCTCAGCATTTGTGCCTAAACTTACCTTTAGAGAAATGCTGTCCTTAGTCTGGCTACACAGTAGAGTCAAAATTTCTTTGATGGGCAGCTTTTATTTTTTTATTTATTGATGTAAAATAGTAAATAATGTAGGCTATAAACAAAAGCAAAGCCTAGTTAACATTTGAACTAGCAAAGTAAATTGTAGATCAGTGGCTGTTATTAAAATATCAGCCTTTTATATGTTTAGCAGCAGAAAAAAAGATGGTAAGATTTCACAGTTGGCTAAAAATAACTTGCAAAAGTGTCATCACAAAGTTCATCCAGATGTTTATCACCTCGTTTTGTTTCATTTCCCTATTTCTCTACTTCATTGTTATGGTGGTGAGGTTGCATCTTATTCGATCTTCTCTTTTTATTGAGAATTAAATGCACTTAATAAATAACATATAAAATGCCTACCTTAACAACTAAATAATGGCAGAATCACATAAAAGCCAATGTAACAAAGTAACAACAAAAGGCACCCTACTCCATTCAAAAGTCAGGTAGCAGTAATCGAGCATGACATTTTCAGATGTCTAATACAATCTGCATTTCTGTCCATGTCCGTAACTATCATATTATGCTACTTTGTTTTCTTAGTCAAACTCGTTCTACGGAGCTTTGATAATTTCATTGTGATTAATCTTTCTGCTTGCTATTATGGAAATAATCCAACCACTACATTATAATACCAAACACCACAGCTACTAAGTATGAGTCTAAATCAGGAAATCCTATGCCCCCATTTTGTAAGGCCTGATGTTGTAAGTTTAAGCTGTTTCTGACTGTTTAGGGTAACTAAAAAATGAAGCTAACATTCTTTCTAATTTCTTAAGTACTTTTAGGCATCAAAGCAGTTGATTATAATAATATTAAAAGAATATTTTCTTATTCCAGCTTTTGAATTAGTCAGAGATTAATTCAATAGGTTTATGAAAGTTGTTATTAGTAAGTGTACAAACATTAGGGTCAGTTTTTTTTCTTAGCCATTTATCCCATTTGAATTATAGATTTATAATTATTTTGCTGAAGGATTAATTTGAAGGTTTATCAGGGTAGTTTCATTTTTACTGTTCAATTTAATTGAAGATAAAGATTCAGAAGTTGTAATATCATTTATTTCATGAATGAAGTCAGTTACTTTACTCAATGTCTGCAAGATGTCATCTGGAAAATTTACATTTTTGGCTATTAATTGTCAGGATCTTAAAAACCTTCATATCTCTTAATACAATTCACAAAGGGTTCAAAAACGAGTGCAAACACTGATGGTGATAGAAGATATCCTTAGTTCTTAATCTTAAAAGACTGTGAAACAAGCTGTCCTATTTTAATAAAGGCTCAAGATCCTAGGTAGTAAACTTCTTATAGTTTGGTTAATGTTTTTTGGGAAACCATATGATTTAAGCACTTTAAATATTTTTCTTTGCAACATCTAAGATGATTATTACACTGTTAACATTCTCACTGGAACATTTATTTATAATAAAAGAAAACCTGTTTAGTCTTTATTAACAACCATATCAGTAATATTGGCCATTCAGAAAGAAACCCATTTCTTACCACAAAGGCTGCAGTAAAAAGGCCCTGCTTCCACTACGTGGTATTTTGCTATTCAGAGACCACAGTATCAGCTACTACAAATGCAGATTAGCACTTTCCTGTGGTAATTAATAGTGGTGGCGGCTGCATCATGTTAGCACAAGGATCCCCCTTCACTCTCTCACACGCAATACACACATAAACATACACCATACTTGTCTCTCTTGTCAGAACAACCACCAATGTCTCATTTTTCTTGTCCTTATAAAGCACAGATATCACAGTCAGGCATTAAGACCAGACATTGCAAGTTCACACTGCATATCTGTCAGTTATTCGATAGACTTTCTAAGAGTAATAATTACAGTGCATCTCTGTGTTGTTGTCCCACCATTACTTATTTTTCCTTTGTTGACCTGGTTAATCCTACCAGACTTGGAATGTCTTTTCAGGGGAGACCCTATGCAGTATTTCTACTACAAGGGGAAATTTTGCAGGGCATCAGGGAACTTTTCTTAACCTTTTTTCATAGCTGCCATGGGATCTTTTGTATATACCAGAGCTACTATCCATTCACTGAGCCCCTCACTTTAATGTCTCATCAAAAGGACAGCACACTCAGGAATGCAGCACCTTCCTAAATCTGCATTGCTATGTCAAAAAGCCACTCACCTGCAATGGGAATAGAACCTAGAGCCTTCAAGTCTTCCAACATCAAAAGCAAGTGTGCTACCTGTTGTGCCACTGATACTATACAATGCTACTCATTATCGTTGACTTTATGCACATTTTTTAAGTGACGAGGTTGAAAGGTAGGCTTCTCTTCCCTGTCCCTCTCTCACATAACTCATGAACGGTTGCAAACATTGAATAATGCCCAAGATTGTCAATATATGTTAAAAAACCCTTGCTGCTCTAACGTATCAGTTAACACAGTGGATTAGTGATGGTGTTTTCTATGGCAAGGGACCAGTGCTGAATACTGCCCTTCTCCTTTTTTACTCTTTTTGTTGTTATTTTTTTAAGACTTGACTTTCTTTTCCACTATATCTCTGGTGTCTAGTAGTGGTGTAATGGTCTAATATCTTTGTGGGAGGGTACAAGGTTAGAAACCACTTTAGGGCCTTTAAGGCACACTATTTATAAAAAGGTTTACTAGCATTTTCCAAAGGCACACTATTTATAAAAAGGTTTGCTAGCATTTTCCCGATCGCACTTCGTGCGAACTATCATTTCTACTAACCATAGAGGTGAAAACCATATTCAGCAAACAACACAAATGTCGAATGCTGAAGTGGTGAATGTCCAAATTTGACACAATTTGAACACGCACCACACTTCCGCAAACAGAATCACTCTCTGATACATAGTGAACAACATTTTTGCAGGGGGGCAAGCCCCCCTGCGCCCTTGATATCCCTTGCTACTTAGATATAGAAACTCTGAGATCACACTATAGTGAGGGAAAGAGTATATTTCCCGATCTCCACTACAGTGTGATCTGCATGAAAATGTAGAAAGTCATAACAGCGAATGCTGTATTGCATTCACTGTTATACATTTCTACATTTCAGAATTCATTCTTTCAATTCTAACAAATGGGTCGATTTGGACTAATGTGAATTGCACAAAGTCCAAATGTCCATTTAATAGTAAACCTTATAAAAATGTCCTTGGCATCTAGTCATTTCTTGTTCCAATATTTTGTTTTATAAAGTGCCTTTATTGCAATGTGTATAGAGCATTCATGGTGTATGTGCTATTAAGGCATGAGTTTTCCAGAGTTCTCCCCGATGACTAGTTTTCCCCCTACTCTGTGTGTCATTAAGGCACAATGTTTAAAGTATTAACCATGGTGGATAGTATCCTCCCTCCCAAGTGTCATTAAAGCCAGTAGCCAAAGAGTTATCCTTAGGGGCATTTGATCTTCTGCTCCACTTTCTTTGTTTAATTAAGTGCCTTTAAAGCACACACTATAGAGCTTTCTCATTGGACTCCTAACCCTCAGTATGTGCATGTGCCATTAAGACAAGAGATTATTGTGTAAACTCTGGTGGCTAGTGTTCACACTGTCTTATGCATTCAGAGATATCCCTGGTGGATAATTTCCTTCCCATCCCATATATGCACATATATCCCGTGTGGCTAGTGTTCCTCCAGATCCAATATTGCAGACTTTACTCATTAGTCTAGGGGTGTGTGGAAGTATGATGGCCACCTCAGCCCCCCCCACACACACACACACACTCACAGACACACACAAACACACAGCTTCCTCCCCACAAAGCAGACACACACACATACACTCACACATGCCTCACATACACACACTAACACACCCTGTAACACTACCTGACCACTAACCTCCCCAGCACTTACCTCTACCTTAATGTGTGAACATGGCCTTCTGGAAGTGTTCATTTCTGAGAGTGGTCAGGTGACTGTATGTAGTTCCATGGGAGAGCACATGCATAATTAGCATATGCCTCTCTCCTGGACTGCTCATTAGCATCAAGCATGGCCACAGGGATAACCCACCAGAGTGTTGCACATCTACATGCAAAAGTAACATGGTAGGACTGTCCCTAAATTCTCTCTCTCACAGCGAGTCAGCATAAGCTGCTGTGCTCTCTTGGTTTGAAGGGTCATTGAATTTCGACAAACTATCACTTAATAACAGGCAATCTTCTCCTTATTCAGCCTGGTTAGAGGGGCATCAGTATATCTTACAATGGAGTCCTGTATGACAAGTGTCCTGGGATGTGTGTTTACTTGCCTTAGGGCCTTAGTGTTTGGGGTTCCACTGAGAGTAACAGTATGTGTGGTGTTAGGTGTTTCTTCTGAGTACCATTGGGCTTGCTGAGGCATAGTTTTGACAATGGTCATCCAGGCAATCTTCATTGTTTAGGAAGATTGCTTTTAAATTCCTCAGTATACGTTAGTCTATGTGCGTGTTGTGTGCTATGTGAGGAGGGTGCTGGGTGCATGGTTTCAATAACCTGATGTGCATTTGTATGCAAGAGTCTAGCCTCCAGTGTCATTGTGTAAGTACACCACTTGCATGCTGTGTCTGCTACCTTAAGGATTAAGTGGTTGTCAGTAAATATGAGACAATTACTGCATTGTCTTAAGATGCCCATATTCAGTAATCTGGCTACAGAAAAGTTAGGAAATTTCATATCTATACTGTTCAGTCCTTTGATTGGAGTAAACAAGGTAGTGGTGTATTGGGGTTAGAAGGCTGTTAAGGGTGATTTGTTGGTGCAGATTAGGGTTACCACCTGCCCCTCTTTACGAGGGACAATCCCTATTTGGGCAGTTGTGTCCTGCAAAAAAAACTAAAAAATGGCAAATGTCCTGAGATTTTAGGAGAAAAAAATATTTCCCAAGTTTTCTTTAATAGTTGCATAAAAGTTATTTTGTATCTGAAACACCTAAATATTATATGAAAAAGTATAAGGAGCTCAAATGCTATAAGAATAACCTTTTATTTTGGCAAAAAAGTAAATTTCTGACCTTTGCACTGGCTGTGGGTATGTTTTGTCCTGCAAAATCTCATGTTTGTACAAAAAAGTCCCATGTTGGGCATTTGAAAAGGTGGCAACCCTAGTGCAGATTATGTTATACACTACTACTAACTTCAATGTTTACACAGTACTGAATTCTACTAAATCTGTAGTTACTGCCACACAAGCTCAGCTAGCTGCTCTAAGCTTATTTGCAAGCAAAATATTTGCTCTGTATTGCTGCTGTACAGGGTACAGTTTTATGGACTGTTCTACAGGAAAAAATTGCTTTCTAGGTGTTTACTACTGTACAGGGTACTGCTAACCCATGCAGCACAGATAAAAAACAGAAAGCTAACTAATGAGCCCTCTGGCCAATAAATGACTACACTACGAGTTATTTTGGGATTTCTCAAACACCTCCTAACACTAGATGAATAAACCCAGTCCTCCTAACATAAAAACACAGTGGAAGAGACCCGCAAGTGCAATGCTACCACATACCGCTTAAACAACTAGCTGGAAATCCCTTGCTGAAAGTGATTATAAGGCAGTCTTACAGCAGTAACAGTGATAGGAACAGCATTTTTTTTTACAAAAAATACAGTGAAATGCACACATCAAAGCAAGGAAGGAGTACTGGTCACTCAAAATAACTTAAGCAAGTGTGATTTAGCAATCAAAGGTACTTAACTTTATCTAGGTGGTACTGGATGCAAATAAATCACTTCTGGGATGCAGGTTAGGACTGTAAACTTTGCTGGGCTTTAGAAAAATGAGCAGGAGACAATATTTAGTAAAGGAGGTTTACACAAGAGCAGTTCTGGTTTGCTAGGTGGGCACTCAGTATCATGGATCTATGGAAAACAATGGGTGGGAAGAGTACATTAATGGTTTATACAACAAAAAACAGCAGGAAAGGAAACACTTGTGAAATCAGACTGCCATAAGGGGTGAAGGTCAGAGACACAGCCTTATAAAACAGCCACAGCAAAAGGGTTGCAGGGTTGGGACATTTTTTCAAGGAACAAGCAAGCTGCCTAGAGAGACATCCACTTAAATAAAGCCAACATTGGAGCTCTTTCAGAAACTTTAGCTTCATGAGTTATTGAGGAGGGGGCAGACACAGAATGCAAATTTAAGCAGGTAAATGATAAGCAGAATATAAAAGCACTGAAGCACAAACTGGAGCAGAGCCAGTTCTCTTACGACTGAACTTCTACTACAGTTTAAGGCACTTGACTGTGCAGAAATGTACTGGTAACAGGTTTATAGGAAGAATACAGTAATAAATTAGTAAATCACAAATCTGATAGTAATACTACACAGTCTTACCACAACTGTGAATTAAACTATAAGACTATGACCCTGCACGGTTTTAAAACAAATGGATAGCTTTTACAAGTAATTCTACTTGTGGAAATAGAAGTGTAGAATAATGTAAAAACCAATCTTCCTACAACTGCAAATTGAAATACAATGCTAAGATCTCAGACAAACTAAAATGCAAATAGATAACTTTTTATCTGAAACAATTCTCTCTGTGACTTAAGTATCCATTCTAATTGCAAAGTAATTTATTTGTATGTGTTAAAAGAATAGCTTTGCCCTGTAAACTGAACACCCTTCTATATAAATAGCTGGCTACTGGATAAGTTGAATAACATAAGAAAACAGAAGAGAAGAAATAATGCTGCATGCTAATGACGTAGTCCGGGGGGGAGACATATCACACATATCATTAAAAAAGCACTTTCGTTAAAGTATGTTAAAAAAAACAAAACAAAAAAAAAAAAACATAAAATCTACTTGAATGCAGGGGGGCAAGTCCCCCTACACACACACCCTACTTTAATATTCCCACTCCGAGGTCGCACTACAGTGGGGAAAAGGGAATTTTCCCTTACCGTACCATAGTACGACCAGAACAACAAGCATACTTAGTGCTGCTTCGGTGAAAAGCACTTCCATGCACGTATGCTCACCAAATTGGGATTCGGTGAAAGATGCAGTTGAGCATCTGTTTGGATCCCATGCATATATATATATATATCTATATGTATATATGTATATGTATGTTTATACATATATATGTATGTATGTATATATATACATATATATATATATATATATATATATATATATATATATATATATATATGTATAGATATATATATATATATATATATATATATATATATATATATATATATATATATATATATATATGTGTGGCCAGGGAGGAAAGCTCCAATTAGACAAATTACAAAGATAACATTTAAAAAATATAAAATATAAAAATATAAAAAAGTGTAAAAACAACTTTTACAACAAAGAATAAAAACAAAGTGAGTATGTACAATGGTTTGTGGTGTTCCCTAATAGGGATACACAATTCACATGGTCAGTCACAATTAAAGGCAGGAGACATTAGATGGCATACAGAGCTTGGTGAAATAGTTACCTGTTTGATATTTAGAGATTCTCCTTTCAGTATTTAACTTAATCAGAATTGGTACACAGGCAGAGCCAGTTCATTATGAGATACCATTTGAGGTTATTTTTGAATAGACCTATGGAGGATTATAGGGTTATATGGTTTGGCAATGAATTCCAGGTTTTGCCAACAAAGTTGGCAAACAGGGATTCACCAGCAGCATTGTTAGCTTTGTGAGTTTGGACGAGTAGTTTGTTGGCTGATCACAGGGATCTCAAGTTGCTTATAGGGCTTAATGATATTTATGAGTGAGGGGGTATCCTCTGGGTGGTACAAAATTTTGTGTGCTATTTGGTTTTGATTGAATTGAATTAGACTGAGCAGTTCTAGCCAATCTAGTTGTTTCAGGTTCTGGCAGTGGTGGGTTCTGTAAGTGGATCCAGTGGCGAATCTGGCAATATGGTTGTAGCTATGGGAGAGCTTACCTAATTCCGATTTGTTGAGGTCTGAGAGTACCGGTGAGGCATATAGTAGAGTAGAGAGTAGGTGTGACCAGGCAATTGCAGTCCTAGCCAGTGGGGTTAAAAATGTTTTGTTCCTATACAGTGACCCAAGCTTCTTATTGATGGTCTGTATGGTTTTGTTGACCTGTAGGTCAAATTTAAGATTGCTGTCTATGATAACCCCTAGAAGTTTAGTGTGTTGATCTGGGGAGATAGTGGTACCATTGTTTGACATGACAGAGAAAGAAAGTGTGGCAGATTTGCTGGTGGGGGTGAAGAGTAGAAGTTTAGTTTTATTGGGGTTCAGCAGTAGGCATTGGTTGGCAAGCCAGTTCTCAGTAGTGTTGAATGTATTTTGGGTTAGGGCTTGCAGTTCCGATGGGGCGGTAGCTGAGCAGATCACTGTGGAATCATCTGCATACTGAATGCAGGTAGCTTTAGGGATAGCAGTATGAATGTTGTTGATAAAAATAGAGAAGAGTAGTGTACCTAGTATGGAGCCTTGAGGGACAGCAAGTGTGAGAGGTAGCTGGCTGGAGAGTTTGCCCTGCCATAATACCGCCTGTTGTCTACCAGTCAGGTAGGACTGGAACCACTGGATTGCGTGCTTATTGAGGAAAATAAATTTGAGAGAAATAATGAGAAGTTCATGGTTGACCATGTTGAAGTCTTTTGATAGTTCAAGAAAGAGGGCGGAGGATAGCCTATTATTATTCCTATTTTGGTTTATGGTGTTAGAAACGGAAAGGAGGGCTGAGGTTGTGCTATAGTTTGGCCTGAAGCCATGCTGGGAGTTAGATAGTAAGTTATTCGGTGTAAGGTACTGCATTAGTTGCCTGTGTACACATTTCTCCATTATTTTGGCTAGGGGGAAAGAATAGCAATGAGTCTATAGTTGGAACTTCCACCTTTGTGGAGTGGGATGATGTAGGATATTTTCCAGAGGGAGGGGATAGCGCTTTCGGATAAGGTTCTGTTGACTATGATAGATATGGGATATGCAATGGATCTGCTGCTATTTGTAGGTATTCTGCAGGGAGGAGGTCAGCAGCAAGGGTGATAGGTTTTAGTTTTTTTATAAGTGTTTTGATAAAACTAGTGGATACCATTTGGAAGCTAAATTGGGGGTCATTGGTGGGTTGGTAAGGGGAGTGGTTTAGTTTTGTGGGGGTTAATTGATCTGCTAGAGATTGTATTGTTTCAGTGAAAAAGTTATTATAAGTGATGGCTATGGTCTCAGGGGAGCTATGGGTGTGGTTAGCTGGGGTTGTGGTGGTAGAATGACCTGGATGTAGAAGTTGATTTAGGCCTGCCCAGAACTTTTGAGGGTGGTTTTGGTGTTTTTGTAAGAGATTGTGGTAAAATCTTTTTTGTCTAGTAAAACAGATTTTTTAGTATCGTTCCTGAGTTGATGATATTTTAAATGGTCAAGTGGGTCTTTAGTTGATCTCCAGCTGGCCCAGACTTTGTTCCTAGGTTTGATTTTAGATTTTGTATCCTTTGTGAGCCAAGGGGCTGTATTTGATCTAGATTGTATTGTACGTGCTGGATCATGGGAATCAAGGATGCTTAGGAATTTAGTGTTGAAGTAAGTTATAACCTCTTCTAGTGGTAGATTTTTTTAGTTTTGACCAGTCAACTGCTTTAGTTCATTTAGGAAAATAGGAAATAGAAAAATGTTTTCCTATTTCTAAGTGTTTTATATTTTGTCTGGTGCTGGTTTCCTGCCTTATGTTTTATGATATAGGTTAGTAGATGGTCACTAAGGTCATCAGCGTGAGTGCCAGCTGCGTATTGTTGGGGTTGGTTATTAACTAGGATCCAGTCTAGGATACTTTCCCTGTTGGTCGGTTTGTTTATCCTGGTGGGAGAGTTTATGGTCTGTTTAAACCCAGATAAGTTTACTGGGGTGTGTTGGGGGGTTTTGAGGAGCAGGGGTACCAGTCGGTGTTGAAGTCACCAAGAACTATTGTTTCTTGGGGATAAGTAGGGGATAACCAGTGAAGGATATCCTCCAGAGTATTTAAGTTGTTGCCTGGTGGAATATATGCACAGATGATGTGCAATCATTTGTTATGATTGATCTGTAGTTTGGTTATGAGGAGTTCTGTATTATTGAATTAGGGTGGTTGAATAGCTTCTCTAGTAACAGTTAGAGTATTTTTGTATAGGCCTGGCATCCTACCTCCTTTCTTTGTAGTGCGGTCTTATCGGTGAATATTGTACCCAGGAGGTAATATCTCATTGTCAGTAGTATTGGGTTTTAGCCAGGTTTCCGAAAGGCACATAATGTCTGGGGAGTGGGCTGCTAGGAGGGCATGTAGGTTGTAAATCTTATTGTTAATACTTCAAATATTCAGGTGAAATGCTAGGAGGGAACTAGTGGAAGTAGAAAGTGGTAGCATGACTGTGGTGGTTGAGGTAGGGGAGTAAGGGTTATTGGGTGTGTGTGGGCCAGGATGGGCTAGGGTAGATGGACCAGGGTTGGGATGAAAGTCTTCATGTTCTATAAGGTTATGGTGACAGGATACTCTTAGCTATAGGAGTTTATTTATAAGTTTTATATAGTTTTTTTTCTTTAGGTTTAAGTTTTGTGGCTCTACAGTGGTGATATTTTGTTGATGGTGGTAGATATGGTGTGTTGGGGATGATAAAGTGATTGGTTTTATGTGGGAAGTTGTGGGTGACTGTTTGACCATTTGGATAGTGAATACTATGGTCAAGTTCTTGTTCGTAAGCAGTAAGATGGGAAAATAGACATAATATAGGCAGTAGGGTAATTAGTATTTTTTTACTTGTCTGCATTTTGTTAGGGGTTGGGCCAATTTTGATAGTTGATTGCCCTTACAGGGTGTGGAAGTATGGGATAGAGGAAATGGGTCAAGGGGGGAGGGCTGTTCAAAGATGTATGAGGCTCTGATTGGTTCTTAGCTAGAGGGGAGTGGTCAGTTTAGTTTAAATTTAGCAGTAGTGGGGGCGGGTAGAAATTTGGGGCAGGGAGGGATGCAGAGCGAGCCCGAGCATAGCGAGGGCGAGTGGAGCAGGACCAACACTGACTCCAAGTATTTCCCAGGCTTTGGTATGCATGGATACAGGGAAATATCTTAACACAGGCTAGAGTCCAGCATATACTAGACATAAGTTTGTTGAAACTAACAGGCAGTCTATTAAGAAATGGGTGGGGGGGGGGTTCCTTGCTGCCAAGCTACTTTATAGCATACCAACTTGATAGAGAGTACAGTAGATAATGCCATAAATAAGTATATTGTAAAATGTAAAAGCTAAGCCAACATACTTTGCAGATAAGGAGATACTGCAAGATAAGAGAACAGAGCTGTGTGATCAGCAAGTTTCGTTGCAACCGTTTAATGCAGCATGCAGGACTTTAACAGTACGCTGTTCGTATGGAGATGAAAAAGACAACTTGACTGATAGTTTGCAGATAAGGAGATAATGCAAGGTAAGAGAACAGAGGTGTACACACACACACACACACACACACACACACACACACACACACATATATATATATATATATATATATATATATATATATATATATATATATGTTTGTGTGTGTATGAGTATATGAATGGATTGGGGTAGCTGTCATACTTTCACACACACTTAGATTAACCAGCAGAGCTTGTGACATTGGGGAGGACAAGATACTAGCCAACAGGAATAACTTTTTAAAAGCATGCCTGTGGCCTGAGTGGCACAGAGACTAAACATGGAGGGGGTCAGGGATAACTACCAGTCACCAGGGATAACTCTTTGAAAACTTACCTGAGCAGCACTTAGAATGGGGATGGGGGGGGGGGCACCACAAACCAGGGATAAGTAGCTTAAAAGGCACTAAAAAGGGTTGAAGATCTGTACCCTCCCACCTCAGAAAGTAGTCCTCTGTGCCACCCCTAAACACCAGGGATAGAATAAAAATACATAATTAAAGAAAAAAAATTAAAGTACAAAGGAATTTGGATTTTGAAACTTGCAAGCTCTGCATTAACCTGCTGCACTGATAAGTTAGTACAGCCAGAGCTTTTTAAACATATGTTGAGGCTCTCTGACATTATGCAATGCCTGCAACATGTTGTGATGTACAAGTGAGAGGAATAGGTTCATAGTTCATAGGTTCATAGGTTAGTACTAGGCTATCGGCCCTAGGGCCTATACAAGCCTGGCCATAACAATCCCCTGGATATTTCTTATCACAATATTTACTTCCCTGGACCCCTGTCTAGCATGGTGACTGACATGATCCCCGGAGTGAATTTCCTATCTCTCATCCAATCGTCAAGGTTCCTTTTGAAGAGGGCCAAGGAGGCGCTCTGCTTGACATCTATGGGCAGTCTATTCCAGAGTATGGGGTGTCTCTGGATCAGGAACTTATCCCTCCAGCATGTTTTGTTCATTGTGATGACAAGGCTTAGATCCCTGGAGCATGTGGCTCTGAGGGATTGGGATTTCTTTAAGTGCAGCATGTCCAACAGCTCAGGGTTTGACATGGCCTTGTATGTTAAGCAGAGATCGTCTTTGAGGAGACGATATGCCACAGAGTATAGGTGGAGTTTTTTTAGACAGTCAGCATAGGGCATCTGCTTTAGGTCTGTGATTCTTTTAGTAAGGTATTTCTGTGGCATTTCCGGCTGTTGCAGATGTCTTGTGAGGTACATACCAAATGGGGTGTTGTTCTCTATAATGGGTCTAATGAGGGATGAGTACAGTGGGACAATGACCTCCTTTTTTCTGAATGAAAAGCCCTTAGTGATGAGGTGTGCCACACAGAAGGATTTCCTGACTGTTGTGGCGATGTGGTTATCGAAGGTGAGACCACTGTCCACCTGTGTCCCTAGGTCTCTCATCACACTTTCGGTGTTTAGTGTACTGCCAGCTATGTGGTAATTCATGGTATGTGGTTTTTCCCAAAGGAGATGACTATACCTTTCTTGGCATTAAGCTTGAACCCATGGCTCTGGCACCAAGCACCTGTTTCTGTAAGGCCCTTTTGTAGAATATCTACATAATTTGGGGATTCAATAATGGCTCCCAGTTTGTAGTCATCTGCAAACTTTGTTAGCCAGAGTCCCTTAGTATTGGCTTGTACTTCAGAGAAGTAGATGCCAAACAAGACCGGTCCCAGGACTGAACCCTGAGGTATTCCACTTGTCACTTGTCTGGAGCTGGATTTGGAGTCATCTACCTTTACAGTCTGGGTTCCGTCAGTAAGCCAGTTGGCAACCCATCGAGTGATGTAGGGATTTATGCCCAGCTTAGTAAGTTTATCTATGATTCCAGAGTGGGGGATGGTGTTGAAGGTCTTGGCAAGGTCCAGATACGTTATGTGGACCGCCTTACCCTTGTCCACAGCTCTGGAGACTGATTCGAAGAAGTCAGTCAGGTTCAGGAGACAAGATCAGCCCTTCACAAACCCAAACTGGGTGGGGTCCAGTGTTTGAAGGTTGCCAATGTCTTTGTTTATAAGTTCCATGATAATGAGTTCCATGCCCTTGCAGATCAGGCTTGTCAGACTGATGGGATGGTAGTTCCCAGGATCCAAGGTGGATCACCCCTTGTGGAGTGGGATAACTGTAGATGTGCACCACTCAGTGGGCATGAAGCCTGAAGTAAGGCTATGATTAAACAAGACACTTAGTTGAGGTGCCAGTTCATTTTGTAGTTCATGTAGTACACAGCCTGGGATGTCATCTGGTCCCATGGATGCTGTATTCTTAGCTTTGGAGAGTGCGGTTTCTACCTGTGTGGCCGTGATTACTGGAATTTGGTAATCTTTTTGTATTGAGATGGGCCCTTTAGGCAGTGAGAGGGGGGTGAAGTTGGCACTAAATCGATCTGCCAGGATATTGACAATATCCCTGGGATCAGTATATTTAATGCCATTCTGTTGTAGCTCAGAGTAGATCTAAGTATTGCCATTTAGATTCTTGACATAACTATAGAATGCCTTGTGGTTGTCTTTGGAATCTTTGCAAATTTTATTTTCGTAACTAGCTTTGGAGGATTTTATGAGGGATCTCAGCTTCTTACTGAGGCTGGTAAGGGAGTGTTTTCCATCCTGGGACTTTCCTCTTTACTGCAACAGTTTCTTCCTTCTGTTGTATAGTTTGTTGATGGCAGGGGACCACCAGATTGGCTTCCTTTTTTTGGAGGAGAGCATCTTGGTTCTATTTGGGATGGCACGATTCATGCACGAGTGGATGTGCTCATACAGTGGCTTAGTGTATGAATCAGCAGTCGAATTTTCACATCCAGTCTGCATGGGTGTCATGAAGTTTGTCACTTCTGACTTGAGTAGCATGAAGTTGGCTTTGGAGAAGTTTTTTTATGGAGGTTTCCTTACTGGGGGGTGGGGAATACTTTATTATACCTCTCAGCTGTGTCACACAAACGGAGGGAGTCGCTAGGATAGCTTTTGCCTTAGCAAGCATTTACCGAAGTTTATGAAGTGTAAAATTCAAATGCCCACTATCAATGGCTGGCTGTAATCACCCATGAGTTAGTATGGAAGGGGAAAGGAAAAACATCAGGGAAATTCAGCCAACACAGGGGCAGGTTATATGCATGTGTGTTTGAATGTGTGTATTGTGTATGGTGTATGAATGGGGATGCATCTGCTTATTTGATGCAGCCACCAACACTATGAACTACCACGGGGAGTGCTGATCTGGACTCTGCGATAGTTAAATGCAATTCAGAGCCATGCACTTTAAATGATAATGAGGTCTTTCTTCATTATGACTAATGTGTCTGTAAATCTGAAATTACTGCACAAGGAAACAGGGCCTTTTTACTGCAGGCCAAATGTATCTTTATGAATCTCAGGGGTATGTCTTCTAGACTTGTGTGATTTTATTATTACACGTTCCCCTCTATTGCACAGTCTTTAGGTAGGCATATTTAAGTAGCAGTGGATGTGCGGATGCACCAGGGGCTTGACTCTCTGCAAAAACCTTTCTTGGGGAGTTTTATGCTCATTTTGTAGTGTCAGAAATTTGCATGCCAATCATTTTTTGACAAAAAGTGGGTCAATGTTTTGTGTGTTGGTTATTTTACGTGTTTGTGTGTGTGTGTGTGTGTGTGTGTGTGTGTGTGTGTGTGTGTGTGTGTGTGTGTACGTGTGTAATATATACATATTTATTCATTTAATTTAATTTCATAACAAAATAAATGGACTGGTCAATAGACTTTTTTCAGCCACATACTGCACACCATGGTGTAAGATACAAATAGAAAATTATACATAGGCAAAAGAATATGTGCTGCTCTACTAAGCGTGCCACCCTTTGGATGAGAAATCATATGACCCTTGTTCTGCCAGAATTGGTGGGAACTCAGGTGGATGTATTGAAAAGTATAGAGGAAGTGGATGTATTGAAAAGTATAGAGGAAGTTCCCTGATGGTCTGGTCACATTTCCCTAGTCAGCATGAATACCACTTCAGGTCTTCTCCGAAAAGAGGCCACTGGCCAAGTGGGACTAACATGGTTAACAAAATGCAAATATATTAACATAAAAGAGTTTTCTTGATGTATTCTGTAGCTGAGTAAGTTGACTCATCTTTTTCAGTCACATCCTGGATACCATGTGTAAGGCACAAACAGGAAGTTAAACACAGACAAATGACTGCACTGTGCAAATGACTGCAGTGTCAAGCTTAATGAAGGTCAGTAGGTTGTAAGTTTGACAATCAAACCTATGTATTTATAACTAAGAATATTAAATAATTCTGCTGTTGTGTATATAACCTATCCATCATCATGCAGGATACAGAATAACACTTTAAATGGAGAATCTTCATTCTCTACTAAAGCGATAAGAAATTCATTGTTACTGCTGCATTACTTCTTCAAAAAGCCATTCATAACTTGAACTGTTTTTTTTTAAATGTACAATTTTACTTTATGATTGGGATGTAAATTAATATACTGGAACTCACATTTCTGTTAAAATATTCTTGAATTGTGTATGTGCATACCATACATCTTTGTCTACAAATAAAACCCATCAGAAATATCATGCTTTGCATATATGTATATGTCTTTTAGTGCAATTGAAACCTCATGCCTTACAACATAATTAAACTTCATGTAGCCAGGATGCTTTGAGTTGTGGTCAGCCCACATCATGCATAGCTTCCTAATAAGTCATTAAGTGTGAACTCCTTGTGAACACAACTCATAGAAATGCTGACTTTGTAAAGCTGTTTTTCTCAGCCTGTAAAAAAACTTCTGCCTTGAGTCTTGTGGGGGGGTGCGGGGTTACACCCTCCATACCCATATAATATAAAAACAAACTTCAGGTCATACAACATAAGGGAATAGAAATAAAAATATATATTTTGATGAGTTAAGTCCACAGTCAGCTTGGACTCAATCTTTCGATTTCTATCAGGCAGACATCCTCTTTGAAAGACTGGTACCAGCCTTACAGAGATAATTTTCTGGAAGTGAGCTGAACATCATTGGGTGTTTTGGATTACTATAGCAGTAAAAATTGCTCTCAGTAAATTTTTGCTGAACTTGTTTATTTGGACTGACATACATGTTCAGACTAACACATCACATTGCATTATCTAGGTAACCATTTGAAATGTTGGGACCTGCTAGATTGAGTCCTGAAACACGGAGAGTGAATGGCTGAAAAAACATACACATACACCAAGTCTGGGATGACCATTTCCAGGAATATTCCCTTTTCTCCAAAGTATAGGTTCATAAGTTCATAGGTATGTACTAGGCTAATGACCACAAGGGCCTTTTTAAGTCTAGCCATGCATCCCAATTTTCAGACAAGTTCTGATATCATTAATAAGTGTAAGCAGGGCTTAGAAGATGAAACATTTACAAGCAGGGACCTGAGAGATTAACCATTTACAGGATGACTCTGTAAATTAGAGACACAGGTGACAAATCAGGGATGAATTTCCTGTTTCCCATCCAGTTGCCCAAGTTGTACCTGAAATGAATTAGAGAGGAACTCTGCTTTACATGGATGGGGTGCCTGCTCCAGAGAAGGAGTAGTCTCTGGGATACATACCTGTCTCTCTGTCAGGTTCTATTTAAATCACAGGCAAGGCTTAAGTCTTTAGAACAGGTAATGTTGGTGCTGTTTGTTTTTCAGATATGCAGGAGGCCCATTAAGGTGGGGTCTGACAATTCCTTGTATGCCAGGCATAGATCTCCCCTCAACAGCCTGTAGGAAACAGAATACAGGGATATGACTCTGAGATGGTCTGCATAGGACATACTACTCATGCACTGTATTCTTTTAGTGAGGGACCTCTGTGGGCTTTCCAGCTGTTAGATGTACCTGGTTAGGTACATACCAAAGGGGGCATTGTACTCAAAGCTAGGTCTGATGAATGCTGAATATAGTGGAACAATGACCTCTTTGGACCTAGATGCCATATCTTTGTTTAGAAGTCGAACAACACAGAATCATTTCCTCACTACTGTAGACACATGATAGTCAAAGGCTAGATTACTGTCTAAGTAGATTCTGCATGGCCATCTCATAGTTGCTGTATAGCACCCCCCCCCCCTGCACAAAAGAAGCTTAAAGGAGAAGAGCATTGATTGAGATTCACTCTTCTCTTGTAGTTTCATTTACTTTCATTCTTGTTTTTTCTTCAAATTTGACTAATTCCCAGATAAGCTTCATACATTTTCTACAACTTTTCATTTCACATCTAATTTAAGATTCTTATTTTGCCTTCTTCCAACAAGTTTGCTATACACTTTACCTCTCATCAAATGACACTTAAGGCTTTATGTATTCAAGAATACCCATTCTTAGTTTCGGCCAGCACTTTATGAAAACTTCATGAAGCAATCTTGTCTGTGGCAGAGTGGCATTTGTGACATAGGCAAACTTAGGGGTTATTTTAGAGCTACACAGCTTTAGGCTCTTATACATAACACAAGCAGAAACCTACAATTCAAACTGGCAAGGGGTGATGATGAAGGGGGATTAATTCAAGAAATAAGGAAAGTGTGGGATTTCAGATATGGATCTCTAAGGAGAATAACAACAGTCATACAACATATTATAATATATTAATAATGTATAAAAGCAATCAAACCATATTAACAAGTTCACATTTACAAACATTATACACCATACATATTATATTGTTCTATACTATATAATCAAAGCAACATTGCATACATTGTTCAATTCCTGACTTGTCTTAAACCTCATTCCTCCTCCAAAACATTTTTCTGCAAGAATTGTTCCCATAATTTCCATTGTTTCTATGCAATTTGTTCCTACCCTATTCTAAAGATCCCACTTACTGTTCTTTTATCTCTGTTACAATATTCACTACTTCAAATATAGTCAGTTAAGACACTGATTTCCATTTTCCAGTAATTGCTTTTTTTGTCAGCCACCTGAATTAAGCTTAACAAGACCTTATTATGTCTAGGCAATTCAGATCCTGTACCTCAGCTCAAAAATAATTTCTTTCATTACTCTCACTTGCTCACCCAGTATTTCTGAGAAAGTATTCTGCACAAAATTTTTAAAGTCTGCCAACTCATTACATTCTGAGAACTTATGCTCCCAGGTACCTCTTTCTTCCACATTCCACCTCCAACATTTGCCATCTACCTGAGGAAAAAATCTTTGGAGTGTGCTTGTGGTATAAAAGTATCTGTGCAAACATTTCCAGGCAAACATCCTAAATCTTCTTGATTTTGTTGCATAATTGGGAGTCATACATGTGTCCTCCCTTTGTTTCTTTGTGAATTGATAATCTAATCTCAACTCCAAATATTTTCTGGCCTGCTTATTGATTCCTGTAGTTATCATGCATTATTTTATACATCTTGCTAATTATCACTTTTTTAGCAGCAGCTTGTGTTCTGGATTCAATTAAAAACTTAACGAGTGCAGATCATTCATTTGGCATTCCCCTGTACATTTCTCTTTGTCTATACTCTGATATCATCCTTGATAAGGAAGGCAATCTATAGCCTGCCATCCAGGTATCTTCTTTGCCTCTTCCCATTCTATTACCTTTCCTTTTCTAATTATTTGTTTCCGCTACGTTGGGTCATTTGTCAGCTTCCTCCAGTAAATTCCAATCCCTTCTTGCCTATTCTTTGTACCCCTAATTGTAGTAATCTCTATTGGCACACTCTCCTTTTTCCATTCCTGTGTTGGCCTAGTTCTTAGTATTCCTTTTTGGTAGTTGATAAATATATTATATGACTGTTGTTATTCTCCTAAGAGATCCATATCCAAAATCCCACACTTTCCTTATTTCTTGAATTACCCCCCCCCCCCCCCCCCCGTCATCATTGCCCCTTTCCAGTTTGAATTGTAGCTTTCTGCTTGTGTTATGTATAAGGGTCTAAGATGTATAGCTCTAAAATAACCCTTCAAATTAGGTAATCATATACATCCTTTTTCTATTGGGAGCATTGACTTATCCCAGTTGAATCTTGCCCTCTTCCCTTCCCAGATAAAATTCTTTATCTCTTTATTAATTATTATCCACAACTTCTCCTCTCACTGATAAAAATATGCCTGGTCTGTGTATAAAAGTAAAGGGACTAAAAAATTTTTGCTGCTTGAATCTTGCTAACCATATCCATAGGCAAGAGCTTCCATTTTCTCAGTTTTTTGTTTTCTCTTTTATTTAGTCTCTACCCACATATCCTTAGCTGCTATTATAACATCCTTCTTAATCCAATCTCTGAAATACTTCATTGTAACAAGTACCCACAAATATGGGTATTGATGAACCAATTCATGTATGGATACATAGATTACAGCTATAGCATTTGTTTTATCTTCATTAATTGTTATTACCTTAAAAAAACTCAAAATTGTAAGTGCTGCTCTGGGTCTAAATCGCGTATAGTTTGTCCCCCATAACAATTGGCTTACTCCTAATCCTAAGCAAATGCTAGTTTACTCCCTGCCCTCTAACTTAGCTTTTCTAACCTTAATACCCTGAAAATTGTATTACACTATAGCAACCACCAAAATAAATTATACTTAACTACAGCTTAGCTAAACGTATTGAAATAATGTGCTTTACCTCTATTTACTTACCTTATGGCTTTAGGAAGCCTTAAGAAACTTTGTACTCTGGATAAGCCCCACTCCGCTCGACCTCACTATGTGCCCCACCCTGCCCCCAATTTCCACCCTCCCCCAGTACCACTATATTTATAGTCATAACACCATACCCCCTGTTACTAGAACCTATCAGCTTACTTCTGTTATAATTTCTCCCACCACTACCCCATTACCTCTTATTTTACCACTTTATCCTCTGCTGTTCTACCACTCAAGTAATACAGTTCCTTTAACTTACACGCTTCATCACACAAAATTATATACACTTCTCTACTACCCCTTATGCTTGCCCCATACCTCCTTATCTTGTATGAAAACCAGCTTCTCACTGGATTTCAGTACCCAAAAGGCCATATTATCACCCCAGCTCTAAGACCTTGCACCTTTCACCAATCACACAGTACTGTGCCCAAATCCTCAAACTGCTCACTCTACCAACCTACCTTTCCCAGATACATTGGCTCCAAATCTAAACACTGCCATAAACTAATAAATAAATTCCTGATATTTATCTCTAGGTTTAAGCCTAACCTCACACTTGGTGGTGATATCCACGTAAACCCTGGCCCATCCACTCCAGATAAACCTACCCCCCCACTTGCAATCCAAATAATCAACCCACAATTATTAGGCCAGCTAACTCTCTCCTTGTCTGTCACCTCAACATTAGAAGTATAAACAACAAGGTGCATGAACTGTATGCTCTCCTCGCTGTTCACTCCCCTGAGATACTCTGTTTATCTGAAATCTGGTTAAAACTAACACCACAGGCAATGAGGTGCTACCACCTGGGTATAACATACTCAGGCTGGATCATGCTTCCAGGAATGGGGGTGGGGTAGCTGTTCTCTATAAATCTAATTTAAATGTCACTAGTTAAGTTATACAACCACCTCAAATTAATAACTCAGAGATTCTTGCCACCAAATTGCAACTTAATAACAATAAATGTATCAATATCATCTGTATGTACATTCTCCCAGGAAATAGTATACCCACACTTGAAGACTCCCTTCACTGGTTATCATGTAACTACTCCCAAGAAACCATACTACTCTGAGATTTTAACATAGACTGGAACACCTGTTCCTCAGAATCCCCAACCACCCATGTTAACCTGCATGCATTCATACAAATCATAACTACCTCTACCAGGATAGGTAAACCTAACCACAAAGAAAGCCTACTCGATTGGATACTTATCAATAATCATCCACAACTGTACACCTCTGGGACCCTCCCTGGTGACGTATGTGATCACCATCTCACCAATATAATCAAGTATAAAGCCATTCACCCCCATCAACCCATACTCAAAATGGTAAGGAACAAAAATAACTTTAACCTTGCCAAATTCCAACAGGAACTGAACTCCTGTAAATGGTCAATTCTAAAACACCTCCTCTTAGAAGAAGCAGTTGTATACTTCAACAGCAAATTCCTTGAGATCCTTGACTCTCACGCACCTGTTCGCTCAATAAGAACTAAGGCCAAAACTGGGATATGGCTTACAAAAGAATCCAAACTAAAAATCACCCTTAGAAACAAAGCATGGGCATTATGGCAAACCAGAAAAGACCCCCCCCCCCAAGATCACATTAAATATAGGCAATCAAGGAACGAGACTAAAAATCCATTTTGCAAGATTAAAAAAACTACTACTATAATTTACAGCAAATAAATCAAACCAACCCTCAGAAGTTTTGGTCAGGTTTAAATAAGCTATTACATCCTGGACAAACTTCTACCCCGACCCCTGCAGCTACCATTGATAAACCTCCTGAGGAAGGATCAGACAGCTTTAACTGATTCTTTACTGAGACAATCCAAGCCCTAATTAGCCAACTACCTCCACGCTCCCCTGGCCCTGAGGACACCACCCCTAGAAACCATCTCTCATTCAGATTCCAATCAGTTGCCACTTCACTTATTCGTACCTTGATCAAAAAATTAAAACCAACTACACTCTCTGCTGATCTACTCCCTGCCGAGTTTCTACAAAAAGCAGCTGATGCCATTGTTTACCCCATCTCAATACTAATCAATCGAACCATAGTAGAAGCCACAATCCTCACCATCTGGAAAATATCCTATGTAATCCCACTTCACAAAGGAGGTAGCTCTACTGAACTATCTAATTATAGGCTGATAGCTACATTATCTCCACTTGCAAAGATTATGGAACAATGCATTCATAGACACCTGCTGCACCACCTAATTCAGAATAACCTCCCAGCATGGCTTCCAACCCCACTACAGCACTACTTCAGCCCTCCTAGCCTTCTCAAACACTATAAAACATAATTGCAACCATAATAAAATATCCTCCGCCCTCTTCTTGGATCTCACCAAGGCATTTGATATGGTTGATCACCAACTTCTAGTCCATACCCTGAAAACATTCTGTCTAGATACTAAAGCCCTTCAATGGTTCGAATCTTACCCAAGTGGCAGACAGCAGGCTGTCCTTTGGTAAAACAAACTATCTAACCTCCTACCCAACTCACTTGGGGTACCCCAGGGTTCCATACTAGGGCCCCTTCTGTTCTCCATTTTCATCAATACTGTTATCCCAAAAGTCAGCTTTATCCAATACACTGATGACTCCACCCTGATTTGCTCAGCCACATCCCAGACTGAACTATGGTCAGCTATCAAGAACACCTTCAACATAATGGAAAACTGGCTCTCTGGTTGTCTTCTGATCCTAAATCCCCAAAAAAAACAAAACTATTACTTTTCTCACCAACTCTTAAGTCGACTGCATTTACCTTTACCATAAAATCTAATAATGGGACTACAGTCTCCCCAGACACCTCTACAAAACTACTAGGTGTTATCATAGATAACAATCTTAAATTAGACCTGAATGTTAATCAAATCATTAAAACCATCAATAAAAAATTAGGATCACTTTACAGGATAAAAGCCTTCTTAACCTCACCTGCCAGAATTGCCATAGATTGCTCTCATCTACTTTCAACTGTCCTGTACGCATCCCCCTACTCTCTAATCTAAACAAGACTGTTCTTAATAAAATCTCCATCTGCTACAACCACATTGCCAGATTTGCCACTGGGCTACCTTATAGAACACACCACTGCATCAATTTAAATCAGCTTGGGTGGCTAGAACTGCCCAGCTTGATCCATTATAATCAACTGATTATGGCTTATAAAGTACTTTACAACCCAGACAATACTGCTGCACTAAAAACATTATCATCCCCTATAACAATCCAAGGCCTCTTGAATCTTCTAACAGACTGCTAGTACAATCTATCAAAACTAATAACTCAGCTGGTGACTCTCTCTTTGCCAACTCTGCAGGTAGATCCTGGAACTCACCCCAAGCTGATATTACTTTACTTACCACCCTGAGTCAATTTAAGGTAAGACTTAAAAAATATTTTACCTTAAACTGGCAATGTCACTGTACCAAACCTGATTAACTCCACTATAGTATGAGTTGAAAATGTTATTTAGGTTAGCTGTGTCTCTTAAGCCAGACCGGTATTATCTTTAAACTTTGGAATTTGTACAGCTTCTTAAAGCATGTATCCAGTGTATATACTGTATCTGTAATATTAATTGTTACCTTGTAATCGTAATTGTTTTCCTTGGAGCTTTTCTCCCTGGGCCTCTGCTGAAAATGGACATGTATCCAATCGGACTATCCCGGTCAACAAAGTAAAATAAAATAAAATAAATAAACTTTTATTTCCAAAAAAGGAACTGTCTCTGAATGTGGTGCAGCACTCAGATGTCCTTTTCTGGTTCCATCAGGTACATAATAGTATCATCTGCAAGTAAAGCCAACTTTTCTTGAACACCATAGCAATTATATCCTTGAATTCTAAGTTCCTTATTTTCTTTGCCAATGGTTCTAAGTATAATAAGTATAACCCAAAAAGCAAACGAGAAGGAGGACACCCCTGCCTGGTTCCTCTGTTCAGACACAACTTATCAGAGAGGAACCTTCCCACTTTTAATTTTTCCTCTGATTTTTCATATAGCCTTCAAATTAACTTTATAATGTATCAGGAAATGCAAATTCTTCCATTGCCATACTCATAAAATCCCAGCTTATTCTGTCAAATGCTTTTTCTCCATCAAGACCCAATAACAACAGCAGTATTTTCTTACATTCTACTTCCCTCTGGATCAGTACTGTTCTTCTTATGATATCAAATGTTTGCTTCCCCTACACAAAATCACACTGATCCATATCTATCAAGGTTGGCATCACTTTTGCCATTCTTTTAACCATTATAGACATAAACACTCCCTAATCATGTTTAAAATTGAAATGGGCCTGCATGAAGCTGGATCTGATGAGTCTTTATCGTCTATAGATATTACAGCCACCACAACTTTATTTCCAGGATGTTGGCACCTCTTCTCCTTTTAAAATAGCAGTAAACAAAACCTCCCAGATCTTTATCACTTTCTTCCCTCCTAGCTTCCAAATGTCCACCAGAATGCCATGTATTCCTGAAGACTTTTCTACGGATTGGTTACACATCACCATTTTTCTCTCATCTGCTCATGTCTTCACTGTTAATTGTTGAGCCTCATCTACCTCTAACCTTGACATATTTAAGTCTTCCATAAATATTTCTGTTTGTACTTTTTCTTTATTTCCCCACTGCCCTGCTTTATGCAAATTTTCATAAAATTTTCAAAGTATTTCTAATACCTCTAAAGGATCTCTGGTTATTTTTTCTTGTTATAGGCTCCCTATGTTTGGAAACAACCCTTGGACAGACTGACCTTTTAATCTTATTTTCTGTCATGGGTAATTGCAGTATAACAATGTTATCTTCCTGTTCATTTCAAAGCTTTTCTTTCAGATGGTGTCATTATAATGAACTCATCAGGTCTGCTACATGCGTGTCTTTCTGGTTTATTTCAGTCTCAGGTCATATTTCTTTGCAGCGTTGGTGGTTTCTTGTGCAAAGGTGTCTTGAAAGTACTCTGTAATGACTCATTGTAATGCTCATTTTCAAAAGTCTATGAAACGGCGTGCAGCTATGCACAGTTGCAAGCTGATCATTTTGCATTTTGAGCTTCTTTTCTGGTAGACGGTAACTGCACTTAAACCACACACGTAGTTTTTTTTCATGCAGAATCATTGCTTCTGTACCTCACAGGTATCTGTTTGTAATTTAATGTGTTCACATTTAACATCAAAATAGTTTATTGTACATGATCTGACAAGAAGCTGCATAGTACTGAACTTTTTTATTGCTTCTGTAGTACCATAACACATACTGTTTCTAAAATATAATCAGTAGCAAACTCACTTTAATCAGATTTTTAATAAATTTTGGTAAATACTATATCATGAAAAAAAATCTCATATCTGCATATCTCTCAGCCTTCAATCTCCAGAATGCGGCACACTACCTCTTGGAACAGTAAGTAAACACTTAACAACTTCAACTACGAAGCTCACAGGACAGTTAAAATGTGTCAGTTTATACTTCTAAAAAGTTATTTTGATGAGTTAATATGATTCACTGTTACTTAGGATATCAGTTAAAAAAATTCTTAGCACTGAATGTGTGATGGACCCTTTCAATGTGGAACAATGAGGAACAGGGTGTTTTTAATATCCAAAATGGGGAACATCCATGCATTGAGGTACACCAGAGGTATGGATAAGAGTGCTTGTTTTCACTCTGATGGTACATAATTTTCCTACAGCTCTGACCTTGTTAATGTGATTTCAAGTCCTCTGTAGCTGAAACTTGACCTGTGTGTCAGCTTTGTAAGTCTGATCTTAGACTTACTGTTTCTTAGCTTGAGGTTGCCTTCCCCTTTCTATTCAGTGACTGACTCACTCTTTGAGTGCACATGACTAACAATTATATACATCATCTTTAATTGTGACAGTTTTGATTTAACTGTGGAATTCAGTTAATCTGTTTTTCTTTCTAAGATTAGTAAGGACTTACATATTAGTAGGCCGTATTGAACTGCTGTACTATCCCATATACTGGAAGTTATGTTTTTACTTTAAAGTGATAATGTAGAGATGATTTTGAATGTGTTCACATATGTCAGAGAGCTCTGGGTACTGCTGTCTGTGAATGAGTTTGAAGCTCAGTATTAAATGACAGGTGAGTTGCAAGATTTGCCCAGCCTAAAGTATTGAATGCGTCACAAGGATGGGTGGTGGATGCATCACAAGGATAGGTGGTGGATGTTACAGAAGAGTCAAAATGCCTCAAGTTGGTTTACTCCATTCCCACTTAAAACAAAAGTGGTTTGGCAAATTAGCAAATATGGTTAAGCAATGAAATAATTTACAGCTTAGGACTATTTTTTTCTGGATTAGTTGTGATATGATATGTTGTGCTGTATAATGTCTCCTGAGTTTGACTGTAAAACAATGTAGCCAACGTGTTTCTGCAAACAAATTTTCTTATCTGTGATAAATCTCAGGTATTTCCAGCTGATCTCTTCTTCTCTGTATCTGGAGGTGCCGTGCATTACAGTTGGTAAGTCTTGCTATCACCACTCTTTTCACCAGCATCACTATCCCTCGTTTATTTGTAATCAAACACTTGATCTTTTGCACTTTTATAAGGGTTATTAACTTAGCCCATTGAGCAGATGGTTCTCTTTATTTGGGACACAGTAGTCATATGTTAAGAAATGATCACAGCTCATATAATTAATATTAGATGTTAATTTGACAGAAGTGCCATGCAGAAAACCACACTTATATGCACAAATGCTATTTTTTGTTTATTAGTAATGATAAAATTATACAATATATTTCCACTAATCTTTATTTTTTATCATCTTTCGATATTAAACAGAGAAGGTGGGTAATGATAATAATGCTGGAACATAATTTAAACTAATAAATAATGAAAACGATTGTGGTTAGAATAGCAGGTGCCACTTCTGAAAACCAAAATAGTTGCCAATGATTTACCACAGGGCTCCGTTTTGGGCCCTCTCCTATTTGGGATATATTTCTCTAACCTCCTGGCTTTGGTTAACTAAGTGAGCAGATGGCTATAAATTGTGTGTTGTTATTCGATCAACTGACTCAAAATTGCTCCAACGTGGCTTGGACATTGTTAACAATTGGTGCAAGAACAATGATCTCAAATTAAATGTTAAACAAAAGTAACATAGTTCATTTTGGTAAACAAAACAGGTTTACTTAGAGGTTTAGCAGTTGTACCCCACCAATCACACACACTGTTGTAATGGATCTGGGTACTCTTGTTGATAATTCCTTATCATTTGGCAATCATATCTCCACAGTAGTTCAGAAAGCATTTTATCTGGTCCAATCTATATCTCCTCATTCCAAATCAGTTACTTTCTCCATCAGACTTAATGGTACACCCCACCACCAGATGAGATTATCATTTGGGACCTCTCCCAGGGTAGACCTAGTTCAGCTTGAAAAAACCTACACAAAATTCCCAAATAACCCCCACAAATACTCCCAGCCTGTGAAGGTTGCCACATTCACCATCAATTTTTATCAGCATATAAATAGCTGCATAGAACAGTATGACCTGTCCACCCTAAATATAATGGCAAATTCAGGAATGAACCTCTCTGGTGGAACTCCTGCATTAATAAACTGTATAACAAAAGAAGGAAAATAAAAAGCTGTGAGAAATCCCTCCACCTCAAAACCACATTGAAACTTGATAGCAAGGAGCTTAACAACACAATTATGCTGATAGGTACTTATCAGGCTACAAGGAGCTTAACAACACAATTATGCTGATAGGTACTTACCAGGCTACAAGGAGCTTAACAACAAAATTATGCCGATAGGTACTTACCAGGCTATTGACCCTTGAGGATGTTTAGAAGCTGAGCTGTACTTTCCCATGAAGTTTTTAGCCATTACATTTTAAGTATGAGATGAGTAGAACATTTATATGTTACCGCTATCCATAATGGACAATGGTGCTAAACCAGGGTCAATCCATTCATCCAAGCTACATTTGAATAGTGTAACAGAAGTACTTTGCATTATATAGAAAGGAAGACAATTCTGAAAAAGAGATATTCTCTGTGGTTAGAACATTTAAAACAGAGTAGGAATTTAACAGCAGTATGAATACCAAAGGCAACTACAAATCTTACTTCAGTTATCTCAAGAAATTAAGGAAAAATGTTCAACAATGCACAACTCATATAATCCAGGGATGAAGGCTATATATTAGCAGAGATATTTAGTGCTAACATTACCCCATCTACCCACATTGTTGCAATAACTATTCCTGAAAATGTATTCTCCCCTGAATTTGCCTTACAACAAATCTTGGAATCCTTGTCAAAGGATAAAAAATAATGTTCTTAGGGGACCAGCTAATATACCAGACTACATTCTCATCAATAACAAGTATATACTATCTGACCATAAACTTTCAAACTTCAACCTGTCTAAATGGTTTGTGCCTGATGCCTGAAGAACAACCACCATGAATCCTCTACACATGGGTGGTCCCTCTACAGACCCAGATAATCATAGGCCCATCACCCTAACCAGCCATATATGCAAAGCCATGGAACATATCATAGCAAAGCTCATTTATGCAAATGCAAGCAATTTAACTGATCTAGACCCCATTTAGTTTGGGTTTATGAAAGGCAGGTCTTGTCTCCTGACCCTTGTGAGCTTCTTTGAAAAGTTACAGAAGACGTGGACAGGGGTCACTGTGTGTATGCTGCTTTTCTTGACCTAGCCAAGGATTTTGACACTATCCATCACAATGGTATTATAGAAAAGTTATACAAACTTAATGTAAACCTCTGATTGTCTGCTAGATTGCAAACTGGAACAGATTCCAAGTAGTGAAAGTTGTTTGTTCACTCCCTGAATGTAAAATTATAACTAGTGGGATATGGCAGGGATCAGTTCTGGGTCCTCTTCTGTTTGACATTTATTTCATAGACATCTATGCTAATATCTTTGAAGTGTGGTTGATCAAGTTTGTTGATGACTGCAAGTTAGGCACTGTTATCCAAACATCCAGCGATACAACTGCCCCAAATAAAGGCTGGAATATGCACCTACCTGGTATACTAAAAATAGTGTCAAGCTAAATGAAAACAAGAAAAGTGCAAGAAAGCTGTCACTACCTCATCTGTTACAAGTGGTATACCTCCTCAAACAGATGCAGTCGTAAGAAACTTAGGTACTTATGTGGTCATCCTTCTCTCTCATTCAGTCATCATGTTTTCACCATAGTCATGAAATCTTTCTATCTGGCCAGATTAGTTTCCAAGAGAATGAATCAAAATCCAAGGAGTTTATCTTACCACTGTACTCTTCCCTTATCAAATACATCATCAAATACATTGCTCCATTTGGTATGTACAGATCCAAGCATATCACTTAAATGCAAATATTAAAGGGATCAAATTCTTTAACTCTCCCAAGAGAGTAGAACAACGCTTCATTTACTCAGTAGCCTACTGGTTGTTTTCAGGTGACCTTTGTCTTGCTTTTCAAGCCATGAAAGACCAAGTTGTATTTCATGTCCTTTTTCTTCACAAAACAAGTGGCACAACAAGCTTTCATATTAGGGATGTAAATTTACACCAATAAATAAAACTCAGTGGTGGGATAGGTTGCCAGCTCAATGTATTCCCAGCCTATGAAAAAGATACCACTGCAGGTCAAGCAAGTATTACTTTTCCTGCCTTTAAGTTTAGTCGTGATGATTATTTATGCAGACACAAATTTACACAGGAGTTATCACGTATGGCCCTGCCTGATTTGAGAGGTGGGTAGTATTATGTACTCATAAAGGGTGGTAAAAACTTTTAAGTGCGTCTGCTTTAAAATATGTATGGCTAGGCCTTTTATGACTTCTGTGATCACTTGCCTAGCATTGTTCCCCAAGTTCCTATGTTCATACATTCCTGATTTTTTAAGAGAAACCATGATTGATTAAGTACAAACAGTCCAGTTGTGCAACAATCTGCAGCCTCATTCAAACTGAATTCCACCACTAGTATAAAAGCCATTTATAGATGTGTATAATATGTATGTGCATGTGTGTGTGTGTGTGTGTGTGTGTGTGTGTGTGTGTGTGTGTGTGTGTGTGTGTGTGTGTGTGTGTGTGTTTGTCTATATATATATATATATATATATATATATATATATATATATATATGTGTGTGTGTGTGTGTGTGTGTGTGTGTGTGTGTGTGTGTGTGTGTGTGTGTATATGGATTCCCTTCATAAGCTCAAAGTTTCAAAACTTCATACTGCAAATGGTCGAAACCATAAGGTTGAAGTTTTGAAACTGAATGTTTTGAATGGAGATCGCCGTATAGCACGGAATTGTAAATTTACCATTTTCCTCACTGTAGTGCGATCTCAGAGTTGGTATATTTATTTAGCAGGGGGGGCTTGCCTCCCTGCAAAAATTTAAAAAAAAAAATTTTATTACACATTTGAAGTTCAAAACTTTGATCTTATGGTCTCAACCATTTGTAGTTCAAAGTTTTGAAAGTTCAAGCTTGTAAAGTAGATCATATACATATATATATATATATATATATATATATATATATATATATATATATTGATATATAGGTATCTAGTTAAATAAATAGTTATTTGTTTGCAGTTAAAAGCAATCTGTATCTTTACAAATCTTTATCTGTATAAAAACTTTCATTTTGCAGCTTTCTCTAGTGCTTACTGTCTGTAGGCTCCACCCTCCCTCCCAGTTGGTGTCTTGCTGTTATACTTGGTGACTTGGCAGTGGCCCACCACTACTGTAAATCTGATCTGGGACACTCCTCCCAGTCTAGTTTCATTACCTCATTCTACCTAATACAGAGAGAACATTTGATAAGGCCTTCTGTTTCTCCTTTTTCCCTTTCAAAAAAAAAAAACATTTTTTTGCCTGAATCTCCTTGTGTCCTGACTGTGCTTCTCAAACATTTTGGAAATATAGAGTATATTTCAGAGCATTTATTATAACTGTGATTGCCTTAATATTGCTACAACTCAAGTGCTCTAGGTTGCACTGCATCCGAAGTGTTTGTGTGTTTTAGCTGCTTTTCTGTATATATATATATACTTCTCTGTATATGTAGACTAGCTACTTATTCTGCTGTGTTACTTCCTCTTAAATCGTTTTTCAGTTGTGCACTTGCCTTGCTTCATTTAAAAAAGTTTTAAATTACTAATTTTGTAGAGTTTTAATTGTATTTACTGTCTAGGACTACACACTCAAGTGTGTTAGCCTTTACTGTGTTTATTTACTGTATTATTGCATTGTTTAGCCTGTTTCAACAAAAAAAATACTATCTTGTTTGCTCATTTCCCACATTTTCTAGCCAGTACATATCCCAAGCTTTGCTTGTCTCAGGTCTTTATTTTCTGTGCTCAGAGCTATCCAGACCTTGCATTGGTAGAGGGAAGTCCTACTGCCTACCAGTGGGACTGGTGAGCATTGTACTGCCTATCTAACGCTAGAGGGGTGGTTTCCAGCTATGAAATTGTAATTTTATTAGCCTTTTGGGCTGATTTCTATCCCTTTCAACTTTCTGGCTTAAAAACGTGTGTGTTTGCATATTTTTCACATCGTGCAGCACTGCTAGGCTACAGTTAAACTATTCCAGGTGCCAAAAAGTCTGCTCTTCAAATTTTCCCTTAAAACTAGGTGGTTTCTCAGTAGTAGCACTAAAATCTGAACCCCTGTGACTAGCACTTGCTCTAGAACCTGCTGGAAAGCACTAGGAAGCCTGGAACAGATACAAGCACTCAGCTCTCCTTGTCAATAAGGAGAAATTAATCATAGGCACTAAACAGCTTATAATTGCAAAGTACCTTGCAAAGGTAAGGGAAAACAGCTCTTAAACTTTACATAAAAGCACCTAAACAGGCATGACCAAGGGTCAGCTTCCGGTGATTTCTCCTGTCCACCTGGTGAATCTGGGCATACTCGGGCAATGCGGCAACTGCCTCATGTACACAGACAATCCTCTCCTCCTACCACCCAACACTACAACCTGCGAGAGATGCACTTACATAGCCAAACTGGAAGCAAAGCTCTCTCCGGCCAAGATTGTGCTAGACAGTCAAGAGGAGAAGGTTAACACCTGCATCACACCTCAAGCAACTCATAGCCCTTCAAAACCCACACCATCAACACCCACACATAGCAATACTAAACCCACATATGCGGAGGCCCTTAACATTAACCTACCCAAGCAACAAGGACCTCCGAAGCCGAAACGCAAACAAACACCAGTCACAACTAAAGTGACACATAGCTCACAACACCAGTGTGCCACCCAACAACAGCCCCTAAGGCAAGACAATGCACCCAGCACTTTAGTCATAGGTGACTCTGTAGTCAGGCACACTGATGTCCCACTCACCAGACTGAACAAGGAGAAAATTTCAGTCAGCTGCCTGTCGGGTGCCAGGATCCACCACATAACGCATGCACTCAAGTCACTCCACAACAAGTACAAATATGACTCTGTCATTGCCCATGCTGGAGTGAATGACTTGAGACGTACCTCCCTGGACTACATGAAAAGAGATATGGAAGAGCTCTTGGATCATGTGACCCAGGCAGGTATGACCCTAGCCCTGAGTAGAATCCTGCCTTTGCCAAGAATAATACCACAGTATAAGGACAAAATGATTGACTTCATCAATTGGCTAAGCTTCTGGTGTCATTCAAAGGGCATCCAGTATTTGTCTGCCTGGGAAGACATGATCGACAAACCACGATGCTTTGCCAGAGATGGTCTGCACCTGTCACCCCTGGGATTTAGGTTACTGGCTAAAGCTCTTGCCACCCCTATAGTGCCTTTTTTAGGCAAGATTCAAAGGATAAAACCACCACCATAACAAATAGAAGCAGGCAAAATCTGAAGGTAATGCTACTCAATGCTAGAAGTCTAAACCTCAAAATGCACTCTCTCGAGGCACTCCTAAAAATGGAGAACATCGATATCTGTGCAGTAACTGAGACCTGGTTCAAGGCTCCAGAGAGCACCCCTGCAATACCAGGCTACAATTCTTACCACACTTTTCGGCCACAAAACCAGGACCGAAACACTAAAGATGGAGGAGTGTCCATATTCACCAAGGATATTCACACCTCCAGGCTAGTTGTCCAACACAATGCATCTGAAATTCTCCAGGTGGAACTAACACTAGGTAAGACTGCAATCCAAATTGTAGCTTGCTACAGATCCCCAACCATGCCCCAAGATTCTCACTACACCTTTCTAAACATACTGGAAAATATTAAGATACAACCAAACACCCTAATACTGGGTGATTTCAACTACTCTGCCATTAATTGGGAAAACTACTCAGGTACCAACTCCTTTTCCCAACGGTTCTTGGAATTCATAAATTCCAATGCCCTGGATCAACTAATCCATTGTCCCACCAGGGGCTCCAATATCCTAGACCTGGTCATTACCAACATGGGAAATAGATGCTCCACACCAGTGGTCACCCCCCTCATTGGTCAGGTCTGACCATAAGCAAATCATCCTTGACATCCACATCCCACCCCAGCCCCCAGTAAGGAAACCTCCTTAAAAAACTTCTCCAAAGCCAATTTCAAGCTACTGAAGTCAGAAGTGACAAACTTCACAACACCCACGCAGACGGGATCTGGAAGTTCGACTGCAGAATCCTACACTAAGGCACTGAATGAGCACATCCACTCGTGCATGAATCGTGCCATCCCAAATAGAACCAAGATGCTCTTCTCCAAAAAAAGGAAGCCAATCTGGTGGTCCCCTGCTATAAACAAACTATACAACAGAAGGAAGAAACTGTTGCAAAAAAGAGGAAAATCCCAGGATGCAAAAAACTCCCTCACCAGCCTCAGCAAGAAGCTGAGATCCCTCATAAAATCCTCAAAAGCTAGTTACGAAAATAAAACTGCTAAAGATTCCAAAGACAACCACAAGGCATTCTATAGTTATGTCAAGAATATAAATGGCAATGCTCAGATCTGCTCTGAGTTACAACAGAATGGCATTAAATATACTGATCCCAAGGATATTGCCAATATCCTGGCAGATTGATTTAGTGCCAACTTCACCCCACTCTTACCCCCTAAAGAGCCCATCTCAATACCAAAAGTTTGCCAAATTCCGATAATCATGGCCACACAGGTAGAAACCACACTCTCCAAAGCTAAGAATACAGCATCCATGGGACCAGATGACATCCCAGGCTGTGTACTACATGAACTACATAATGAACTGGCACCTCACCTAAGTGTCATGTTTAATCATAGCCTCACCTCAGGCTTCGTGCCCACTGAGTGGCGCACAACTGCAGTTATCCCACTCCACAAGGGAGGATCCACCTTGGATCCCAGGAACTACCGCCCCATCAGTCTGACAAGCCTGATTTGCAAGGGCATGGAACGCATTATCATGGAACATATAAACAAAGACATTGGCAACCTTCAAACACTAGACCCCACCCAGTTTGGGTTTGTGAAGGGCCGATCTTGTCTCCTGAATCTGATTGACTTCTTCAAATCAGTCTCCAGAGCTGTGGACGAGAGTAAGGTAGTCCACACAGCCTATCTGGACCTTGCCAAGGCCTTTGACACCATCCCCCACTCTGGAATCATAGATAAACTTACTAAGCTGGGCATAAATCCCTACGTCACTTGATGGGTTGCTAACTGGCTTACTGACAGAACCCAGACAGTAAAAGTAGCCAACTCCAAATCCAGCTCCAGACAAGTGACAAGTGGAGTACCTCAGGGTTCAGTCCTGGGACCACTCTTGTTTGGCATCTACTTCTCTGAAGTACAGGCCAAAACTAAGGGACTCTGGCTAACAAAGTTTGCAGATGACTACAAACTGGGAGCCATTATTGAATACCCAAATGATGTGGATATTCTACAAAAGGGCCTTACAGAAACAGATGCCTGGTGCCAGAGCCATGGGCTCAAGCTTAATGCCAAGAAATGTATAGTTATCCCCTTTGGAAAAGAACATGTACCCATGAATTACCACATAGGTAGCAGGACACTAAACATCGAAAGTGTGATGAGAGACTTAGAGACACAGGTGGACAGTGGTCTCACTTTCGATAACCACATTGCCACAACAGTCAGGAAATCCTTCTATGTGGCACACCTCATCACTAAGAGCTTTTCATCCAGAAAAAAGGAGGTCATTGTCCCACTGTACTCATCCCTCATTAGACCCATTATAGCGTATAATGCCCCGTTTGGTATGTACCTCACAAGACATCTGCAACAGCTTGAAAGGCCACAGAAATACCTCACTAAAAGAATCACAGGCCTAAAGCAGATGCCATATACTGACCATCTAAAAAAACTCTAGCTATACTCTGTGGCATATCATCTACTCAGAGGCGATCTCTGCTTAACATACAAGGCCATGTCAAACCCTGAGCTGTTGGACATGCTACACTTAAAGAAATCCCAATCCCTCAGAGCCACACGCTCCAGGGATCTAAACCTTGTCATCACAATGAACAAAACATGCTGGAGGGATAGGTTCCTGAACCAGAGACTCCCCATACTCTGGAATAGACTGCCCATACATATCAAGCAGAGCACCTCTTTGGCCTTCTTCAAAAGGAACCTTGATGATTGGATGGGAGATAGGAAATTCACCCCGGGATCATGTCAGTCACCCTGCTAGACAGGGACCAGGAGAAGTAAATATTGTGGGAAGAAATATCCAGGGGATTGTTATGGCTAGGCTTGCATACGCCCTAGGGCCAATAGCCTAGTACCAACCTATGAACCTATGAACCTATGAGATTTAAACTGCACAACATCACCACCAAAAATACTGGCAGCAAATGCATCTAAACTCAAAAATATCTAGACACAAAATATCAACAAAATCAAAGTTATACTAAGGCAGGGTTTGTACCATTTCCTCACTGTTGTGTGACACTGGAATAGGTATATATATATATATATATATATATATATATATATATATATATATATATATATATATATATATATATAATTAGCTGGGGGTGCGGGGCTTGCAGAAACATTAGTTTAGATGTGGTTAGATTTTGTTAATAATTTATGTTTAGATATTTTGGGGTTTAATCAGTTTTGTGTTTAGATATTTTTGCTGTCATTATTTGTGGTGTCAGTATTATGTACTGCAGGTCATTTTAAGCTGTCTAAAAACCACTGTGGTTGTACATTCCAAGAACCAATTCAAATTTGTATCCAGTAGAAATTTATTGTAATTAAATACATACTAAATAAATGCTAGATATACTGACTCCATTTTGATTTAAATAACCATGTGATTTCATTTGTTATTTGATTACACTGGTCATTTCAACAAAAATGGAGACACTGTATGTAGTTCTGGTGAAGTTCATAACAGGTGATTTAAACCAAAATGGAGTTAGTGTATGTTGTTCTGATGAAGTTCATAATACAGTAGAATGAAAGCTCTTGATTCTTGTAATTTATATTTTTATTTGCAAAAACTTTCCACTGGATACAAATCAAATTCATATTGGTTCTTGGAAGGCACAACCACAGCACAGTGCTCTTAGGATTGTTTGACTACACTGTGAATATATATATATATATATATACATATATTTTTTTTTTACCAGGAAAGTCTGGCTTAGAATGAGCCAGTTTTCAGTGGAGGCCCAGGGAGTAATGCTCCAGACACATATCTTTGTAATATGGGAGGAAACCGGAGCACCCAGAGGAAACCCACACGGACGCAGGGAGAACGTGTGGACTCCGCACAGAAGGCACCACAGCCAAGAATCAAACTAGAGAACCGACAACACAAACTGCTGCACCACTCTGCTGGATGAAGTCAACATTAATATTTTGTTGCAGGAAAATTAAATCTGTCATAAAAGTTACAGATGGAACTCAAGCATTTAAGTGTCACTGTTTTGTGAAAGACCAAAGACCAAAATAAAACATTTCACTATACACAAAGATCAATTGAAAAGGCAAGAAATGAAAGGTTTCTTCTTCTCTTTGATTTGATTGGCTTTGTAATGAAAGCTCATCAACTGTCACTTTAGCAGCAAGACTTTGCCATTCTCACCAGGTCTAACTATACAATTCTCTCTCTTTCCATACTGGTATGAAAAGGTAACAATAACAGAAAATATTTGCTTTCTGTTTTTGAAGTATGGAGAAAGGACAATTTCATATTGTTTTGGGGTTACTGTTTAGTCATACTTTTTCTGTGCATTTTTGTAGCTTACTAGAACACACAAACAAAAAAAGTATTTTACTAGAGTGGCTCTAGTGTGGGCCAATAATCCTAATAGGATAGCTTGATGCCGGTGTCGCACTCCGACAAGCCGAAAACACTTCCTTCTCCTCACCACTGTTGTAGGGTATATGGTTCCCAGTCCCCTCACTCTTCCATTTCCCAACAGCAGAGTACCTGTCTCTACCTTCACATTATTCAGGCTCCCCTAAAATTTACTTACTGAGTCTGACTCTGATGCTTTTGACATCTTGCTTTTGTCTGCTGGATATATAGGCAGCTACCTTTCCCCATATATGCAATTACCTGCCTGACAGGTAAGGGCTTAAAGGGCCAGCTACTTGCCGTACCCCATTTAGCTCTAACAACTGTAAGAGTTAAAAAGCAGCCTTAAGCTGTTGTCATGATTTTGTATGCCTAACTGTCCTACAGCCACTTATCAGTATTATCTGTCAGACACCTCATGGTAACATCAGTTTTGATGTGTTACAGATGACCCCCGCCAGCATGAAACCATTCAGCAGAAGGGTCTATAAGCCCTAGACAGACCATCAACATTGTAATGGTGTGCACTGTATTGGTGCCAGATCTTAAAACAGCATGGCTGCAAGATGTTGCAAGACCAGGGATCACTGCCAAAGTTTAAAGTTTCCTACCACCTGCTGACAAAGTCATTAATGGGTAGCATGATGCTTGCTGATAATGAATTTTCTTCCAAGCAAGTAATATCAAAGGCACCCAAGTTCCCACTTAATTGTTAGCCATTCTTATTGTATGGATGAATACTGACTTTTCGTCTTATTTAACTTCTTACTTATATGGCAAACTGTGTTATTATACAGTATTAGACTGTGAGGTAAGGGCTGCCCCTAGTCTGATTTCAAAAGCGTCAGTATAGACTCTCAAGGGCTTGCAGAAATCAGGGGACCCCAGAATGGGCTCTAGCAGAGACTTCACTTAAGTCTTTTCAAAACTATATCCATTCTAGGTGTCCACTTAATTATGTCAGGTATTGTGTCCTTTGTGATGTTGGGTAGGGGACAGGGCACTGCTTTGAAGTCTGGTATACATAGGTTCATGGTTCATAGGTGTGTACTAGGCTAATGGCCCTGGAGCCTTTACAAGCCTACCCCATAGGATTAATCTGGCATCGTGCCACCCGACCTTAGTTTCCAGTGACTCTGTTGAGTAGGGCCACTGGAGTGATCCCCGGGGTGAATTTTCTATTTCTCATTAACTCATCAAAATTTCTCTTGAAGAGAGCCAGTGAGGTGCTCTGTTTGACATGTATGGGAAGTCTATTCCATAGCATGGGCAGTCTCTGGGTTATGAACCTGTCCCTCCAGCATGTTCTGTTGATTGTGGTAATGAGGTTGAGGTCTCTCGAGCATGTGGTGCGGAGAGATTGGAATGTCCTAGATGTAGCATTTCTAACAGAGCTGGGTCAGACATGGCTTTGTAAGTCATGCAGAGATCACCTCTAAGTAGGTGATATGAGACAGAGAATAGTTGGAGTTTTTTGAGTCTGTCAATATAGGACAAGTGTTTAAGGCCTAGGATCCTCTTTGTGAGGTACTTTTGCAGCCGCTTCAGTTTTTGCAGGTGCATGCCAAATGTGGCATTGTACTCGATGATTGGCCCAATGAGGGAAGAGTAGAGAGAGACAATGACCTCTTTCTTCCTGGATGCAAAACCCTTAGTAATGAGATTTGCCACATAGAAGAACTTTCAGACCACAGTGGCAGTGTGGTGGTCAAAAGAGAGGTTGCTGTTAACCTGTGTTCCCAGATCTCTTATAATGCCTTCTGTGCTCAGTAGACTACCATCGATGTGGTAGTGCATGGGAAATGCGTTTTTCCCAAAGGGGATGAAGACACATTTTTTGGCATTGAGCTTAAGGCCATGGTTCTGGCACCAGTCGTTGGTCTCAGTGAGGCCTTTCTGTAGGATGTCAACATCACTTGGGGAGTTAATAATGCCTCCCAACTTGCAATCATCTGTGAACTTTGTCAGCCAGAGTCCCTTCATGTTGGACTGGACTTCCGAGAAGTAGATACCAAACAGGAGAGGACCCAGGACCGATCCCTGTGGGACTCCAGTCGTGACTGGCCGGCAGTCTGACTTGGAGTCAGCTACTTTCACACTGTGGGTTCTATCTGTGAGCCTGTTTGCAATCCACCTAGTGATATAGGGGTTGATGCCTAGCTTAGTGAGTTTTGCATGATTCCTGAGTGAAGAATGGTATAAAAGGCCTTGGCCAGATCAAGGTAGGCTGTATGAACCACCTTTCCTTCATCCACAGCTCTGGTGACTGACTCAAAGAAGTCAAACAAGTTGAGCAGGCATGATCTACCCTTCACAAAACCAAACTGTGTGGGATCCAGAGTTTGGAGATTCCCTCTGTCCTTGTTTATTAGTTCTATGATGATGCATTCCACAGCTTTGCATATCAGACTTGTCAGGCTAATGGGACGATAGTTCCCAGGGTCTGTAGCTGCTCCTCCTTTGTGGAGAAGGATGACTATAGCAGTGCGCCATTTTGAAGGGACAAAGCCTGAGGTGAGGCTGTGATTGAACAGGGCACACAGGTGAGGTGCCATTTCACTCTGTAGTACATGTAGAACAGAGCCAGGGATATTGTCAGGTCCCACAGAAGCTTTGCTCACTCCTAGAGTAGAAAGATACAGGTCTTCCCCAAAATCTCCACCAGTCTGTCCACCCAAGACAGGGGAAATATGTTGAATTTTGATATGCTTGTCAAGACTGAAAATTGTTATAGAACCAGATAACACAATCTGGTTTTAGTACCAGCAGAATAGGGCTGTTCCAGTCACTGTTAAGTTTCTTCAACCACAATTAGTTATAGTATTTTATTATCTTCTTCCATATAGCTTGTGTTTGAGTTTCAGGAATTTTATAAGGCCTGAAATCAGGTGTTGTCTCAATGTTATGTGTAATGGGAAGTGATCCATCCCAGTATAGGACTTCTAGTTTTGGGGCCTTACAGACAGTGCCATCCTGAACAACCTGGGGAACCAAGATTTTCTGTTTTTCCTTATTGGTGGCTGACAATGATAAATGTTGCTCCTAGCCCACTGATCCCTGGCTCCTTTGCGGATTTTAACACATTAATGTGATACATTTGTTCAGTCTTTTACCCACTTGATTTATCTTATTGTTTACATTATTAAGTTTTTGAAGAACTTTGTTTGAATCCTGCCATTTAGCTAAACATTTGTTTTTACTTGTGCAGTCCATCACCAGGACAGTCTCCTACTTGAATTTCTTTGTGGCTTTCATTCTGATGATATAATACTTGTTGGCTAGTCTGAGTCTTCCATATGCACCATTACTACAGATAGTACATTTACATCATTTCTTGAATACTATATAAATGTGCCATTACCATTCTATAAAGGGTTTCTTATTCCTGTCAGGTTTCCTCAACTATGGACATTAACTCCCAGGGCTATTTGTCATATAACAACTTGAAAGGGCTAAAGCAAGTTGAGGTTTGAGGGACCTCCTTTACAAAAATCATAAGGTAAGGTAATAACTAGTCCCAGTTTTTCCTATCAGTTTCTATTGCTTTCTTCAACAGGGGTCTACAAGTCTGTCCATTTGTGGATAATATACTGAGGTCCCAAGTTGCTTATCGTGAAAGGCTTGACACAAATGCTTCATGATTGTGGACATGAATAGGGTGCCCTAGTCAGTTAAATCTTCCTTGGGTATTCCTGCTCTTTAAATAGGAACAAGCAATTCCTTGGCTATTGCATTGGATTTGGCCTTCTAAAAGGGAAACGTCCTAGGGAAGCATACAATATAGTCCATTATATCCAAGATATATTGGTAGCTACTAGTAGATTTAACCAATGGTCCATCAATGTCCACATCAATCTTTTTGAACAGGACCTCTCTTATGAGCATTGCTTTCAATAGGCTCATCAAAGTGGGACTTAGAGCAATTTATTGATACTACAGACAACTTGCAAAGAAATCTTCTACTTGTTTCATTATTCCTGGCCAATAAAAGTGGGTTAGTATCTTGGCTTTGGGTTTTATCCATGCCTAGATGCCTACCAAAATATGGCTGTGGGCCACCTTCATTATCATGGTTGTAAATACCAGGAGGCTAACAACTTGATAGATAACTTCTTCCCTATCTTGTGCAACTCATTAGATTAAGTTATTCTGTATTTTGAAATATGAATAGATAATGGGGGTGCCTGCATGTATGCATGGAGATTGTATATCTGGAGAGAGAGAGAGAGAGATTTATATACATGTGCATTTCATAACACTGAAAGTTTTTTTTGCTGTTAAATAAGAGCAAATGCTCAGAAAAAGTGAGTGCCTACTAGCTGCTTTCTATTAGAGATTGTTGCAGCAGGGCAGGGAAACTGTCCTTACCCCACTGTTGTGTGGTCTTGGAATTGGCATATATGATTAGCAGAGGTGAAAATGTGATTTTAATTTTTGTAGGGGGATTAGTATGCACAAGAAGTGACAGGTAGAATGGTTTAGCCAAAATGAGTCAATTCCCATTATACTACCAATATTCTTATGAGCCTAGGTTAGGATCTCATCTTCCCACTAAGCTCTCTTAAAATTAAATTGTTTAGATGAATGTTCCAGAAGATCATGTTCTTCATCCCAGGTCCCTCTGGCTATGGGTGGTCTATTTGCATGTCCGACAGCTGTTGGACATCTGTGTCGCATTCTTCTCTAAGGAAGGGTAATTCAGGCCATTTTTCCCATGGTCCATCACTATCTCTATCTGCAGGTTTAGTTTGTCTAGATTTACTCACATTACCACCTTGGTAAACGTCCCTTATTCTCCTTTCTTTATTGTCAGGGGTCCTATAATATTCTTTTCTTTCTCTTACCTTTTCTTGCACCACTCCTGGTATCTGTGGAGTTATTGTCTTTTAGCAATTTGACCTTCTCCTCTCTATTAGCATTTACCTTAACTCTGGGGACATTTATCCATTTCATTGTCTTATCTGGTTTGTCCTCTGCTACTGTGGGCTGTGTCACAGCCCTTCTTATGCAGGGTTGATAGTTTCCCCTTCTCTCATTAGATGATGCCCTCCCATGGTCCTGGCAATATTTCCATTACCAGTCTCTGTACAGTTCTTTAAAGTGATGAAAGTCTTTCCATACAATTACATATGTAATCATATAATTTCATTATAGCTGTGGTATGGTAGTACTACAACTGGATGAAACACTTTCTCAAACTGGGTTTGTATCTCAACTTGGGTGATTAGGTTGTAGCTTTTCTCAACATAAATTCAGAAAAATTTAGTGGTTATGTGGGCTTGGGCTTTCTTTTTACAAGGTACTGGGCTGTAATTAGTGTAACCATGCTACCAGAATCCAGGAGTACATGAAGTTCTTGGTCATCTACCTTGAGCATACATTTTCTTAGCCTGGCTGTAGAGCAGGATCGCTACTTTTAGCCTTGTAGTACCCCAGTCATACTCCATGGCCGCTTGTTTTCCTTTTGTGTACCTAGTTACCAGAACAGGTGTCGCTTGCCTATATTTCCTACAGTATTTGATTATATGCCTTTGTTTCCCACATTTAAAACAGAAAATAAAGGGCAAAGTACTATTCATCTTAAGGCTAGACTTATTAACCAGTTTGTTAGCAGTCATCTTAAACAAACTTTGTAACTTTTAACGAGGGTTACAAATTCATCATGCATCTAGGGTTCTATGACTAAGAGATTTCTCACATGGTTTCTTTGCTGTTATATCTTTCAGGGACTAACCAGTATTTGTTTCATGTTTCATCTCATAGAGTTGAGCCCTTACTCTCCGAGCACTTGAAACGTTCCATCCGTGAAACTTATGGGCTTGTGTCTCAGCAATTTCTCCACCTTCCCCGGCTAAAAGGCTTCTTTAATCTTATCAAAATCCAAACAGTTGATAGTAAGAATATCCATTTTTGTTAGGAGAATTAATATGCACAAGGAACAACAGGAGAAATTGTTTAGCAGATAGTTGCACTGTATCCACCAGTTGTAAGAAATCGGGTGTAGTCAATACTTGTTTAAGGTAAAAAAATGAAATTTTATTGCAAGAGAATAACATAACTCAATTACAAATAGTGACCGATGGAATGCAAGCATTTAAAGGATACTACTTTATGAGTGACTAAACAATAAAAACAAAAATTTCACTTTACCGAAAGGACAAATGAAAAGGCTAACATATATACATACATACATACATACATAAATAAAAGTTTCATTTCTTGTCTGTATCCTGGCTGGCTTAGAGACGCAAACTGGTGAAAAATCGGTTACTCTTGCCAGGTTTAACTAGCAACAGTTGTCTCTTTCCATATTAGTACAAAATGCTAACAGTAACAGTAGCATAAACTATTTGCTTTCTCTTTTTATACACAGTATAAATGAAGAGCAGTTAATGGTAAGAGAAATTATCTGCTTTCTGCTTTTCTGCAGCAACATGGACAGGTAATAGTTCATTTACAAAGACAAAAGAATTTGCTGTTTCAGTTTTTGTATTCCTGAGTTTGAAAAACAAATGTTTTTCTTCCTTTTGAGCCTTGCACAAGTAAAGAAAGAGTTTAGTAATCAGGAAAGAGATCAGACATTTCCCGATAGGTTTCTCTCTACCAGATAATGTAAGTTCAAAAGAAGACAAACAAATCATAGTTTCTGTTACAAAGTCTTCCCACTCCTGAACAGGAAGAAATGAACAAAAGTCTAGTTTAAGCTCCCAGTTAAGTACATCTGTGATACTGTTTGTGACATTAGTGGTTTCTTGTTGGAAGACAATGTGCAGATAGTATAATGAAACCAGATGAATAGTTATTAGGCACGCAAAAAAACTTTAAAAAAGCAGAACAAAGTCTCTTAACACTGATTCAGGCAAACAACACTGAAAAATAGGGAAGAAAAAAAACGAGTCTCTTGTGGCTGACCTGAACACACACAAAAAAAAAGTTTACCAAACTGACTCCAGTACATACCAATAACTTGATAAGATACCCTGAGGCCAGTATTGTACTCGACAAAGCTGAAAGCTCATCCTTTTCCTTTCCACTCCCGAGGGGTATGTGCTTGTCAGTCCTCTCTCCTGGCAGCAGGGTACCGTTCTCATCATCTAGGTTCTCCAGACTCCGCAAAATGCACTGAGTGAGTCTCTGATTCTGTAACTTCTGGCATGTTGTTTTTCGCTATGTAGGCAGCTGCCTTTCTCCCTCTGCATCTACCTGACAGGTAAGTGTTTAAAAGGCCAGTTACCTACTATACTCCATCCAACTCTAACTTCCATAGAAACTGAAAAAGAAAAATTGTAAACTGTTGTTCAGATTTGTATGCCTACCAGTCCTATCAGCATTACCTATCAAGGATATTCCACTTATGACATACAAGTAAAAGCAGCAAAATGACCAGGCAAACCAAGGAAGGCTCATGGGGAATAGGCAGTTGACCCCTTTAGAACACACAATTGTCCCAGTTGTTTGACTTTATGACTGATTGCAGATGTTTTAACATTTTATCATTTTCCAAACAAGGACCACAGCAACAAGAAAAATGGTCACACAGAAAAGCCATACAGTCAAAACAACAAAATGACCCAGGCAAACCAGTCTTCGCTGTGTTATACCGTAATGCACTTTGAAGGAAACTCACAGAGAATTTGTAAATGACCAGTTAAGGATACGCAAGTGTTCCTGGTGCATGGCTTCTGAATGCATACTGACTTTATTTTTTGTTTCAGTTGATGAATTCAGGCTAATAAAGCCAAATTTCACTAGTTATAGACATGACATATTTTATCCATTTTTACAGTCTGGTCAGTACAGCCGCAAGTGACTACTTTGGCCATATCTATAGCTGATTGTGTATTATTTCATTGAAGGTAGCTTTGGTTTAAAGAAAAAACAGCAGGTTAAAATAACTGAACAAATATTTGACTGTTGGCATCTGACTAAAAAGCCATTTCATTAAAAAAGTGCAAAAGTCTATAAATGGTATTTCTAGTGTTGTGTTTGCACATGAGAGTTGTGGTGGGTGTAATTTAAAAAAATGTGAGTGGATTGGCAATATCAACTGTTATGTTGCACCCCGAGATTTTTATAAGTTTGTGAATGTGTACCAGCGCTGATTTACTTTGTATGGTGCTTTTTCTTTTCTCCACTGGCACATCACCATGGAGATAAAATATATAATTAAAGGGGAAGGGGTGAAGGATGCAGGAGGGCAAAACTTTTTTGTGGTGTATATGTTATGTGAAAGGTTTACAAAGAAAAGGCTTTTTTAGTCAAATGAATCTGCAATCAAATGTACTTTCCGTCCTTTTTTTTCAATCACACATACTGCAGTCAAAGCTACCTTTGAAGAAATGATTCACAATCCTATATCTATACACAGATACACAGACAATCCTTCTCCCACAAAACACAAATACATGCGAGAGATGCAACTATACGGCCAAACTGGAGGCTGAGCTCTCTCAACATAGGACTGGCAAGACCAGACCGGAGGAGAAGGCAACCACACACAATACATACCCAGTCACACATGGTACCATCACAACTTCAAATCATACACATACTCACACAAAGACATACTCGGAGGCTCTGATCAAAAATTTACCAAAACAGCAGAGGCCACCAAAGCAGACACCCAAACAACTACCACCTCACGACCCAACACATGCAACACATAGACCACACAGTCAGAGTGTCAAACAGTCACAGCCCTTAAGGCCAAACAAAATGTCAGACACACTTGTCATTGGTGATTCCATAGTCAGACACACTGACGTCCCGCTCACCAGACTGAGTAAGGAGAAGGTCATGGTAAGCTGCCTGTCGGGCGCTAGAATCCGCCACATAACGCAAGCACTCAGGTCTCTCAACAGCAGGTACAAGTATGACTCAGTCATTGTCCACGCTGGTGTCAATGACCTGAGACGTACCTCCTTGGACTGCATGAAAAGGGACGTCGAGGAGCTCTCTGATTATGTAGCCCAGGCAGGTATGACCCTGACCTTGAGCAGTATCCTACCTTCACCTAGAATGATGCCACAATACAGTGATAAGATGATCAGCTTTAATAATTGGCTTAAATTCTGGTGTCATTCAAAGGGGATCCAATGTCTGTCTGCCTGGGATGACATGCTGGACGAGCCACGCTGCTTCAAGGGACGGCTTGCACCTGTCACCCCTGGGCTTCGGATATTGGCAAAGGCTCTTGCCACCCCATAGTGCCTTTTTAGGCAAGGCTCAAATTCTAAACCTACCACCCTAGAACACCAAAAGGAAAAAACTAAGGGTAATGCTGCTCAATGCCAGAAGTCTCAATCTCAAGATGCACGCACTCGAGGCCCTTCTCAAAATGGAGAACATCGATGTCTGTGCTGTGACAGAAACCTGGTTCAAGGCTCCTGAGAGCACCCCAGCACTAACAGGTTTCACCTCATATCATACATTCCGCCCCAAAATCCGGACAACACCAAGAAAGGAGGGGGTGTCCATATTCATAAAGGACACCCACACCTCAAGGTTGGTGGCAACGCGACGATGCATCGGAGACCATCCAGGTGCAATTAACCATAGGCAAGACTGCTCTGCAATTTGTAGCATGTTACAGGCCACCCTCTCAAACTCAGGAACCTCACATGGCCTTCCTGAAAACATTGGAGGGATAAATGTATCTCCAAACACCATCATACTAGGTGACTTCAACTACCCTAATATAGACTGGGAACACTACTCAAGCCCGAACACTCTAACCCAAAGATTCCTGGAGTTCATAAACTCAAATGCCATGGAACAACTAGTCACCATCCCCACAAGAGGTGAAAACATACTTGATCTCATCATCACGAACATGGGATCAAAATGTTCAACACCGAAGTATACCCTCACTGGTGAGATCAGATCATAAACTAATCTCGCTGGAGGTCCTCATCCCGCCCCACCTGAAACAAAAAGACCACAGTGAAAAACTTCTCAAAAGCCGATTTCACACTTCTAAAAACTAGTGTGGTCTCCTTTAAGGCCCCTGAGCCAGTGGTAAACATTACTCAAACCGCTGAATCACTTACAAATGCCTTCTACCAGCACCTACAGGACTGCATGGATCAGGCAATCCCAAACAAAACTAAGACTCTCTGTACCAAAGGCAAGCGTCCAGTCAGGTGGACCCCAGCCATAAACAAGCTCTACAACAAAAGGAGGAAGCTACTACAAGATAGAGCAAAATCCTTGAAAGGTAAGACACCTTTGATCATTATAAGTAAAAACTAAGAGCTCTCATAAAATCATCAAAGGCAAATTTTGAGAGAAAAATCGCCAAGGACTCTAAAGACAATCATAAGGCCTTCTTTAGCTATGTTAGAAACCTAGGAGGAAACTCCCAGATATGCTCAGAATTAGTTCAAAATGATGTGAAAATTACTGAACCTACACACATTGCTAACATACTGGCTGACAGGTTCAGTGCAAACTTCTCCACTCCCCAAAAGGAGAGATATCTATTCCAGAGGATTGTAGCCCCCAAACATCTTCAATGCCCAGGTGAGAACTGCCTCACTAAGGCAAAAACACAGCATCCATGGGACGGATGGTGTCCCCGGCTGTGTGCTTCATGAACTCAACGAGGAATTAAACCCACAGTTAGGACAGCTGTTTAATCTTAGCCTCACCTCAGGATACGTACCCAAGGAGTGGCGCACGGCGACTGTGGTCCCACTTCATAAGGGCGGTGCCTCCACAGACCCTGGAAATTACCGCCCATTAGCTTGACAAGCCTTATCTGCAAAGCCATGGAGAGGATCATAATGGAACTCATAAATAAAGACATAGGAACTTGCAGACTTTGGATCCAACCCAGTTTGGCTTTGTCAAAGGCAGATCCTGCCTCTTAAACTTGGTTGACTTTTCGAGACAGTCACCAAGGCCATTGATGAGGAAAGGCAGTCCATACAGCCTACCTCGACCTGGCAAAGGCCTTTGACACAATACCCCACTCAGGTATCATCGAAAAACTCATCAGCTTGAATGTAAACCCATACATCACAAGATGGGTTGCAAACTGGGTTTGTATCTCAACGGGGGGTTTTTTTTACCAGATTTTTTCCAAGGAGGTAAACCATGAAGTTCTTGGTCATCTACCTTGAGCATACATTTTCTTAGCCTGGCTGTAGAGCAGGATCGCTACTTTTAGCCTTGTAGTACCCCAGTCATACTCCATGGCCGCTTGTTTTCCTTTTGTGTACCTAGTTACCAGAACAGGTGTCAAGCTTGCCTATATTTCCTACAGTATTTGATTATATGCCTTTGTTTCCCACATTTAAAACAGAAAATAAAGGGCAAAGTACTATTCATCTTAAGGCTAGACTTATTAACCAGTTTGTTAGCAGTCATCTTAAACAAACTTTGTAACTTTTAACGAGGGTTACAAATTCATCATGCATCTAGGGTTCTATGACTAAGAGATTTCTCACATGGTTTCTTTGCTGTTATATCTTTCAGGGACTAACCAGTATTTGTTTCATGTTTCATCTCATAGAGTTGAGCCCTTACTCTCCGAGCACTTGAAACGTTCCATCCGTGAAACTTATGGGCTTGTGTCTCAGCAATTTCTCCACCTTCCCTGGCTAAAAGGCTTCTTTAATCTTATCAAAATCCAAACAGTTGATAGTAAGAATATCCATTTTTGTTAGGAGAATTAATATGCACAAGGAACAACAGGAGAAATTGTTTAGCAGATAGTTGCACTGTATCCACCAGTTGTAAGAAATCGGGTGTAGTCAATACTTGTTTAAGGTAAAAAAATGAAATTTTATTGCAAGAGAATAACATAACTCAATTACAAATAGTGACCGATGGAATGCAAGCATTTAAAGGATACTACTTTATGAGTGACTAAACAATAAAACAAAATTTCACTTTACCGAAAGGACAAATGAAAAGGCTAACATATATACATACATACATACATACATAAATAAAAGTTTCATTTCTTGTCTGTATCCTGGCTGGCTTAGAGGCGCAAACTGGTGAAAAATCTGTTACTCTTGCCAGGTTTAACTAGCAACAGTTGTCTCTTTCCATATTAGTACAAAATGCTAACAGTAACAGTAGCATAAACTATTTGCTTTCTCTTTTTATACACAGTATAAATGAAGAGCAGTTAATGGTAAGAGAAATTATCTGCTTTCTGCTTTTCTGCAGCAACATGGACAGGTAATAGTTCATTTACAAAGACAAAAGAATTTGCTGTTTCAGTTTTTGTATTCCTGAGTTTGAAAAACAAATGTTTTTCTTCCTTTTGAGCCTTGCACAAGTAAAGAAAGAGTTTAGTAATCAGGAAAGAGATCAGCCATTTCCCGATAGGTTTCTCTCTACCAGATAATGTAAGTTCAAAAGAAGACAAACAAATCATAGTTTCTGTTACGAAGTCTTCCCACTCCTAAACAGGAAGAGATGAACAAAAGTCTAGTTTAAGCTCCCAGTTAAGTACATCTGTGATACTGTTTGTGACATTAGTGGTTTCTTGTTGGAAGACAATGTGCAGATAGTATAATGAAACCAGATGAATAGTTATTAGGCACGCAAAAAAACTTTAAAAAAGCAGAACAAAGTCTCTTAACACTGATTCAGGCAAACAACACTGAAAAATAGGGAAGAAAAAAAACGAGTCTCTTGTGGCTGACCTGAACACACACAAAAAAAAAGTTTACCAAACTGACTCCAGTACATACCAATAACTTGATAAGATACCCTGAGGCCAGTATTGTACTCGACAAAGCTGAAAGCTCATCCTTTTCCTTTCCACTCCCGAGGGGTATGTGCTTGTCAGTCCTCTCTCCTGGCAGCAGGGTACCGTTCTCATCATCTAGGTTCTCCAGACTCCGCAAAATGCACTGAGTGAGTCTCTGATTCTGTAACTTCTGGCATGTTGTTTTTCACTATGTAGGCAGCTGCCTTTCTCCCTCTGCATCTACCTGACAGGTAAGTGTTTAAAAGGCCAGTTACCTACTATACTCCATCCAACTCTAACTTCCATAGAAACTGAAAAAGAAAAATTGTAAACTGTTGTTCAGATTTGTATGCCTACCAGTCCTATCAGCATTACCTATCAAGGATATTCCACTTATGACATACAAGTAAAAGCAGCAAAATGACCAGGCAAACCAAGGAAGGCTCATGGGGAATAGGCAGTTGACCCCTTTAGAACACACAATTGTCCCAGTTGTTTGACTTTATGACTGATTGCAGATGTTTTAACATTTTATCATTTTCCAAACAAGGACCACAGCAACAAGAAAAATGGTCACACAGAAAAGCCATACAGTCAAAACAACAAAATGACCCAGGCAAACCAGTCTTCGCTGTGTTATACCGTAATGCACTTTGAAGGAAACTCACAGAGAATTTGTAAATGACCAGTTAAGGATACATAAGTGTTCCTGGTGCATGGCTTCTGAATGCCTACTGACTTTATTTTTTGTTTCAGTTGATGAATTCAGGCTAATAAAGCCAAATCTCACTAGTTATAGACATGACATATTTTATCCATTTTTACAGTCTGGTCAGTACAGCCGCAAGTGACTACTTTGGCCATATCTATAGCTGATTGTGTATTATTTCATTGAAGGTAGCTTTGGTTTAAAGAAAAAACAGCAGGTTAAAATAACTGAACAAATATTTGACTGTTGGCATCTGACTAAAAAGCCATTTCATTAAAAAAGTGCAAAAGTCTATAAATGGTATTTCTAGTGTTGTGTTTGCACATGAGAGTTGTGGTGGGTGTAATTTAAAAAAATGTGAGTGGATTGGCAATATCAACTGTTATGTTGCACCCCGAGATTTTTATAAGTTTGTGAATGTGTACCAGCGCTGATTTACTTTGTATGGTGCTTTTTCTTTTCTCCACTGGCACATCACCATGGAGATAAAATATATAATTAAATGGGAAGGGGTGAAGGATGCAGGAGGGCAAATCTTTTTTGTGGTGTATATGTTATGTGAAAGGTTTACAAAGAAAAGGCTTTTTTAGTCAAATGAATCTGCAATCAAATGTACTTTCCGTCCTTTTTTTTCAATCACACATACTGCAGTCAAAGCTACCTTTGAAGAAATGATTCACAATCCTATATCTATACACAGATACACAGACAATCCTTCTCCCACAAAACACAAATACATGCGAGAGATGCAACTATACGGCCAAACTGGAGGCTGAGCTCTCTCAACATAGGACTGGCAAGACCAGACAGGAGGAGAAGGCAACCACACACAATACATACCCAGTCACACATGGTACCATCACAACTTCAAATCATACACATACTCACACAAAGACATACTCGGAGGCTCTGATCAAAAATTTACCAAAACAGCAGAGGCCACCAAAGCAGACACCCAAACAACTACCACCTCACGACCCAACACATGCAACACATAGACCACACAGTCAGAGTGTCAAACAGTCACAGCCCTTAAGGCCAAACAAAATGTCAGACACACTTGTCATTGGTGATTCCATAGTCAGACACACTGACGTCCCGCTCACCAGACTGAGTAAGGAGAAGGTCACGGTAACCTGCCTGCCGGGCGCTAGAATCCGCCACATAGCAAGCACTCAGGTCTCTCAACAGCAGGTACAAGTATGACTCAGTCATTGTCCACGCTGGTGTCAATGACCTGAGACGTACCTCCTTGGACTGCATGAAAAGGGACGTCGAGGAGCTCTCTGATTATGTAGCCCAGGCAGGTATGACCCTGACCTTGAGCAGTATCCTACCTTCACCTAGAATGATGCCACAATACAGTGATAAGATGATCAGCTTTAACAATTGGCTTAAACTCTGGTGTCATTCAAAGGGGATCCAATGTCTGTCTGCCTGGGATGACATGCTGGACGAGCCACGCTGCTTCGCAAGGGACGGCTTGCACCTGTCACCCCTGGGCTTCCGGATATTGGCAAAGGCTCTTGCCACCCCCATAGTGCCTTTTTTAGGCAAGGCTCAAATTCTAAACCTACCACCCTAGAACACCAAAAAGGAAAAAAACTAAGGGTAATGCTGCTCAATGCCAGAAGTCTCAATCTCAAGATGCACGCACTCGAGGCCCTTCTCAAAATGGAGAACATCGATGTCTGTGCTGTGACAGAAACCTGGTTCAAGGCTCCTGAGAGCACCCCAGCACTAACAGGTTTCACCTCATATCATACATTCCGGCCCCAAAATCCGGACAACACCAAGAAAGGAGGGGGGGGGTGTCCATATTCATAAAGGACACCCACACCTCAAGGTTGGTGGCAACGCCACGATGCATCGGAGACCATCCAGGTGCAATTAACCATAGGCAAGACTGCTCTGCAATTTGTAGCATGTTACAGGCCACCCTCTCAAACTCAGGAACCTCACATGGCCTTCCTGAAAACATTGGAGGATAAATGTATCTCCAAACACCATCATACTAGGTGACTTCAACTACCCTAATATAGACTGGGAACACTACTCAAGCCCGAACACTCTAACCCAAAGATTCCTGGGTTCATAACCTCAAATGCCATGGAACAACTAGTCACCATCCCCACAAGAGGTGAAAACATACTTGATCTCATCATCACGAACATGGGATCAAAATGTTCAACACCAGAAGTATACCCCTCACTGGTGAGATCAGATCATAAACTAATCTCGCTGGAGGTCCTCATCCCGCCCCCACCTGAAACAAAAAGACCACAGTGAAAAACTTCTCAAAAGCCGATTTCACACTTCTAAAACTAGTGTGGTCTCCTTTAAGGCCCCTGAGCCAGTGGTAAACATTACTCAAACCGCTGAATCACTTACAAATGCCTTCTACCAGCACCTACAGGACTGCATGGATCAGGCAATCCCAAACAAAACTAAGACTCTCTGTACCAAAGGCAAGCGTCCAGTCAGGTGGACCCCAGCCATAAACAAGCTCTACAACAAAAGGAGGAAGCTACTACAAGATAGAGCAAAATCCTTGAAAGGTAAGACACCTTTGATCATTATAAGTAAAAAACTAAGAGCTCTCATAAAATCATCAAAGGCACATTTTGAGAGAAAAATCGCCAAGGACTCTAAAGACAATCATAAGGCCTTCTTTAGCTATGTTAGAAACCTAGGAGGAAACTCCCAGATATGCTCAGAATTAGTTCAAAATGATGTGAAAATTACTGAACCTACACACATTGCTAACATACTGGCTGACAGGTTCAGTGCAAACTTCTTCCCCCTCCCCAAAAGGAGATATCTATTCCAGAGGATTGTAGCCCCAAACATCTTCAATGCCCAGGTGAGAACTGCGCTGACTAAGGGAAAAAACGCAGCAGGCATGGGACGGGGCGGTGTCCCCGGCTGTGTGCTTCATGAACTCAGCGAGGAAGTAAACCCACAGTTAGGACAGCTGTTTAATCTTAGCCTCACCTCAGGATACGTACCCAAGGAGTGGCGCACGGCGACTGTGGTCCCACTTCATAAGGGCGGTGCCTCCACAGACCCTGGAAATTACCGCCCATTAGCTTGACAAGCCTTATCTGCAAAGCCATGGAGAGGATCATAATGGAACTCATAAATAAAGACATAGGGAACTTGCAGACTTTGGATCCAACCCAGTTTGGCTTTGTCAAAGGCAGATCCTGCCTCTTAAACTTGGTTGACTTTTTCGAGACAGTCACCAAGGCCATTGATGAGGGAAAGGCAGTCCATACAGCCTACCTCGACCTGGCAAGGCCTTGACACAATACCCCACTCAGGTATCATCGAAAAACTCATCAGCTTGAATGTAAACCCATACATCACAAGATGGGTTGCAAACTGGCTAAGCGACAGAACCCACAGGGTCAGAGTTGCTGGAGCCATGTCAGACTCAAAGCCTGTCACAAGTGGTGTCCCACAGGGCTCAGTCCTGGGTCCACTCTTGTTCGGCATCTACTTTTCTGAAGTACAAGCAAACACAGGAGGGTTATGGCTGACAAAGTTTGCAGATGACTGCAAAGTGAACGCCATAGTCGAAAACACATCTGACACAGATCTCCTCCAGTAGCGCCTCACAGAAATGGATAACTGGTGCCAGGGCCATGGCCTGAAGTTAAGCGCCAAAAATGCATAGTCATACCCTTCGGGAAAAACAAGGTTACCCCTAGCTACCATATAGGTGACAATCCACTGAGCACAGAAAAAGTCATCAGGGATCTGGGGACCCAAGTTGACAGTAGTCTTTTGTTTGACACTCATGTTGCTAAAGTAGTTAGGAAAACCTTCTATATCGCCCACCTGATCATGAAGGGATTCACATCTAGATCAAGGGAGGTCATCGTCCCCCTGTACTCATCACTCATTAGACCTATGATTGAGTACAATGCCCCGTTCGGAATGTATCTGACCAGACACCTGATGCAGCTTGAAAGGCCCCAAAAGTTCCTCACCAAAAGGATAAAGGGTCTCAAAAATATGTCTTATGCTGCCCGACTGAAAGAACTCCAGCTTTATTCAGTCTCATACCGCTTGCTCAGAGGTGACCTGTGCCTGACATATAAGGCCATGTCAAACCCAGATTTGATGAATATGCTTCACCTCAAAAATCTAGATCCCTCAGAACCACAAGGGCGGAGACTTAAACCTTGACACGGTTATAAATAGAACGTGCTGGAGGGACAGATTCATCACCCAGAGACTCCCTATGCTGTGGAACAAAATCCCGGTACATGTGAGGCAGAGCACCTCGCTGGCCTTGTTCAAGAGGAATCTTGACCAATGGATGGGAGATCGCAGATATACCCCAGGGATTACTTCAGTGTCACTGCTTGACAGAGGCACAGAAAAATGATAGGCATAGTTTTTATTCAAACTAAAGGGGTGGCGAAAGCCACATAACTATGGGCTAGGCTTATAAATGCCCTTGGGCAGATAGCCTAGTATGAACCTATGAACCTATGAACCTATATATATATATATATATATATATATATATATATATATATATATATATAGATATATATATATATAGCTATATATATATATGTATATGTATGTCTATATGTATATGTATATCTATATCCTTATCTTTGTGTGTGTGTGTGCATTTCTCTCTCTCTCTCTCTCTCTCTCTCTCTCTATGTTTATACACACACACACACACACACACATATACATAAAAAAAAAAATATATATATATATATATATATATATATATATATATATATATATATATATATATATATATGGATCCCTATAAGCTGATTGAGTTTTCAGAAACTCTAACATCTGACATTATCGACTGACTGTAAGCCTCAGTCATAGAGAATGTAAACGTTTATAGACCAAATGCAAAAGGTAACATAAGGAAAGTTTTGTAAACTTCTGGACAGTTGAGAGGTATGATACCTTTCCGAATGTGATGCATGAGCTGCTAGAGGAGACACTGTACTAATAGCATGACAGATACAAACCTGTGATTCAGACACATGCAGATTAGCTAATAATGTGGCCATCCTCATTGTGATCACATGAATTGACCTACCTGCAGTAGACAGTTTGCATTATCACAGTTCTTTCTTTCTGAACACCTCCTCAGAGTTGCAACTTCACTGAATACAGAGAGAAATCTATCACAACACTGTCCTGCAGCATGGCATGAATAGTAAAGAGTTTTACAATCTCATAAAAGCATCGTGCTGAGTATGTAAACAACTAATTGCACACGCACTCTTTATGTAAATACCCTCAACAGATCATTTAACATCAGAATTAAATTAAATAAATCTGATGCATACATATAGAAAGTCAAATAAATTGTAAAGATACATTTAGCCATCTCAAAAAGTTTCACTATTTTTAAAATAATAAAAGTTTTGTTAACAATGTGCAATTGTTAATTAACTGACCACACTGACACACTTCAAATTTTGCAGCTATTATTTGGAACTTAAATATAAACATAAGTAAAATATAATACTTCAATTATGAATATTTTTTAAGCTGCACACAATATTTTATTTTATTGCTAAAACTCACACTCATACCAAATAATATTAGTTTCTCAATGATGGTTATTTAGAACTGGTTTTAAAAGAGCCCCTGTAACAGGAATCCATATTTTTTCCCTTTTTGATCTATGCATTCAGACCAACAGCTTGTCTTATTTTTCCTACCCCGTACAACCATGTCAATTCTGATAAAATCAAGTACAGATACTATGGGGACTAGAGTATCTTTAAACAAAGCATTTATATTCCCAGGGCATCTACAATAGCTTAAGTGAGTGCTTTCTCATCCTTTGTTAGTTTTTTCTATATAAAACAATCCATTGCAGCATGTCTGCTCCCACACTAATTCTGCAAATGCACTCTCACTGAGTTTGTTTGTTCTTGGAGGTAATGCATTTGGAGGAGGATGTGGAGGCAGATTCTCACATTGAGGGTTGCATGGGGGGCTTCTTCCCTTGCAAAAGCACTTTTATTTAACTTGATGCCAATCATGAGTATAACATTAGTTCAGCAGCGAGTTTTTAAAACTCAAGTAGATGCTGTTAAAAAAACAAAACAAAACAAATCAAAGAAATGCTTGCAGTTTTACTATGAAGCTTAAAATGTGCGCATCTGAATATTCACCTGTGTGTGGGAATAGGAACCAATGAAACAGCACCAATACAGGTCAAAATAGCGTACAAAAATATTTAATAACCACTTTCATCTCACGACTTCATCAGAACACCTGTGTGTGGGAATATTAATTGCTGTATGCCACAAAAAAAATTATTTTAGTTACGATAAAAGGAGAAGAACCAACTTTGTGCATGAGGACCTGGCAACAAATTGTATTGCTAATGAGCAAATAAATGAAGTTTACTTTATAAGGCATGATTTATTGTATTAAGTTAGATCAGTAAAAGTGCTTAATTTACATGAAGTAGTGTTTTGTGATTTGGAAGACTAGGAGGTATTAAAGCCACCAAATTGGTGAGGTCAGAGGTCACAACACAATTTAACAAAAACAGACTGCTTCCACTTGCAGTGAATGAACAAGAAGGTAAAGAGCTTAAAAGGCTTGCGAAGGAATGTATTATTACTCCAGTAAAGCATATTGACCGATTAACTCCAGCTTTTCCTATTGTTAAGAGGCTCTGTATCATGCTTATGTGTGGTGATTATAAACTGATTATTTATCAGGCTGCTTTGAGACATGTCCAGCTCCATAAAGTCCAAAAGATAATGGTCACAATGTGCTGTGGAACTGTATTCTCAAAACAAGTCTAGCCACTGCTTGTCACAAAGTGTTAACTGATGATAATGTTTTTAAAAAGGTGTTTTAAATGCTTTAATTTGTTCATAGGTCCATAGGTGTTTACTAGGCTAATGACTACAAAGGCCTTTTTAAGCCTAGCCATGCATCCCAAATCTCTGACAAGTTCTGATACCCTTGATAAGTGTAAGCATGGGCCTGAGAGATGAACCATTTACAGGTTACCCGTGTCCATTAGAGACATAGGTGCCAAACCAGGGATGAATTTCCGGTTTCCGATTCTATTGTCCAAGTTGCACTTCAATTAGGTTAGGGAGGAACTCTGTTTCACAAGGATGGGGAGCCTGTTCCATAGATGGGATAGTCTCTGAGATACATACCTATCTCTCCAGCAGGTCCTATGTCACAGGCAAGGTTTAAGTCTTTAGAAGGGGTAATTCTGGTGTTGTTTGTTTTGTGGATATGCAGATCAGGCATAGATCTCCCCTCAAAAGCCTGTAGGAGACAGAATACAGGTATAGGGCCTTGAGATGGTCTGCATAGGACATTTTACTTATGCTCTGTATTGTTTTAGTGAGGAACCTTTATGGATGTTCCACTTGTTGGATATGTCTGGTTAGGTATTTACTAAAGGGGGCACTGTACTCAATGATAGGTCTGCTGAATGCCAAATACAGAGGGACAATGACTTCCTTGGACGTAGATGCCATACGTTTGTTTATAAGTTGCACAACATAGAATGCATTCCTCACCACTGTAGACATGTGATGGTCAAAAACTAGATTACTATCTATGTGTGTCCCTAAGTCCCTGACTATTAGATCAACTCTAAGGGGTGTGTTGTCAATATGATAGTTGCCAGGGATGGATGACTTCCCAAAGGATACTATTATGCATTTCATGGCATTTGATTTTAGTTTATGGCTTTGACACCAGTTGTTTGTCTGTGTCAGCCCCTCCTGGAGAACATTTGTGTCAGTGTGAGATTCAATGACAGCTCCTAATTTGCAATCATCTGCAAATTTAGTCAGCCAGAGACCACTTACATTGGCTGTGGCTTCTAAGAAGTAAATGTCAAAAAGGAGCGGTCCAAGGACTGTTCCCAGAGGGGCCCTACTTGTGATTGGCCTCTTTGTAGAGGTGGACTCCCCAATTCTAACTTCCTGGGTCCTGTCTGTGAGCCAGTTGGCTATCCACTGGGTGACATATGGGTTTGTACCTAACCTCTTGAGTTTGTCAATAATGCCCGAGTGGGTTATTGTGTCAAATGCCTTGACCAGGTCAAGGTAGGCAGTGTGAATGATTTTGCCCTCATCCATTGCTTTGGTGACCTTTTCAAAGAAACCCACCAGGCCAAGTAGGTATGATCTGCCCTTGACAAAACCAAACTGGGTTGGGCCCAGTGTCTGGAGGTTTATTATATCTCTATTGATCATCTTCATGATAATTCTTTCCATGGATTTACATATAAAACTAGTGAGACTTATGGGTCTATAGTTTCCAGGGTCTGTAGATGGCCTACGTTTTTGCAGAGATATGGGTGTTGCCTTTCTCTATTTATAAAGCATGAAGCCTGTTTGGAGGCTACAGTTAAATAGTAATTCCAGAGCCTCTGATAGGTCATGTTTCATGCTATTTAGAAGGCATCCTGGGATATTGTCTGGGCCCATTGATGCAGTGTTCTTGGTCTTCGAGAGAGCATTAAGGACCCGTTCACTAGTGACAGTAGGAAGAATTATATTTGATGATATTTCCTGAGGGAAGCTTAAGGGGGAGAGGGGGGTAAAGTTGGAGCTGAATTTATCATTCAGGAGGTTTGCTATATCTTTTGACCCAGTATAGGTGGCTCCATTTACAATGTTTATAAGTAATATGAAAGAGATCTGTAAAATATAAGAAATCTGTTGTGCATAACAGACTGATATTTTGCATGTGCTCTGGACCATCTATTTTGCAGTGATTAACTGAACAGTTATTTAAAGATTTCAGTTAGCTTATGTTCTTGAGTGGCCTGTTGCTAACTGGGAAAATAAATATGGTAATCTTGCTAACGTACATGAAGGGTTGTAACAAGCATCATTATAGACTAAGAGTTCTTACATGAGAACTTACATGAAGTATTGTAACAGTCAGGATTATAGACTAAGAGCTCAGAAATCAAAATTTGACCTCATAAAACTACTGACTGAATATTATGGACATGCTCTCGAAATAGAGGTGATATACACTTCTGCAGAGAATGTAAAAGCCATCCCTCATGCATCTCCCTCCACAAAGAGTTACAGGTATTCCTTGGATTAATTAATTATCATAGGTGCAGTCTCAGTGTTTATGCCATGCTAAAGAAAACTGATTTAAAGCTGTTATGCATTTTTTCACCAAATATGTGAGATTTTTAGATGACATTTTTATTTTGTATCCAAAAAAACAGCTATGAGGCAATTAACCAGTTCTCAGTCACAAAATCAAGTCCAAACAGAAGAAGAAAATGGGTAACACTTTAAAACAAATGTTTAATCCAAGTTTAAGTTCGCAAGTAGACACTTTCACCTTCAAGGCTTCTTCAGGCGAAATAAATACTATCAATTGAACAACATAACTTAAATACAATTTAAAAAGTCACATGACTCTAATTACACATTCTGATGCAGCATATTTAAATAAGGCTTTAAACTAAAACTGTCATTAATACCAGGTGGTACAAATGCTCACATTCTTAAAATCCATCTCATCTCTTCATTTTCAGTTAAAAATGTTATATTCGCACCCCACAATGGTTTATAAATTACTTTTAAAATCATAAACTTAAAACTATGTTGATCACCTTTCTCTATAATGTGTTTACAAAGAGCATTCGTGACTACTCTATGTCTCATATCACTGCAATGACAGGCTATACGCTCTAAATCTCCTGTTTGTCATACCCACATAAAAAGCATCACAAATGTCACACTTAGCTAAATATATTAAATTGGTTGTGTTGCAATTCCAATATGCATGTAAAACAAACTCTTTACTTGTCACAGGATGTTTAATAGACTTCTCTATGAACATATGCTTACAGTAAACACAATTCCCACATTTAAATGTACCTTGTTTTACATTTCCTACCTTAAAGAATTCCTTGGGTTGCTCCTTATAACATAACATCTGTTTCAAAGTGTTCTTCCTTTTGTACCCAAAAGCTGGTAAATATGGTATTTAACTTATCCTCACATGTACTTACACAAGCAGAGCTACCTGTGCTTAACAAAGGATTGTCATTTGTACCATCCGCAGTATCAGACATTTCAGAAACATTGACTGAGGTTAAATAATTTATATGTAATTTATGTCTGAAAACATGTTTTCCTAATGCTGATGCTGGTTATTACATAGCTAATGGTCTAAGACGAAGTAGCACTTTTGTACCACTTAATAATGTTCACTTGCAAGTTTTTGAAAAGATGGTAGAACACGACATATATAACTTATATATGAAGAATAATGTACCCACATTGTACAATTTAACTAAGGAAGAGAATGATGCTATTCACTCTTTGACAAATAATTCAGATCTTGTAATAAAAAATGCAGATACAGGGGGAGGCATTGCCGTAATGAGTAAAGACTTTTACATGGAAAAAATGAAGCTTATGTTACAAGGAGATAAATATAGAAGTATTACAAGGAGTGAAAATAATTGCTTATGACTCAAATTAAAGGAAGCATTGAATGTTTTCATGATAGTGGTAAGCTTGATGATAAAACGTTTGACTATTTGTTTGTAGAAAATCCAAAAATACCTGTTATTTATGGGATACCTAAGCTGCATAAGGATCGGCAACCCATCTTGTGACATAGGGATTTATACCTAAGCTGCATAAGGATTGGGTTAACCCACCCATGAGGCTGATTGTGTCTGCTCGTGGGTGGGTTACAGAACCCCTGTCTAAGTTTCTAGAGAGTAATTTAAGACCTGTATTAGAGAGAACAGAAACTATTTTAAAAGAGACTAATAACTTTTTAAACAGTTGTACGAATGGTCAAGTGGACAGCTTCCTTTTAGTTCCCATATGGTGACAATGGATGTTGATTCATTGTTTACATCAATACCTCACATACATGGTGTTGAATAGGTTCATAGATAGGTACTAGGCTATTGGCCCAAGGACCTACATAAGCCTAGCCAACAAGGTTCCCTGGCTTACGCCACCCAAGAAAGTTATTTTCCTGTGCCCCTGTTGAGCAGAGCCACAGAAGTGATCCCCGGGGTGTATTTCCTATTTCCCCATCCACCCATCAAGATTTTTCTTGAAGAGTGCTAATGAGGAACTTTGCTTGACATAGATGGGTAGCTTGTTTCAGAGTATGGGAAGTCTCTGGGACAGGAATCTATCCCTCCACCATGTCCTGTTTATTGTGGTGACAAGGTTTAGGTCCCTAGAGCATGTAGCTCGGTGGGATTGGGATTTCTTTAGGTGTAGCATGTCCAACAGCTCTGGGTTTGACATAGCTTTATAAGGTAGGCAGAGATCACCTCGGAGTAGGCGGTATGCTATGGAGTAAAGCTGGAGTTTTTTGAGGCGGTCAGTGTAGGGCATTTGTTTGAGGCCAGTAATCCTCTTTGTGAGGTACTTCTGTGGCCTTTCCAGCTGCTGCAGATGTCTTGTGAGGTACATTCAAAAGGGCATTGTACTCTATAATGGGTCTAATGAGTGTCAAGTAGAGGGAACAATGACCTCTTTTCTTGGATGAGAACCCTTTTATGATGAGGTGTGCCATGTAGAAGGACTTCCTGACTACTGTGGCGATGTGACTATCAAAGAAGAGACAACTGTCCACCTGGGTCCCAAGGTCTCTTATCACACATTCAATGTTAAATAGATCTATAATGGGTCTAATGAGTGTCGAGTAGAGGGGAACAATGACCTCTTTTTTCTTGGATGAGAACCCTTTTATGATGAGGTGTGCCATGTAGAAGGACTTCCTGACTACTGTGGCGATGTGACTATCAAAGAAGAGACTACTGTCCACCTGGGTCCCAAGGTCTCTTATCACACATTCAGTGTTAAGTAGATTGCTGCCTATGTGGCAGTTCATGCGTACAGAGTTTTTACCAAAGGGGATGGCACTGCACTTTTTGGCTTTGAACTTGATGACATGGCTCTGACACCAGGCATCTGTCTCAGCCAGGTCCTTCTGTAGGGTGTCCACATCATTTGGGGATTTGACTATGGCTCCTAGTTTGCAGTCATCTATGAACTTCATTATCCAGACTCCTTCTGTGTTAGCCTGTACTTCAGAGAAGTAGATACCAAACACGAGAGGACCCAGGACGGAACCCTGTGATACTCCACTTGTCACTGCTTTGCGGTCAGATTTGGAGTCTGCAACTTTTACAGTGTGGGTTCTGTCAGTGAGCCAGTTGGCAACCCATCTTGTGACATAGGGATTTATACCTAGTTTAGTGAGTTTAGCTATAATTCCAGAATGGGGGATGGTGTTGAAGTCCTTGGCGAGGTCAAGATAGGCTGTGTGAACCACCTTACCCTCATCTACGGCTTTGGTGACTGCCTCAAAGAAGTTGATCAGGTTCAGGTGGCATGATCTGCCTTTCACAAACCCGAACTGGGTGGGATCCAGAGTTTGGAGGCTACCAATGTCTTTGTTTATGAGTTCTATGATGATACGTTCCATGGCCTTGCAGACCAGGCTCGTCAGGCAAATAGGTCGATAGTTCCTGGGATCAGTGGTGGCTTCTCCTTTGTGGAGTGGGATAACTGTTGCTGTGTGCCATTCAGGGGGCACAAATTCTGATGTGAGGCTATTATTGAACATGGTGCTTAAGTGGGGAGCCAGTTCGTTCTGAGGTTTGTGTAAAACGCAGTCTTGGGATGTTGTCCGGTCCCATGGATGCTGTGTTTTTGGCTTTACAGAGCGCAGATTTTACCTGCGTAGTTGTGATTACTGGGACTCTGCATTCTTCCTGTATAGATATGGGCACTTTAGGGGGTGGGGGGGTAAAGTTAGCACTGAACCTATCTGCTAGGATGTTGGCAATATCAGTTGGTTCTGTAATTTTTGTGCCTTTGTGCTGTAACTCAGATTAGATCTGGGTGTTGCCATCGAGATTCTTGACATAGCTATAGAATGCTTCGTGGTTGTCCATAGAATTAGTGGTGATTTTTTTTCGTAGCTAGCTTTGGAGGATCTTATAAGGGATCTCAGCAACAGTTTCTTCCTTCTGTTGTACACTTCGTTTATGGCAGGGGACCACCAGACTGGCTTCTCTTTTGTGGAGGATAGCGCCTTGGTTGTGTTTGGGATATCACAATCCATGCACTTGTGTAAGCGCTTATAGAGTGCATTTGTGTAGGATTCAGCATTTGTAACTGTATTGTCCATCTGCATGGGTGTCATGAAGTTCACCACTTCTGTCTTAAGAAGCATGAAGTTGGCTTTGGAGAAATTTTTTTGCTACGGTTTCCTTAATGGGGTTGGGGGGGTGGTGGCAGGATGTGGATATCAAGGGTGATTACCTTATGGTTGGATCGGACCAACGAGGAGTTGACTTCAGGTGTGGAACACCAGTCACTCATGTTGGTAATACCTAGGTCTAGGATACTGTTGCCCTTAATGGGGGTGTGGATAAGTTGATCCAGGGCATTAGAGTTTATGAATTCTAGAAAGCGTTGAGCTAAGGAGTTGGTACATGAATAGTTTTCCCAGTTAATGGTGGGGTAGTTGAAGTCGCCTATTATTAGGGTGTTTGGTTGAACCCTAATATTTCCCAGTACATCAAGAAAAGAGGAGTGGGAATCCTGGGGCATGGTGGGGGATCTGTAGCAAGCTACAATTTGGATTGCAGTTTATATTTATTTATTTATTTATTTATTGCATTTGGTTTACCAGGATAGTCCATTGGGCCATTGAAGAAAAATAAATGTACATTACAGTAAATATATAGGCACATGCAATGAAGGAGCATGAGTGTACATTACAGTAAATATAAAGGTACATACTATAAAAGAACAAAAACAAAACATAAATGTAATTAACATTTGACAGTGACAATCTTGGTACAGGCAATGAGGGAATAAACATAAATGCATTTTAATGAACAGACATAGTGGATAATTAGAGTAGAGTTGGGTACAAGAGCATTCCCATTGAGATGCTAGGTGTAAGAAAAGTGACTTCTTGAAGGCAGAGTGGTTGGAAGTAGTGCGGATGTTTGGTGGTAGGGAGTTCCAGAGGCGAGCAAGGCTGAAGGAAAGGAGGTTTTGCCTGGGGATGATTTGGTTTGTGAACCTCTAGTAGATTTTGATTATTAGACCTTAGAGCTCTATTTGGATGGTGCATTTTAGGAGAGGAGAGGGAGGGACAGTTAGAGGTTTAGAATAAGCTTGTGGGCTAGATTAAGTTGAGTATAAGCAAGATAGTTGGGAAGTTCTAACCATTTTAGTTTATGGAGGGAGAGACAGTGGTGAGTGGAAGACTTATGGGTGGTAGCGAATCTAGCAATTTTGTTATAACAAGAGGTGAGCTGTTTTTAAAGAGCACTGAAGATTAGTAAGTAGTGGGCACACAGAGGGAGGGAGGGAATGAGGAAGGAAGTAGCTAGGGTGATTTTAGTGGTAGGTGTGAGGTAGGCATTTTGTCTATATAGCATGCCAAGTTTTTGATGTGTTTTTTTGATGTTCTTTTGTAGGTGGGAATTAAATTTGAGTTGGTTGTCAATAAGGATCCCGAGAAGTTTGGTCTCTGACACTATTTCAAGGTGAGAGTTGTTTTGACTGGTAACTAAGAGTGAGTTTAAGTTGGGGGGAGGGAGTTTGGAGGAGTAAATAACATTAATTTGGTCTTGGTGGCATGATGATTACATAGCATCCATTGCTCTGTGGCAGAGAAGGCGTCTTTGAGTGAGTTTTTGTAGGGTGGAGATAGAAGAGGCAGAGCAGATGATAGTAGAATCATCTGCATATTGGATAATGCTAGAGAAGGATAGATTTGTGAAGTCATTGATAAAGATGTTAAAGAGAAGAGTGCCCAATATGGAGCCTTGTGGGACTCCTGTAGGGGTGTTTAGGAAGGAGGAAGTTGCTTTTTCCATTTTACAGCTTGTTTTCTGTTGGAGAGATAGCTGGAGAACCAGTTCAGAGAGGAGGAGGATAGGTAGAGTTTTGAGAGTTTGGTTAGGAGCAGGTTGTGGGAGATAGTATTGAAGGCTTTGGAAAGATCGAGGAGTAAGGTGGAAACAATTTGTCCAGAGTCTCGGGCTTTATTCACTATTTCCAGGAAAGAGAGAATGGCAGTCATGGTGCTGTGATTAGGTCTGAAGCCATGCTGTGTGGGGTTATAAGGTTGTTGTCTAGGAGATGAGGGAGGAGTTGGATTTGCACACATTTTTCAAGGATTTTTGAAATGGGGGACAGGATGGCTATGGGTCTAAAATTGGTTGTGGTATTATTGTTACCTCCTTTGTGTAATGGTATAATAAAAGCTTGTTTCCATTTGGGGAAATTTGGGAACAGTGCCTTCTAGTAGGGAGCGGTTAATCAGGATACTAATTGGAAGGGATATTATCAGGAGCATTGGTACATGGTTTCAGTTTCTGGAGGAGTTTCTTAATAGTAGCAGTAGGGATGGGATTTAAAGTGAAGATAGTGCATTTGTGTGGTGTTGAATTTTGGGGTGGTATGGGTGAGGGTAGAATTTGTGTGGAAGAGGTATTAGTGGATTGGAGTGGGAGTTGATTGAGAAATTGTTGGGATGAGTGATGGGGTATTAGAAGATGGGGAGGAGGTGGAGAATGAAGAGGTTAGTTTTGAAATAGAGTCAATAAAGAAGGAATTAAATTGGGTGGCTAAGTCTAGTTCTGGAGCATTTGGATCTGGGGTAGGAGTATCTGGTTTGCTGGGGTGGAGGAGAGTGGAGATTCCTTTCCAGAATTTTTGAGGGTTGTTTTGTTTTGGTTTTGGAGTGTAGAAATAGTTTTGTCGATCGAAAGAGATAAGTTTCTTAGCTTTATTGGAGCAGTTTGTATTCGGAGGAGTGGGGTTGTCTTATGTTTTTGTAGCGTGCCCATACTTTGTCTCTTTGTCTCATGAAGGATAGAGTAGTTTTAGATAGCCAGGGGCTGATTTGGTTTTATTCTCTTAGTCCGTAGGGGAGCTTGTGAGTCTAGTAATTTTAAGAATGTAGAGTTGAAGAATGAGACTGCGTTGTCTAGAGGTAATGTTTTCAGATATGTCCAATTTACAGCATTTAGTGAGTTTGAAAAGGTTATTGGGTTGAAGTTTTTTTGCGGATAGTAATGATGTTGTGGGTCCGTTGAAGGATAGTTGGAAGTCGGTGGGTAAAGGTGGGTAAGTGGTCACCTAGTGGGTCGGGAAGGATGCCACTTTTGGTAAAGTAATGGGGATGGGAGACTAGGATCCAGTCCAGTATACTCCCATGAGAGGGTAGGCACGTTTATCAGTTGTGAGAAATGGTAGAGGTTGATATTAGTGTTGTTTGAAGGAGTTTGGATAAGGGTCCAGTTAATGTTTACGTCTCCAAGGATTATGGTTTCATTGCTAATGTTACTGGATAGCCAAGAGAGGATAAGTTCAAGTGTAGAGATATTGTCACTTGGAGGGATATAGAGGGAGGCTATACATATTTGTTTGTGGTTATTGAGTTGTAATATAGTAAGGAGAAGTTCAGCGTTTTGTTGAAGTGTGGGATAGGTTTATTGTAGGGGGAAACTACTAGGGAGGAGGAATATATAAGGGCTACTCCTCCGCCTTTTTTGAGAGGTCTGTCTTTTCTTATGATGGAGTAGTTTGGGGGAACTACTTCAGAGTCCTTAATATGTGGTTTTAACCAGGTCTCAGAAATAGTCAAGATGTCAGGTTTGTTGCGTATAAGCCAAGCATGAAGGTTGGGGACTTTGTTAATGATACTTTGTGAGTTTAATGAGGTGAATAGTAAGGATTTAGTTGTGCTGGTTGAAGTGGCAGGGCCCGGGTTGATGGATGTCACCTGATAAGAGAGTACTGATCAGGTGTTGTATGTAGGTTGTCTGAGTGATAAAGATAGGAGTATGATTGTAGTGGAGGTGAATTGTGGTGGTTAGTTATATGAAAGGAATGGGAGTTGAAGCAAGTAGTAGGTTGGGAGAGATGGTGTAAGTAAGATAAGGAGAGGAGAAGTAATAGTGAAGGGAAGATGGAGTGAAAAGTAACAGTAGCACAGTGATAGAATATTGATGTTGGTGTATGTGGTCTAACAGTTTTGCCCAGAGTTAGGTGCACTTGGATAACCTCGGATGCATTATGCTGAGCAACTAGCCTGGAGGTGTGGATATCCTTAATGAATATGGACACACCTCCGCCTTTGGTGTTTTGGTCCAGGTTACATGGCCGAAAAGTGTGGTATGAGTTATAGCCTGGTAGTGTAGGGGTGCTCTCTGGAGCCTTGAACCAGGTCTCAGTCACTGCACAGATATCAATGTTCTCCATTTTAAGGAGTGCCTCGAGTGAGTGCATTTTGAGATTTAGACTTATAGCATTGAGTAGCATTACCTTCAGTTTTTGCTTGCCATTTGGAATGTGTCAAAATATTCTTGAAGAGGTTTTCAGATTATGATACTGAAAAGATCAGACTATTGTGTGACCTATTAAAAATATTTTTAACATCAAATATTTTATTTTTGACACTCGTCTGTATTATCAAGAAAGAGGAGTAGGAATGGGAACAGCAGTTGCAAATACCTATGTGAATATTGTCATGTGCATGTGGGAAGAGACATATGTGCTGTCTTTGACTAATCCTTTTAAAAAGTGCATTACTTTTATAAAAGATTTGTTGATGATCATTTTGTTGTATGGGAAGGTAATCGAGATGAATTTTAACAGTTTATATTGAATGTTAATGGAACTACTACTTTCTTAAGATTCAAACATGATATATCTAAGGATCAGATTACGTTCCTTGATGTGAAATTAATGAAGAATGAGCAGGGTATAGTATATACAGAACTATACAGAAAGGCGGTCAAGTGTAATAGTTACTTGCATCGTAATAGCATGCATCCTCCTTTTATGTTTGGAAACATAATAAAAAATCAGATGCAACGAGTAATTAGATTTAATACTGTACATGATAGAATGTCCGAACAATTGGAAGTTGTGGTCTCTGACTTCTTAAATAGGGGTTACCCAGAGTCTGAAGTCTGTGTTGCTAATAGGAGCATACAACAGCAAAGGCGAAGTAAAAGGCTTCAGCCCTATTTTGGTAGTGTGAGTCAGGACAGAGCTAGAGCAGGTCCGCAAGGAAATAAAATGAGATGTATGCTTACCTATAACAGAAACACTGAAGCAGTAAAAAATATTATTAGGCAAATTGGTCAATCTTAAGGGACGTCCCAGCATTAAAGGAAATAGTAGGGGATCCACCAGCTTTTGGGTACAAAAGGAAGAACACTTTGAAACAGATGTTATGTTATAAGGAGCAACCCGAGGAATTCTTTAAGGTAGGAAATCTGAAACAAGGTACATTTAAATGTGGGAATTGTGTTTACTACAAGCATATGTTCATAGAGAAGTCTATTAAACATCCTATGACAGGTAGAGAGTTTGTTTTACATGCATATGGGAATTGCAGCACAAGCAATTTAATATATTAAGTGTGACATCTGTGATGCTTTTTATGTGGGTATGACAAACATGAAATTTAAAGAGCGTATAGCCTGTCATCTCAGTGATATTAGACACAGAGTAGTCATGAATGCTCTTAGTAAACACATTATAGAGAAAGGTGATCAATATAGTTTTAAGTTTATGATTTTAAAAGTAATTTATAGACTATTGTGGAGTGGGAATATAAAACTTTTAACTGAAAATGTGCCCAGTGTAGATATATTTTTGAAGGGGTCAATTTTATTATAGGTAATTTCCTTAAGCCTGTCCACCCCAAAGGTAAATTTAATTGTAACACCAGAGAAGTGGTTTACTTGGTACAGCATATTGCTTGCCCAGCGTTTTATGTTGGTAAAATGGAGAATGCTATCAGGGCAAGAATTGACCAACATTCTTTGAAGTGTTAGAATTTCAAGAAATTCACTTTTTTGTTTTGGAAAAGGTTTCACAATTTGATAGAGGGTGTGACTGGTCTGCACATTTTGAGAAAAGGGAACTATACTGACAAGTGTTGTTAGACACAGCTAACCCCCTGGGCATTAATGATGGAATATCTATTAGTAATTTGTTATTGATGAAAAGAATGGAGAGTTAATGTTCAACCTTATAGATGATGTATTATATTAAGGATTAGAATGCTGTGACTAATTATGAAATTTCTCTTTTTTTTTTACAATTGAGCATAAAGAGATTAATTTGTGGGCTCATGAATTAAAAACTATTTTTAATATTAGTTGTGGTTTTATAGATAGTTAAATCTATCAGCTCTTGATGTTGAGGATTTAAGGCTATTTGTAAAGAACATTGGTTTATAGTTTGTATGATTTGTTGTTGAATCATTAGATGGCAGTGTATTATAGTTTATTTAAGGAACAGATAGGGAGTTTTTTTTATCTGAAGAAGTTCACAGAAATTGTAGTAAACTAAAGAGCTTATGAGACATTAAAATTTGTGGGGTCCTTCACTGGTGTCTCCAGGTATTTGTTGTATTTTTAAATATGTGAGGGTCTAGGAGCACAGATGGGGTTTGAATCCCATCAATGGCATCTAAAATATCATTGATTGAGGCCATCACTGTCATCAATGTGAAGAAAATGTCCTCGCTAGCACCAGAGAGATGTTCTCTCAAGTCACATTGTAAGTATTCAGAAAGTTAAACTAAGAGAAAGTGCTTGAGTCTAACTCAATAATCAATTCACAAACTGCCAACTGGCCCAAAGAGCATAAAGGGAATATGCACTACTATCCTGGGTATAAGATTTCAAAATCCACCCTCACATTTAACTATTCACAGATCACTAACACAGCTGAGTCTTTGGTCTAGCACTCCCAGGCCTCTTTCTCACTGCTCTCTGTGAACCACAATGTTGTTCAGTTCCCCTTACCTATAATAACTGCCATTTATACACACAATACTCAGGGAAGGCCAGTAGAATTATCCAATTACCCATAGCTTTCTTCCTAGTATAGTAGTACTGCAACTACCTTGGACTGGCTAGGGACCTCGAGTTATCTGCCGCTCCTTATTAAGCAACATGTGAAATCATACACACTAATGTTTTGATTGGTAGTAGACCAAAATGTTCTTGCTAAGAGAGGATGGGAAAGACTGTGTGTTATCTTACAGCAATAAATGATAACCATCCACTCAGATAATAAATGACAATAATAGATAAATAATAAAAAAAGACACAAATGCTTAAAAGTGAATAAATGAACTTTATTTAAACAAATAAACAGTTGCAGATGAAGTCTACCGAAAAAAGTAAAGAAAGTACACATGGAAAAAAGAAACATGCACTTATACTGGAAAGAGAATCTTCTTCTTTTGGCTTTTTCTGGTTAGGCGTCACCACAGCGGAACTCCGGTCCGCTAATGACTGGCAGTAGATTTTTATGGTGCCAAGGTCCCAGCATGACGCCCAACCTTCAGTGAAGGCATGCCTATTCATGCATGTCTTTCGAACGCCACTCAACCGTGGGGAGGACATGCAGACTCCACACAGAAGGCACTCCAGCCAAGAATCGAATGGGAGAACCTCTTGCTGTGAGGCGCCAACGCTACTGCTGCACCACCGCGGCTTATACTGGAAAGAGAATGTACACATAATTTTGATTTACAGATACAGTAACTAAAAGCCTATCTCTTATTAAAATACTGTCCCTCTGACTATCCTGAGCTGGAGAAAATTAAAAATACACAGACAGAACTCATTTTTATAGATGTCACCAATTGTTTATAAGTAATGAGAAGGCTGAACAAATACCAACATCCAGTGGTTATGCAGTCCAATTCCCAGTTAATTAACATACTAACACATTGGGCATCTAAAGCTGTGGGATCAAACTCACTATATTGTTTTGCTGAAACTCCTAAGTATAGAATAAGAATCTTATACAAGGTTTGTAGTTGATCATCCTTTTGAGAAAGTTTCTTAGTGAAGCTTTATAAGGGGACAAAGATAGGTTCTTTCACTAACAGGCACTACATCAGTATGTTTAGCGGTGTACACTGCTGCAGTCTGAAATGTTGCATTTGTTTCCACGTGGAGTATTGTTTTGAATTTCTTCTTAAGCAGGGCAGAATAATGACCCAGGATACTTAATTATTTAGTCATCACTAGATCTAAGGTAAAAGATTTTATAAACCAGAGTTTTTCAGTTATAACATGCTGTGGCTGCAATGCCATGCTTTCAAGTGGTTAAAGCAGTGTGGCAAAATTCAGAGGTGAGCTGCAGTGCTTTTATGTATGTTTTGTAGCTGAACCCCCTGTTGTTATTGTTTAAAAGTTTCATAATTAAATACCAAAGGAAGACAGAGATACAGAATATACCCCAGTGGCTTTAGTTCATGTGCTTCTACTGATACATACTGACATTTTGCATTATGCTCTGTTTATATTTTGGATGTTCTGGTCAAATTCTCCTTGGCACATTGAGTAAAATTCTTCTTCACTGAATTGTCATGGCATTACAAGCAAAACTCCTATTTATTTCCCCAGAATTCAAAACTGTTTTTCCCCTCTGGACCCATGATATCCCACCCCTGTTTAGCCATGTGCACAGAAAGCTACATTAACAGAACATAGTTTTGCATGTTTATGTATGTAACTTTACAGCTACAAGCTAAGTGCATTTTGTAGCTGAGGAATTATGATGTATTATGCTTGGAAATTTGCTGAAATACATTATATAGTTACACAGAAATGGCTCTTTTTTATTAGGTACCACAAGTAGTTTTACATGAAATGTATATTATCATTTCTTTCCAGCATTGCAGTGTCAGTGGTTAAATGGATAGTGCACTCACCTTTGGTGAAGAAAGCTGTGGGTTCTATTCTCATACCAGTTAGATTAATTACTGACACTACAGTGCAGCATAATGGGGGTGTTACACACTGAGTGTGCTGTCTTTTGGAGCAGACATTAAACCGAGAACCCAGTTTCTTGAGTTGGTGGTAGTTTATGTGGATGTGAAAGATCCCATGGCACTTATTGAAAAGAGTAGGGAAAGTTCCCCAATATGATGACCAAATTTCCCCTAATACCACCTTGGGTTTCCCGTGAAAAGAGGGTACTAACCTAGTGGGTCTAATCAGATCAACAATGGATAAATAAATGAAAACTGCAGTATATGTCTGACTCATATCACCAGTTTGTCTTATAAAGCAAGCACCAAAAATAATGCTGTTTTTTTATGAAAAGTAATACTTTCTGTCAATTTAGATGTTATATCAAAATTGTACATATTTTACATGCACCAACATGAGTTTCTGTTGACTAATTTTCCTAAAGCCTGTTAAGCTATGCAAAAACATAATCAAAGTGGGGATTATCAAGGAGTATTGCTTTGATAATTTCATAAAAAAGAAAATCTTGAAGCAGTAGAGAAATATTTGCACTTGAAGTCGGGGTACAAGTCAGGTCAGAAAGGCAAATTGAGAAGATGCAGCTTTTACAAAATAGCCAGTTGAAAACAAATGTGTAGCTTTCAGTTCTCTTAAGAGTAAAATAAACAAAGGCTACCAAAAACATAAATATATATTGCTGGTATAATTTCAGTCTTAGAATATATGTTTCCGCTCAAAAATGATTTATAGGTTTCACAGGAGACTCAACGCTATGTTAGTTTAATGACTATGTACACCTTGTCAGGGCCCACCTTTTGGCTTTACATTCTTAGTAAAGGAGGGAAAGGGCATTTAGTCCTGAGATAAATTTGGAGTACCCATCCATTCTTCTAGGTTTAATTTGAGGGAAGCTATAGAATGACATTGTATAACTTACAGAGGAAGTTTATTCCAGAGAAGGGGGAGGCACTGGACAATGAAGCTTTCATGCATTCATAGATTCATTGGTATTCCAAGGCCACTGACTTTTGTGACCATTCACTCCACACCAGTACCCACCCTCTGGCCAGACCACCTTCATACAGGAGGCTATACTAGTCAATATCAAAGTAAATTTGTGGATACCCATCCAACCATCTAGTTTATGTTTAAAGGAACAGAGTTAGTCACACTGTTTAACATGCATGAGAAGTTTATTCCAGAGGTTTGGGAGGTGCCGAGTTATAAACCTGCCCCTCCACCATATTTTATTTATCCACTGATGAAGGTTTAGGCCTCTGCTTCTAGTATCAGCTGAGATATGGGACATGCAGAGAAACAGGAGGTCCATGAAAAATAGGTTCCTAAAGCTGTAGCAAACAAGATAGAGATCTTCTCTCAAAAGTTTGTAAGAGACTGAATAAAGGGGTAGAGTTTCCAGCCTCTGTTGGTAGCCTAGGGACTTTATGCCTATGATCATTTTGGTTAGGAACCTTTGCTGTATTTCCAGTTGTTTGATATGTTTAGTCAGACACATCCCAAAGGGGAAGTTGTACTAAATACTCTGATCAGTGCTCAGTATAATGGTGCAATTACCTCTTCAGGCCTTGATGATATTCCCTTGGCAATTAGCTGGGCTTAATAAAATGATTTCCTGACAAACATTGTCACATATTGTTCAAAACAGAGAAAGCTATCAACCCAAGTACATAGATCTCTGATTACATTTCACTTTTTATTGAAATATTGTCTGTACAGTCTGATGAGTTGGGGATTACCTAGCCTAAGTAATGATGCTACACTTTTTAGCCTTTGGCTTGGTTAATGTTGCATAAATAAATAAAACAAATGCAAGATTGCATTATCCTAGTTACCAATAGATAGTGTCTTGATTTCTTATGGAGGTGTTACAATTAGATCTCTAAGATGTCCTGTTTTTGGAGGAACAATTATGTTTTCATGCCTGATTTACCCTTGTACAGAATGCCCTTATTTTTTGGACTTATGTCCCTATTTTCAGGCTTAATTTACCACTTCACACAATGTTCTGAATTCCCCTTATTCTATGTAATTTTTGAAGTTGTCTAGTACACACTACATGACCAACAAATTAGTTGCAACAATACTTTAAAGAAAGTGGAGGCATATGATGCATCTCCCCTTTTCTGATGCAAAAAATAAATTATCTTGCATGGTAGAATTTTGAAATGCAGTTCATTAAAGTCTAGAGATTTTATACTCTCTCTTTGATAATGGAGTTAATATTTTTCCATCATTTTTGTTACTCTGTGTTTTATTAACATGTGTTTCTGAGTTGTTTCCCACATTTCTAGTAGAAGAGGGAAGAGTTGTGTACTATTTGTTATTCAAATTTGGTGCTAACTAGATGTCCAGATTTTAGCTGCAATGCACCTACTTTTCAAGGAACTTTGTTCCTATTTTCAAAGTCTGCAGGTTGAGTGTTATGGTTACAATACAGGTTTCCATTAAATGGCCTTGGTGTTCCTGGTCCTTTTGATTTGCAAAGAGTGCCTATATAAGTGATTCACTCTGTAGCACTATTTCACAAAATGGTTCAAGAAGTCTGATGTAATGCTATCACTTTTAATTTAAAATCATTAAGAATGAGTTTCTTTGTACACCAGAATGCTTGTGATTTGCTCTTTATGTATTTTTCTTATGTTTCTTCCTTTTCTTACTACCAACAAAGCACCCATAATAAGTTCATAGGATGATACTAGACTATTGGCCTGGAGGCCCTTAAAAGCCTAGCCAAGAATTTTGCCCGTGTTTTCACTAAGTCAGCACCTGTTTGCCCTGTCTAGCAGGGACAGAGGTGGGATCCCAGGAGTGTATTTTATGTTTCCCATACAGTTGTCCAGGCTCCTTTTAAAGAGGGCTAGAGAGGTACTCTGCTTGACATGGAGAGGGAGTCTATGCCATAGATGGGAGAGTCTTTGGGACACAAATCTATCCTGCCAACAAGTTCTATTAATGTCACAGACCAGGTTGAGGCCTTGCATGCAAGTTGCATGAGTGGGGATATGCAGCAATTCCATCAAGGCTGGGTCTGAAATGGCCTTGTTCATAGGTTGCATGCCAGACACAGGTTACCTCTGATCAGTCTGTATGAGACTGAGTAGAGGGACAGGACTTTTAGCCTTTCTGTATAGGATAGGTGTTTTGAAAACCTGGATTTTCCTGGTAAGGAACCTCTGTGGTCTCTCCAGCTGCTGCATGTGCTTGGCAAGATATTTGGCGAAGGGGGCATTGTACTCGATAATGGGTCTAATAAGGGAAGAGTACAGGGATGTTATGACCTTCTTGTTCCTGGATGAAATATCCTTACTTATGAGGTGGGTCATGTAGAAAGCCTTCCATACAACAGAGGCAATGTGGTAGTCAAAAGTCAGGTTGCTCTCAACCTGAGTGCCCAAGTCCCTCACAACTGATTGTGTGCTTAGTACATTGTTATTAATGTGATAATTAGTTGAGACTCCATTTTCTGCAAATGGGGTAATGATGCATTTTTTGGTATTCAGTTTGAGGCCATGCTTCTGGCACCAGTCATTAGTTTGAGTAAGGTCCTCTTGGAGGATGTTCACATCACTAGGGGAATTTGACAGTGCCCATCTTAATGTCATCTGCAAGCTTGGTCAGCCACAGACCACTGGTTTTAGCTTGTACCACAGAAAAGTATATCCCAAACAGTAGAAGCCCCAAGACCGATCCTTGGTGTACACTGCTCATTATGGGTCTACTACTAAAGGTGGCTTCCACTATTTTGACTGGGTGGGTTCTATCAGTGAGCCAGTTAGCTACCCATCTGGTAACATATGGGTTGATGTCTAGCTGGGAGAGTTTACCTATTATGTCTGAGAGGGGAATAGTGTCAAACACATTGGCTAGGTCAAGATAGGTGGTGCGCACCATCTTCCCCTCATCCATGGCTTTGGTGACTGTTTCAAAGAAGTCAACCAAGCTTAACAGGCATGATCTCCCTTTGACAAAGCCGTACTGTGTGGGGTCAAGCGTTTGAAGGTAGCCAATGTCTTTGTTTATAAGGTCTATGAAAATGCATTCCATGGCCTTGCAGATCAGGCTAGTTAGGCTGATGGGACTATAACTGCCTGGGTCAGTGGACACTCCACCTTTGTGTAGAGGGATGACAGTGGCTGTCCTCCATTTGGCTGGGAGAAAGCCGGTGCTCAGGCTTTAATTGAATAGCGGGCCTAATGGAGCTCAGAGGTCATGCTTGAGTTCATGTAGGATACAGCCAGGGATGTTGTCGGGTCCCATGGAGACTGTATTTTTTGCCTTTGAAAGATCATTAAACATCTGCTTCCTAGTGATGAGTGGGGAAGGAAGGCAGTTGCTGTGATGTCTTGGTTTACTGATGGAGGGACAGGGGGGGTGAAGTTTTCACTGAACCTGTCTGCCAGCAGGTTAGCTACATCTATGGCATTTGTGAATCTGGTGTTACTGACCACCAGTTCAGAGCAGATTTTGGTGTTACTTTTCAGATTGTGTATGTATGTATGTATGTATGTGATGAAGGCCTTGTGATTGTCCTTAGTGAATGTGGCCAATTTGGACTCGAAGTTTGCCTTAGAGGATTTTACCAGTGACCTTATTTGCTTGTTCAGACAAAGGAGAGATCACTTCCAACTTGGTACCTGCTCCTTCTTGGTCCTGGACAGCAATTTTTTCCTTTTATTATAGAATTTGTTTATTGCTGCTGTCCACCAGACAGGTTTACTCTTTCTTGAGGAAGATGATTTGGTCCTGTCAGGCATTGTTGAGTCCATGCAGCTATGCAGGTGTTCATATAGTTTTTTGGTGTAGGCTTGGACATTAATCTTAGTTCCAGCTGAAGGGATGGTGACTGTGAAGCTGCTTATACCTGCTCTCAGGAGACTGTAGTCAGGTTGGAAAAGTATTTTTGTTTGACCCACTACACCAAAAACTTGTAGCTCACAAATCAAAGGACTGGACAGTATGGATATGCAATTTCTTAACTTCTCTGTAGCCAGCTTGGTGGATATAGGCAATGCAGACAATGTAACAATTGTCTCATGTTTATTGACAGCCATTTAATCCTTAAAGAAGAAGACACAAGATGCTAGAGGTATACTTACACAATACCACTGGAGGCTAAACTCTCACTTACAAGTGCACATCAGGTTGTCGAAACCACACACACAACATTCACCTCACATAGCACACAACACACAAAGACAATCTTCTTAAACCACAAAGATCGCTTAGACCACCCATTGTCAAATCTATGCCTCAGCAAGCACTCAGAAAAAACAACCCCTAACACCACACATACTGTCACTCCCAGTGGAACCTCAAATACTAAGCTTTTAAGGCAAGCAAACACAGTTCCTAGGACTCTT